>NC_091178.1:21974130-22197679 GCF_040958095.1 Procambarus clarkii
TTTGAGAGAGGTGGATGGGGCGAGGTGGCATTAATAGGGTATTAATTTCATCAACACAAGACAGAACAAGAGGTGGCATTAATAGGGTATTAATTTCATCAACAGAAGACAGAACACGAAACAATGGGTATTGAATAGAAGTGATTGTAGAAAGCCTATTGGTCCATATTTCTTGATGCTTCTATATTGGAGCGGAGTCTTGAGGTGGGTAGAATATAGTTGAGCATTAATTGGCTGTTGATTGCTGGTGTTGACTTCTTGATGTGTAGTGCCTCGCAAACGTCAAGCCGCCTGCTATCGCTGTATCTATCGATGATTTCTTTGTTGTTTACTAGGATTTCTCTGGCGATGGTTTGGTTGTGGGAAGAGATTATATGTTCCTTAATGGAGCCCTGTTGCTTATGCATCGTTAAACGCCTAGAAAGAGATGTTGTTGTCTTGCCTATATACTGGGTTTTTTGGAGCTTACAGTCCCCAAGAGGGCATTTGAAGGCATAGACGACGTTAGTATCTTTTAAAGCGTTCTGTTTTGTGTCTGGAGAGTTTCTCATGAGTAGGCAGGCCGTTTTTCTGGTTTTATAGTAAATCGTCAGTTGTATCCTCTGATTTTTGTCTGTAGGGATAACGTTTCTATTAACAATATCTTTCAGGACCCTTTCCTCCGTTTTATGAGCTGTGGAAAAGAAGTTCCTGTAAAATAGTCTAATAGGGGGTATAGGTGTTGTGTTAGTTGTCTCTTCAGAGGTTGCATGGCGTTTCACTTTCCTTCTTATGATGTCTTCGACAAAACCATTGGAGAAGCCGTTGTTGACTAGGACCTGCCTTACCCTACAGAGTTCTTCGTCGACTTGCTTCCATTCTGAGCTGTGGCTGAGAGCACGGTCGACATATGCGTTAACAACACTCCTCTTGTACCTGTCTGGGCAGTCGCTGTTGGCATTTAGGCACATTCCTATGTTCGTTTCCTTAGGGTAGACTGCAGTGTGGAAACCTCCGCTCTTTTTCATGACTGTTACATCTAGAAAGGGCAGCATCCCATCCTTTTCCATCTCGTAAGTGAAACGCAGCACGGAACTCTGCTCGAATGCCTCCTTCAGCTCCTGCAGATGTCTGACATCAGGTACCTGTGTAAAAATGTCGTCAACATACCTGCAGTATATGGCCGGTTTCAAGTTCATGTCGACTAAGACTTTTTGTTCGATGGTACCCATGTAGAAGTTTGCAAACAGGACACCTAGGGGAGAACCCATGGCGACCCCATCTACTTGCTTATACATGTGCCCATCCGGGCTTAAGAAGGGTGCCTCTTTAGTACAAGCTTGGAGTAGTTTCCTCAGAATATTTTCTGGTATGTCAAGAGGAGTACAGGCTGGATCCCGATACACTCTGTCGGCTATCATCCCGATTGTCTCGTCCACAGGTACGTTGGTAAACAGCGATTGTACGTCCAACGAGGCTCTTATCCCTGTGGCCCGTGTGCCCTGCAGTAAGTCAACAAATTCCTTTGGAGACTTCAGGCTGAAGGCGCAAGGAACATAAGGAGTCAGCAGGCCGTTGAGTCGCTTCGCCAGTCTGTACGTGGGTGTGGGTATCTGGCTAATGATTGGCCGAAGTGGGTTTCCAGGCTTGTGTGTCTTGACATTTCCATACGCATATCCAGGTTTATATTCCCCCAATGATCTTTGGCAGGTGGAGTCCGGATTTCTTGGCTTTCAAGTACCTTCCTATACCTCACTTTCCATGACTACACAAAACTTATGTAAGACATGTTAATTGCTATAATTCTTTCCACAGTGCAGTTACAGACTTTCTTGTAGTCTTACTCGAACAGCCTTCAACTTGGGCATTATTTAGGCTCCATCCAAGGGCACGTAGTGCGGAAATTTCTTGTCTAGAGCGCTAGAGTGCACTATACACTCTAACATAATCTAGAAAACCTAGCTGGGAATTTCATTCCCTCACACTGTTGGTCCAAGAGATAGGAAGTTCCCCAGTAACATAGCTCATATTATATGACTCAAGAAAAGGATTTCCTGGAACTAGAAAAAGTAAGTAAGTAATTAACAAAAGAAGGCACCAAACCGGGAAGGCTATGTAGCACCATCAAATGTGCGGAACAATCAGAGGGCGCTAAATATCACCAAGGATGCCAATACGACAACAAAAACGCATAAGGCGAACGATATCAAAAGTATCCAAGTCACCAAGAATTCTATTGAGAGACAGGTGACCGCGAGGGGCGGTCGGAAAGCAAGACACATGCTCGTCATGGAAGTCAGGACATTCACGAAGGACATACACGACCGTAAGAGGAACAATGAAACTAGGACAATAAGGAGCAGGGCGGCGCTCCATCAGCCACGAGGAAACACAGCACTTAAGAGTACGTAGTTTGTTTCCAGTAACAGACAAACAAGAAGCCTGCCAACGGGTAAGGACGGAGGAATGGATAACCGGGTAAAAGTCGGAATATGGAATACCTTTACGAGAGATGGGACAAGAGCGGACAACTTCCTTGGCGGCAGCATCTGCACGCTCATTTAAAGACACACCAATATGGCTGGGAACCCAACAAAACTCAACCAACTTAAATTTACTGTGAACAAGATACAGCGAATGCTGGATCTCGACAACTACTGGATGAACCGGATTAAAAGACCCGAGAGCCATGAGGGCACTACGAGAGTCAAAAACAACTACAAAGGAAGACTGACAACGAGAAAGCAGGAGACGAAGAGCATAGAGAATAGCATAAAGCTCAGCTGTAAAGATGCTAGTCTCCGGAGGTAAGCGACACATATAAGTGCGATCAGGAAAAACAACAGAGTAGCCAACACTGTCCGCAGACTTAGACCCATCGGTGAAGACAGAAACGGAGCAGGAGTGAGAAGAAAAGTGCTCTAGGAAAAGGCGTTTTAGAACCGTAGGAGGGGTAAAAGCTTTAGTGACGCGGGTCAAAGATGTACAAAACCGCGGAAGGGGGACTCTCCACGGGGGCAAAGAAGGAACAACACGAGGATAAACATTAGAAATACGAACGGAAAGAGAATCCTGTAGGCGAGATAACCGGACAGAAAGGGGAAGGTGGTGAAGAAAAACAGGAACCGAAGGAGGGGTAAAAGTTAAAGCACGACAGAGGCGAGAGGAAGGATGTTGTAAGGACTGCACAAGACAGCGAAGGCAGTAACGATCACGGCTGTCCTGGAGAGACAGGAAGCCAGTGTCAACGTACAAGCTAAGGACGGGAGTCGAACAAAAAGCACCAGAACTGAGGCGCAACCCAGTATGGTGCAAAGCATCAAGACGGCGAAGAGTAGAAGGAGAAGCAGACGAATAAGCAGGGCAACCATAATCGAGCTTAGACAGAACAAGAGAGGAATGTAAAGCAAGGAGAGTGCGCCTATCTGCCCCCCAAGAAGTATGGGACAATACCCGAAGGAGGGTAAGGACCTTAGAGCACTCAACACGGAGGTAAGAGATATGGGGAGACCAAGAAAAACGAGTGTCAAGGAATAACCCGAAAAGCTTCGTGGAATCTTTGTACTCGAGGGGATGACCATAAAGTGACAAAGAGGGACGAAGAACGACCCGTTTCCTGGTAAAAAGTCAAGGCACAAGTCTTAGAAGTAGAGAACTTGAAGCCATGATCGGTGGCCCAAGACGACACAGCATCAATTGCAAGTTGAAGCCGGCGCTGAAGGAGAGGCGAATCATCACCCTGACAGCAAAGGGTAAGATCATCGACACAGAGCGAGAAGACACCTGAAAGAAGATAGGAAAGAAGACCATTGAGGGCAACCAGAAAAAGAGTAGTGCTCAGAACACTACCCTGGGGCACACCTTCGTATTGCTGAAAAGAGGCAGAGAGAGCAGTACCAAGTCGCACCCGCAAGGAACGACGAGAGAGGAAGCTGCGGAGAAAGAGAGGGAGATGACCACGAAGGCCAGAAGATGAAGTCGAGATAGAATATGATATCGCCAAGTGGTGTCGTAAGCCTTTTCCAGGTCAAAAAGGACGGCAACAACGAAGGTCTTCGCAGCAAAAGCAGTACGAATATAGACCTCCAAGTTCACCAGGACATCTGTCGTGCTGCGGCACTTGCGAAAACCAAATTGAGAAGGAGAGAGAAGGTCATGGTGTTCCAGGAACCACATCAGACAAACGTTAACCATACGTTCAAAGAGTTTGCAGACAACTTGTGAGAGCAATAGGGCGAAAGTCCTTAGGAGAAGTACCTAGAGACCCCGGTTTGTGAACAGGAGGACAACGGCATCGAGCCAGTCCTCAGGGACTGACGACGAATCCCAGATCCGATTATACAGACTCAGTAAATACTGAGACGTGCACGGAGGGAGATGGCGAAGCATCTCATAATGAATACCATCGGAGCCCGCCGCCGTAGAACCACAGAGGGCCAGGGCAGAACGAAGTCCAGAGAGAGAGAAGGGATCATTATAGGGAAGCCGAAGACGAGTGCAGAAATCTAATGGAGGAGACTCAAGGACAGGTTTACGAAGAAGTAAAGATTGGGGAAGATGAAGACCAGAGCTAAAAGAAGAAAAGTGGGAACCCAGTTCGAAAGCGACCTGCAACGGGTCCGCCACAAGAGTACCATGGAGGTGAGTGACCAGTGAAACATCGGGAACGAACTTACCCGCTATCTTGCGGATACGCTTCCAGATCTGTGGCAGAGGACTTTCGGACGTAATTGTGGAGACATAAGATGCCCAACATTCACGCTTAGCCATACGGACGGCCATATGGGCCACCGCACTCGCTTTCCGAAAGAAAAGAAAAGAATCGGCCGTCTGCCGACGGCGGTGCCTCTTCCAGGCTGCTCGCTTACAGATGGAAGGCCCGAACACAATCTGCACTCCACCAGGAAACGCACTTCCGCGGACCCTGAGAGGAAGAGCGAGGAATAGAGCGGAGGGTAGCGTCGAAGACAGTGTCATGAAAAAGGAGGAGAGCACGAGGGAGAGGCAGAAGGGAGAGGTCAAAGAGAGCAGCACTGAGGGGTAAATAGGTTCCAGTCCGCCTCAGCAAACTGCCACCTAGGGAAGGAGAGGGAAGGGCGAAAAAAGAAAAAGGAAACAAGGATGGGGAAATGGTCACTGCCATGGAGGTCATCAAGAACCTGCCACGTGAAAACTAAGTAAAGAGAAGAAGAGCAGAGAGAAAGATCAAGACAGGAAAGGGTGCGAGTCCGAGAGTCCAAGTGAGTGGGCTCACCAGAATTCCGAAGAGACAGGGAAGAAGAGAGGATAAACGGCTCAAGAAGGCACCCTCGGGTATTCGTCAGAACATCACCCCAAAGAGAATGACGACAATTGAAATCACCCAGCAGGAGCACAGGCTCCGGCAAGAAGTCCAGGAGGTGTTTCAAATCAGGAAGAGAAAGCGGGACACTCGGGGGGAGATAAATGGAACAAACTGTGTACCATTTCCCCACAAAGATACGAGCAGCAGAACAATGGAGAGGCGAAGGAAAAAGTAAAAGGACAAAGGGAACATCAGCGCGAATCAAGAGAGCAGAAGAATTAGGAGCCCCAGCAAAGGCTGGGGGGGGGGAGAGAAAGGAATAGCCACGAAAACGACCAAGACGAGCACCAAGCATCGGCTCCTGGAGACAGACAGAAAGCGGTGAAAACCGCGAAATTAGAAGTAGGAGTTCGAGGAAATTTGCGTAATAACCTCGAACGTTCCATTGAAGAATAGACATCGAGGAGAAGAGAAAGGACAACAACAGAGAACAAGGAAGAAACAAAGGCGAAAGAGCAACATAGCACATTAAAGAAGATCAGGGTCGGGATCAGGGTCAGCAAAGTCAGGGTTAGGGGGCATGGGTAAACTGAGCAAAGACGGAGGGAAGGAAGCGGGAGAACAGACCAGAGGTGGGCGGGCGGGGTCCGGAGGAGGAGACAATGGAGAGGAGCAGTCAAGGACAGCAGCAGGAAGAAGGGGAGTAGAAAGAGGGGTGCGCACCTCAGCAAGGGCAGCAACCGAGAGGGAAGTAGGAGCCAAAGAAACCTCCATAGCAGGAACAGGGGGCGCAACCACTGAAATGGGAGGGGAAAGAGCAATAGAGCCAGTAGTAGGGGCCGAGGAAGAAAGCGAAGCCTTCTTACCCACCGGGGAGGAGGAAGGAGAGGAGCCAGGCTTACGCTTCTGACTTAAAGAGACCGGTGTCCCAGCAACTACGTACCAGGCAACGGATTCCAGCGTCTCAACAGAAGCTGAACGAGAGCACACACGACGGCCGTTAGGAGAGCGATGGACATCCGCCTGCACCGACCGGCGGCGGGGAGAGTCAATAGATGGAGGAGAAGGATGGGAAGGAGACGAGGAAGAAGACACAGGAGACATGACAGACCGGGTAGAAAGAAGGGAACCCCAGACAGAGGACCAGGAGGGGGACCCTTTGGGACAGAACTCAAAGGAACTGTGGGCGTATCAGGGTCCAAAGCCCGGAAACGGTTGTGAGTCTGAGGAAGGTGGGAAGGACGAGGAGAGGAAGAGCGCAACACGCGAGCATAAGAGACGTTAGCATAAGGCGGGAGCCGGCGAACCTGGCGCCTCGCCTCAGGAAAAGATAAACGCTTTCGGTGCTTTAGGTTGAGGACGGCTGCCTCAAGCTTGTAATGGATACAGGCACGGGAGAAGGTAGGATGGGCCTCACCGCAGTTGAGGCAGCGAGCTTGGGGAGAAGCTCGACTTAAGTGACCTTCACCCCCACACAAAGGACAGAGAGAGACAGTCCCAGAGCAGCGGAGGGCACCATGCCCAAACCTCCAGCACTTGTTACAAAGCTGAGGAGAAGGAATATATTCCTGGACAGAGCACCTGGCACCAGCAAGAATGACAGAGGATGGAAGGGTCCTACCATCAAAGGTGATCTTCACAACTCGAAGGGGTTGACGGCGACGACCACGAGGGGGACGAGTAAACGAGTCTATCTGGAGGATAGAATGGCCTTGGGCATCAAGGATATGTCGAATGTCATCGTGGCAGTCCTGCAGATTCTGAACACCGGTTGCAACATGGGGCGGGAGGAGAATAGTGCCAACACTGGCATTCAACCGAGTGTTCTTTGAGACCCGAAGAGGGATCTCGCCATGACAGGATAAGGCAGCCAAGCGGGAAGCTGCATCCTGAGAAGGAGCAGCAACGACACGTGTACCGAGACGAGTGGGGTTCAAAGTAACACGCATCCACGGAATCAATGAGATGCCGATGGAGGGAGAAATCGTCAGGAGGCGCAGAATCAAGAGTTAGGAGATCAAAGGTTTTGGCCCACGAAGCAGGACCAAATAACACTTGCAATCTCGTAGGAAAAGCAAATGCAGGTATAAGAGAGATATAGAGGTATTATCAGCCATAAATAAATCCATTCTGATGTTTTAAGTGATATCTTTATTATCTAAGTGTTCCAAGAGACATTTCCTTGCAAGCTTCTCTAGCGTGTAACTGAGAACGGTCTATAATGAAGCTACTGTGTAGTTTAGTGGCTCCTGTGTCCTTTCATTCTGACACATTGGCACTAAATTGTCTGTCTTCCATTCCTTTGGCAACTCCCTCTTTTTCATTGAGGAGTCGAAGAGTTAATGGGAGGCTCAAGTCTGTAGCTACATCGTTCAGTCTTAACAAATACCATTTGTTGTTTAATGTGTACTCAACTATTTGTACTCACCTATTTGTGCCTGCAGGATCGAACTCCAACTCTTGGACCCCGATTTTCTAGCCGTTGGCTATTTAATGCATTGGCTCCTGATCTATTTCTGTCATACCTGCTTTTAAAGTTGTGCTTTGAGTTAGCCTCTACAACCTGTTCCTTTAGGTCATTCCATTTACTCACTACGCTTATGGTAAAATAAAATTTTCTAAAATCTCTGTGACACATCTGAATATCAAGCTTTCATCCGTGACTCTTTGCTCTATTGTTATTTATTGTAAACATTTACTCTTTTTCCACCTGTTCAATCCCTTTAAGTATTTTATATATCTGTATCATGTCCTTCGCTTTCCTTTCTCTTTTCTAACGTCATCAGGTTTAGTTTCTTCAGTCTGTCTGCATACCACATATCTTGCAACTTTGGGACGAGTCTTGTTACAAACGTCTGCACCTTTTCGAGCTGCCTTATGTGTTTTTTAAGTTGTGGGCTCCACGATGGGGCAGCATACTCTAAGACTGACCTCACATAGGCGGTATAAAATTATCTAAATCTAGCCTCCTTATTCTAGTTTCTGAAGGATGTTCTGACTTTTGCCAGAGTAGAGTATGTGGCTGACGTTATTCTATTTATATGAGCCTCTGGAGTTAGGTTTGGTGTTGTATTCACTCCGAGGTCTTTTACTTTAGACATCATGTGGAGGTAATATCCCTTCATCTTACATTAGCCTTTCAGTCTCTTGGCTCCTGTCCCCATTTCCATCACCTTGCACTTCTTTCTTTTTTTAACTCTAGTAGCCATTTCTTGGACCATCTGTGCAACATGTTCAATAAATTCTGGAAAATCTTACAATCTTCATCTGCTTCAACCCACCTCATTAGTTTTGCATCATCTGCAAACATTGACATAAAAGACTCGACTTCTGCAGTCAAGTCATTTATATTCATGAGGAAGAATATGGGACCCAGCACCAATCCTTGAGGCACCCCGCTTGTTACTCTACGCCAGTCCGACTCCTCGCCCCTCACTGTCACTCTGACACCTGCCTTTCCCATGACAGTGCGTTTTCATCTACTCCCGCCTACCCCTCACGTTTGTGTAATTGGCCTCTGTGGAGAACTCTATCAAAGGCTTTCTGGCAGTCCAGAAATATGCAATCTGCCCATTTTTCTCTGTCATGCCTTATTTTCGTTACCTAATCATAAAACTCCAGGAGGTTCGTCAGGCATGATTTCCCTACTCTAAAGCCATGTTGTTGTTGTTTACTTACAAACATAATTCTTTCTAGGTGTGCAACTAGTCTTAATCTTACTATTATTTCAAGTACTTTGCAAGGGATGCTTTGTGAGTGACACTGATTTGTAGTTATATGCCTCTTCTCTATCTCATTTTTTTGTAGATTGGCACCACATTTGCCTTCTTCCAACAGTTTGGCAATTCTCCCTGTGCAAGTACTTCATTACAGATTAGTGCTAGAGATATGCTGAGGGCCTGTGCTGTTTCTTTTAACATCCATGGCGATATTCTATCTGGCCCAGTAGCTTTAGATACATCCATTGATGCTAGCCATATTCTTACTTCCCCTGCTGTTACCTAAATATTTAGTAGTTTCTCATCAAAGGCTGCTTCCTCATCTGGCTCTGGGAGCTGTTCAGGCTCAATAGTGAACACTCCATGGAAGCTGGCACTGAGCTCCTCACAAATTTCTTTATCATTTTCTGTATACTGGCCTCCCTTTTTCGTAACCTGGTCACTTGGTCATTCACTGTCATTTTCCTTTTTATTTGCTATGTAGGAGTTTCGGTTGGCTCTTTGCTTTGGAGGCAATATCATTTTCATAGTTTCTTTCTGCCAATCTTCTTATGTTTATGCAGTCATTCCTGGCCCTGTTGCATCTATTCCGGTTTACCTCTGTCCTTTGCCTTGTATATTTCCTTCACTCCTTCCCGCTTTTGCTTACTGGCACTGTCTATTGAACCACGGGTTAGTATATGATCTCCTACTTTTTGCATATCCATACCATCCTTAATGGTGGTATGGATCTCTCTTCTGCCTCTTTGCACCTCAGTTATACTTGGTCCATCATTTTCTGGACCGTCTTCCCTCTAAGTTCCTTCTCCCATTGCACACTTCTCAGATACTCTCTTAATTTCATATAACATTTTAGCTTCTTATGTTTCATATAAGTATGTTGGTGTGAGTGTTTATGACTCCTGTGGGAAAAACCTGCTGGGATTGATATAAGAGGAGACTACCAGGGACTTGTACTGAACTAAATTAAAAATTTACTGTCTGCAAATTAATTCAATTAAAATCTCTAGCTAGGGATGTAAATCCTAGCTCCTCTTTTCCTAATGACAGATTGTGGGCTGTAAGGGACAGGTGGGGTGAATGACTTAGTTGATAGAAGTTCCAGTCCACCTGTAGACAGGGATCTCACATCAGCTTTTATTTTATACAAGGATAAGATTTAATAAATTCAGTTATATGACTGAACACTGGCTCTGTTTAAATCAGGGATTTAAACATACATAGTCTAACCTAGCACCATAACTATTAACAGCCAATATGTACTTATACTATAAACAACAAATTAAATTGTAAAAGTATAATAAATGACTTTAAATGTAGTCTAAATACTGTTAACTAAGTACTAGAAATCATTCAATTAAATGAACTTATATGATAACTTAAAAAATAACTAAGTAAGCAATTGATAACTTAATTTATATATTCAAGTATATATGCAATGTATTTATTCAATTTATATGAATAAGGTACAGTCAGCTTGACTGAATCTCTTCCAACACAATGGACACTCATGAGGTTATTTACTTATTGCGGCTGAATTCTTTTCTGACACAATGGACACTCATGAGGTGTAGTGCTTGGATAAAGATTCACAGCTACACTACAATTTTAATAGACTTACTGAAATGTGAGACTCGCTTTTTAACCGACAGACAGATTTATAGGATATTAAAGTCACACAAGCATACAATTGGCCAATCATATACCAAAATAACCTTCAATATACTTCTCTGCCAGTCGGGGTGCCTTGTCTGACAAGGTGCCAGACTGATTAAGTCTATCTTGTTGAGTTTAGGCACGGTATTTTGTCACAGCGTTGCTGTATGATGATCTGGTAGCGTTGCTACGTGATTGTCCCTGCAGTTGCAGAAGAATGATAGTTGATAAAGATTAGGAATGAAGGTTGTGGAAACCGTGTCACTGTGATCTCCACTATACACTCTTATTTTATATAAATGTTCTAGGATTTTCCTTGTAGATATTGTCCAGGTACTCCCCCAGTTCTAGAGAGTGTTCACTGGTGATAAAGATATTAGATAAGGTGTCCTTGAGCTGGTAATGTTCGCTAAGGATCCGTCACTTGTTCACTGAGTTGTAAACAAACGCGAAGTGCCCCGGGGGGGCGGGCCGGAGGTCGGCCATCTTGGAGTGCGGATTGAACGCTCCTGGCTGGACTTTCTTTCCACACCTTACCTGGAACTCATCTTTGAATTCAGCTGGCTTCTTTGGGCCAGTGTGTGCTCACTGCAGCTACCCAGGGGCTCACAGGACCGGGGGAGGCCGGAGCCTCCCTAATGGACGCCTCCCCGAGCGGGGGCGCCATGGATGTTGACAGCAAGTCCCAGAGAGGAAAACGTCTGCTGGAAAATGAGTCGGCAGATGCTGCCCCAGAGCGAGATGCTAAGAGGATATCCTCCCCTTCAGAAGACCTTAGTCTTGTGGTACCCTGTTCCTCGTTTGTGGTAGTCCTAATCCAGTCAGAATCAGGTCAGTGCGTCTTTGCAAATCCTCGTACCTTAGGTGCAGCAATCGAGGCTTCCGTATTGTGGCCACATTGCCTGCCTGAGACCATACGTACCCTGGGTAGGGGTGCAGCACTGAAGCTACATATCAGAAAGGAGGCTCTATCACACATCTGTGTATCCGACATTATTAAGTTGGGGGACTGGCCTGTCAGGTGCCGACAGGTATTGTCGCAGGAGGAGGAGTCTCGGGCCCGGTATGGGAAGATTGGCCCAATTGACCAGAGTGTAGATGTGGATGACATCCAGGCCGCTCTGCAGGTATTAGTGGGTGCATCAGCGAGATTATTGGAAGTTACCAGGATTCGCGGAGCAGCAGGGCCGACATCCATGGTCCGTGTAAAGTTCGATGGGCACCTCCCTGACCGAGTGGCACTACACAGGACCTCGTATCAGATTCAGCCCTACAATTTCCCTGTTTTACGATGTTATGCTTGTCATCTATTGGGCCACAGTCGCCTGACCTGCTGTAATACAGCACGTTGTGCAAACTGCGGCAAAACAGGCCATTCAGACAGAGATAACGGTGGGTGCTCTGCTGCACCTCGCTGCTGTTTATGCCATGGCCATCATAAGGTTACGTCTAAGAGTTGCCCTGTATATCTTGAGGTCCTCCAGTTGGACATCGATCATAAAACAGCGGGGTCACCTCGACATGAGCTGTTCCAGAAGTTGCGCACCCTCAATCAGCCTATCGCTTCTTCTCGCCTCCAGGTTCCCCCTGGTCGGGCCTCTTCACAAGTAGGAACTAGCAGACGCTCGTGCCTGTCCCAGTCACATGCCACATACGCCCAGGTTGCTAATCGATTTTCCCTCCTGGGTAGCCTTGACATTGACGGAAACTCATCCACGGATACAGACATGGATGCTCAGTCTCGGCCGGAGCCAAGCACTCGTCACCCTCCTGCCTTTCCTCAAAGAATCCAACACCGGCGTCGTCGACACACCCATCGATCAGGAGGTACTGCTCCAACAGACAGCCCTGATGATCCTCTGGTCCCCCAGGCACTTTCCCAAGGGATTGTGACACTGGGGAAACATGAGGCCCAGAGTGAGGCTCCCACCAGTCGCAGACGCCGTCAAGAGAGTTCGCGAGCCGACCACCGCTTCCGTCAGGCAGAGAGAAGCATAGATCAACATCCTCTTGACTGGAAGTCATTGATACCACACATATTACTTACTTTGTATGAGGGTTTTATGGCTTTTTCTAGTGGTTTCCCCTTTGGAGACGTCTGTGCACTGGTGGTCAAAAAGTTAGCTGTTGTATTTCAGGGATAATGGCGCCCCATCCGGAGAATACTGTGGTGTTTTGGAATGCCCGCTCCCTTTTTAAGAAGACGCAATTTTATCGCCAGCGCACCACCGTTGATCGTGGGACTCTGTGAGACTTGGCTTACAGACGATCTTTCCTTCACAGTGCCGGGGTATTCTGTCTATAGACTAGATCGGCCAATACGGGGTGGAGGGGGACTTGCCCTCTTGGTCAGGGACTCAGTTCCCAGCTCCTTGCTCCGGATTCACTCCTTCCCGGGTGGACATTTAGAATTCATGGCAGTGAAGGTCGCCCTCTCCCATGGGTGGGGCACCTTTGGAGTTCTGTATAACCCCTGTCTACCGGTAACGAAGAAGGAACTAGAACACTATTATGGTCAGATCACAGACACCTGCCTCGTCATGGGTGACTTTAACGCTCGGCACTCATCATGGCAACCCATGCTATCGGGTCGCCACCACAACATGGCTGGCCGAGCCCTATTTCAGTTTCTCCTTGACTCCCCAGACCTCTCCTTACTGACGCCGCCAGGTTTGGGAACTCGGATAGACCCACTAAATGGCCATACTTCAACACTCGATCTTTGCATTGGAAGAGGCCCCTTCATGATGGCGCAGATATGGACCGGGCCGTACCTGGGTAGTGATCACTTGCCCATTGTCATCTCCTTCGGGGGCACTGTTCGTCCTGCTCTGACCTCCCGTAGATCCAAATGGATCTTCTCGGAAGAGGGGTGGCATGGCTATGAGGCGGATGACTGGTTGACCCTTCCCCCAGTTACTGCAGATCTCCATGGGTCAGCAGATGCTCTCTCCGAGTCCCTCTTCAGTGTAGGCTCTCGGCATTTCAGGAGGACTAGTGGCCAGACAACCAATCCTTCCCGCCGTGGGGCACCGTGGTGGACTCCTGAATGTCGGCAGGCAGTACTGGACCGGCGACGTGCGTGGAATTCGTGGCGGCGCCACCCTACTCCACTGTAGCGGCAGACCTTCCACAGGGCGGACGCCAGGTGTAGACAAACAGTCCTCCTTGCCAAACGCGAGGCCTAGGCTGATTACTGTGCCTCTCTCCGATTCGACTCCTCCTCTGCGGGAGCCTGGGCCTTTGTTCGTAAGATGACAGGTAGGTACTCCCGGCCTACCATCCCACTCAGAGACCCCAGTGGTAATGGGGGCCTAGGGGAAGTACAAATAGCCGAACTCTTGGCTGACCACTTTGAAGATGTTTACCGTTCCCCGCTCCTCTCTGTGAGTTCCATAGGTTGGGGCTCCCGACAGGGTATAGGACTAGCTCAGGACCTGGATCGCCCATTTACATCTGTTGAGCTGAAGGACGCTCTGTCACTCTCTAGGTCGGGCACTATGCCAGGGATAGACAACGTCCCATATGAATTTGTTCGGAGGGCACCCAAGAACTTTCAGTCCCACCTCCTTTACTTCTACAACACCTGCTGGTCCTCTGGTGTCTTCCCTGCCCCGTGGAAACACGCCATTCTTCTACCATTGGCCAAGTCAGGGAAGGATCCGTCTGTCCCGACTTCATATCAGCCCATAAGTTTGCTTCCATGTCTCGGGAAACTGATGGAACGTCTTGTTCACACCCGGCTACAATGGGTGGTCGAAACCTCAGGTCTCCTACCTGAAGGTATCAGTGGATTTCGGCTGGGAAGAAGCACGATGGACTGCCTCCTCTCCTTGGAACATCGAATAATGGACACTTATCGCCGGAGAAGAGTACTCCTTGCAGCATTCTTCGATATCAAGAGTGCATTTGACTCTGCTTCTCATTCTGCTGTCCTTCAGAGTCTGGCTCGACTAGGTCTCTCGGGTCCGGTGTTAAGGTGGTTCCAAAACTATCTACAGGGCCACTCATTCAAAGTGGCGGTTGGTGGAGTCGTCTCTACGTCCCGCCCTGTCTCGCGTGGTGTCCCTCAGGGAGCGATTCTGAGCCCACTACTATTCTCTATTCTTCTGTCTGATCTCCATGTATTCCGGGGGGTCCAGGTTTTAGCCTATGCCGATGATGTAACCCTCGTGGCGGATGGTGACACTCTCCTAGAGGCACAAGGCTCCCTGCAAAATGCCGTGACTGTGTTCTCAGCAATTGTGCTGGGGAAGGGGCTCTCCATTAACCCTGTGAAAAGTTGCGTCATGAGCTTCACCTGGACCCGCTTACCAGACCAGCCAGTGGTGACCCTCGGGGGCTGTCGTCTCCCGATCGCTACCGAACACAGGTGGCTGGGGGTCGTTCTAGATAGCCCTCGGCTGACGTGGAGGCACCATGTCGACTACCTTCGGGCCTCATGCCTTCGTCGCGTGAACATCATGAAACGGGTTTCTGGTGCGGCTTGGGGGGCTTCACGGGAGTCGCTCCTAGCTCTCTACAAGGCCTTCATTCGTAGCAAGATCATGTATGCGAGTGAAGTCTATGGCTCAGCAGCAGCATCTGTCTTGGCAAGGCTGGATCCCATTCAAAATGGTGCCCTTCGCTCAACGTTAGGAGCTATGCCCTCCTCGCCAGTTCTTTCTCTCCATGCCGAGTCGGGGCTATGGCCCCTGAGCTTTCAACGTCTTCTCGCCCACTGCCGCCAACTTCAACGGATAGTGCGTCTCCCTGCTACCCATCCACTTACTCGCCTCCAGCTCGAGGCTAACTGGTGGAATGTGCCGGCTGGACACTCCAGACGCCGTCAGTTGCCTTTCGTTGTCCGGGCCTTCGATGCATATTCACAGTTTTCCCTTCCCGTCCCTGTACTCACCCCTGGCCCGATCATCTCACCGGTGCCTCCGTGGGCAGAAGAGATCATTCGAGTTTCTGTCGACTTTTCCAAGCCTCCTCGTCGGAAGAGAGATTTAGAGGGTTTGGCCCCTTTATTTTTTGCCGACCTACGAGCCTCCTTATACTCTGGATACTTAGAGGTTTACACAGATGGGTCCCGCAAAGATCAGCCACCATCTACATCTGCGGCAGCATACTTTGCTCCTTTTTCTTTCTGTCAGATGTGGAAACTCTCCCCTGCTCACTCGTGCCTGGCCGGGGAATTGTTTGCAATCTTACTAGCCTTACAACTCCTTCGACAAGTTTCAGGGCCCTCTGCAGTGGTTTTCTACGTGGACTCAATCACAGCACTACATCTGATATCATCTCGGCGTCCACGAGTCCATCGTCATACTGTGTCACAGATCCGTGGAGAACTGCTGTCATACTCTGTTACTCCAGGTTGGTCCATCTATCTCCAATGGGTTCCGTCACATGTCGGTATTAAAGGCAATGAGGTAGCCGACGCAGCAGCAGGGATGGCGCATGCTCTCCATGACTCTACAAATGTGACTCTAGACCTTTCCGAAATTCTCCCGCAACTCCGGGCGGCTTGCCTCGCGAGTTGGGAGGCAATGATGGAGCCAGCACTCAGGTCCTCCTCTTTGGCGGGTCTACGGGAGGATTCCTCCCCGCGTCCATGGACTCGTCATCATTCTCGACTCTTCGACACTGCCATCACTCGTCTCCGGATTGGGCACACTTGCCTGGCCGCACATCTCCATCGTCTACGGCTGGTAGATTCCCCATATTGCCAGTGGTGTCTGACCCAGGAGGATACAGTGGAGCACCTTCTACTTCACTGCCCTCGATTTCATAGCGCTCGCGTCAGACTACAGAGTTCCGTTCGTAGGCTGAATATTCCCCGCCTCACAGTTCCCGTTCTCCTTGACGGGGCAGGTGCGAGAGACGAAGACGTCCGTCATGACATCCTTCGCCATACCTTCCGCTTCATCCGTCATGTCCGCGGCCTGAAGAGACTGTAAAATTTGTCGCCAGAGGAGATTGTAGGGTCTAAGGCCTGAAGAGACTATAGGGACCCCATCCCTCCGCTATTTCCCGGTATCGGGCAGCCGGGGCGCATCCGATCCCACGATCGTCGTCGCCCCTAAATCAACACAACAACAACAAGTGCCCAGGGGTCTCGTGGGCGCTTCTTGCTCCCAAGATGCTCCTCCCTCTCCCTTGAGCACGGTAGCCTTCTATGAATATTGATTGATTATTTTTACAGTCTAGACTTATGATTGAGATAAGATGTGATTATAATATAATTAGATATAGGATATAAAGATTATTAGTAGTACTTGATAGTACCACTGATTCTTATTAAGGATTCGATTTTATCCCTACCGGATATTGAATAAATGTTCCAATAGTTTTTTAATTAACAAATCCTTCTAGAAGCTTCTGGATCCTTGAGAGATCATGCACAAAGTCATGTAGGCATCAATAGGGCCCTGTAGCATACGTGATCATAGTGACATTGTCATCTAGGATCAAGCTATATAATGATTCTAATATGATTTTGATACGATTTAGATATGATTTTGATATGATATAGAAATGATATAGTAATTATACATTTCTTAGATGATTATTAGATATGGTGGGTAAAAATTTCCCACAACTCCCATGCTTCTTAGAGTAAGGTGGTGGATGAGTGTTCATGATTTTTATGATGATATTAGTAAGGCAGTGGATGAGTGCTTATGGTCCGAATGTTATAGTAAACATATATAAAATGTATTTTACAACTTTTTCTGAGTTGTTAAGCCTTATTGAAAATCTGATTTAATTTGTACCTTTTTATTTAGGTACTCATTAAATCAGCACTTGCATGCTCATGTGAATGACTGAGTGACTGTTTGTGTTGGTGTTTGTGTGTTTGTGTGCTAATTATGGCTGGACCATACATATATAGACATCATTTACGTTACTTTTACATTCAAACACATTCCAAAGTTCATGAATAGTAACAATTGAAGAAATATTATTCATATACAGTTTACTTATTTATTAATTTTGTAACTTACCAACCGACACAAAACAAGCAACACTAGATTTCATTTAGCTTATTAGATTCTTGGTGTTTATGCAAGATAAGATCTGTGTTTATGAAAGATAAAACAGAAGCTGTCGTAGCCCAGCTGTGGGAGCGTCCTCCGCGGCCTCGCAGACCGGAGTTCCACCCAAAGACTTAATGTGTCTTCTATTACTGTTCACGTATGTGAGGAGGTAGATCACTAGCTGTCTTAAATGTGCGATAGAGAGTGCACAGCTCCATTTTGAGATCCTGACCATTTGCACCGGAGTGCGTGCACGAGATCAAGTTTCTTTAATGCAAAACTTGACCCTGCCATGTTGGGTAATCCTGTGACAGCTCGTGTACATTAGGATTCCATTGGTACTACGTTGGCCGACGTGTGTATTTCCATTCAGCAATTACATCAAGGTGTATTATGAAGTACAGCTTGAAACTCCAAGAATGTAAAAATCCAGATTTAGAGTGGAGTTGTACTTTTGTGAAGTTGCGGTTGAGGAAGGCGACCCATTCCCAACGGTTTTGTATACAAATAGGCTTGTTCTGTGAAGTAGTAGTGACGTCACGATATAGCGTCACCACGAGAGGCTGCTCTGATTGACCAGTCCTTAGTGCCTGTTGCCCGATTGGTTCTTTTCCAAGAACAAGAAAAGGGAGCTGAGAAGCCCCCAGCCCCATGCTGTCAACGACATTCTGAAGCCATACCTGAGAGGACGTGATTTTCACAGCTGTCTTCCAGCAGCCTGGAATATTCGTCTATCGTGACATTAAACTAAATCTCGTTATCTACAAAGAGTCACCTAACGCATATCACCCTGTTACGAACCCGATTCCATCGTCGGAGCATGGAGCAGTGACGTCAATGCCATCTGTGAGTCCCACTCCCGAAACCCCCACAACATGGACGACGCCATCTAGTGGTGACAGGATAATACCAGCAATATTATACGCTGGTATAATTATATATACGCTGGATTCCTGTCCTAGTTAGCTTGAGAGGTAGCTGGTGCTGACCTCTGGTGAGGTGGTGCTTAGAAAATCAGCGCCATCTTTTGAAGGAGGAGTTGTATGTCTATGTCAGAGTACGTAAGTGTTGTTTCCTAGTGTCCCAGTGTACTGATGACGTGTCTGTCAGAGTCCACAGAGTCGACGTAGGGCTGCTGTGGTACGAGGACAGTCAGTCTACCCAGGGCAGCCAATGTCTCTCTACTCCATTCTGCTTTACGGAAGCAGTGAGCCGCCGCTGGAGAAGAACTGTGAAGTGTTCTACTGTCTGCCTGTGAAGTGGCAGTGACGGAATTCGGCGTACCCGGGATTGGCTAACGGAAGAGATGACTGACAGTTAAGGTGCTACTGAGGAGTGTAACAAGCGAGTTGCAAGAAGCTCCTGCCAGGGGTTCGCGACCCTTGTATTTGTACATGAAGAGGCCCAGCAGCACAAGGCTGATGTTCTCTGCCAGCTCCAGGCTGGAGGGTGATAGTGGGCGTGCACGGAGAGCACCTAGTGAGACTGTGTTTTGGCTGGCCCGTGGCCAGGGTAGACTCGTTGATGTTTCCCAGTACTGGTTGAGGACGGTACTGTGTTGAGGAAACATGGTAGCTGACAAGACTGCATCGATTGAGCATCGAATAGCACATAGTGTCCTATGAGAGAGACACTTGTGTACATATTAAGTGTAGTAATACTTCTTCTAGGATTATACATGAGGTGATGGGAAAGTGATTATATATGAATGTATTGATAATTAATGAAGTGTAGTATTCAATGCACCTCCCCCAGTGTGTTTTACTTGCATTACCGAGCTCACTCCTTGAAAGCCACTACTAACTTGGGGCCGGATACCAGAACTTTAGTACCACCAGAAAAGAACCCGGCTGTGACCCATTGTGGCCGTAACACACCTAGAATCTGATCAGTGGTGGGAGATTCTCCTGATATTGAGTGATAAATGAACGAGAATAGATTGTATTCACCACATGTTCATGCACTTGCATCAAGACTGCCAAGTGTTCATCTGTGATTATCGGTAACTTCCGGACGTCTATTGCGTCGATAGTTATCAAGGAGGGACCAACATGTATTCCACATTGTGCTGTCAGTTTCTCTGAGTGAGATAACTGTATTTAAAGACATATTTTTTGGTTGTAAGAGCTTGCTCCCTGAAACCGTGCCGCCAACACTGTGCGCTACCACCCAGTGCCAATTCTACCCTTTGTGTGTGTGTGTGTGTGTGTGTGTAAACCCATCACTCACCACCCAGCTGTGTTGATGCTACGGGCAACCCAGTGCTGTACGATACGTCGCACCAACCACTTGGTTTATCCCTACATGGCTCGCAAGTAACCACGTGCTGTCTAAGGTCCTTGTGAGAGTCGACGCCACCACCCTGTGTGTTGTCATTACTCGCTGTTACGAACCCAAGCTCATTGTCAGAGCACGGAGCAGTGACGTCAACGCCATCTGTGAGTCCGCTCCCGAAACCCCCCACAACATGGACGACGCCATCTAGGGGCGACAGGAATATACCGGCAAGAGACGCTAGATTTCTGTCCTAGTCGACTCTTGAGGTAGCTGGTGCTGACCTCTAGTGAGATGGTGTTTAGAAAAGCAGCGTCATCTGTCATAAGCAGAGTTGGATGTATGTGTCTAAGCCAGTAAGTGATGTTTCCTAATGGTCCCATGTAGTGTCCCAGTGTACTGATGACGTGTCTGTATTCACAGAGTCGACCTAGGGCTGCTAGGATACAAGGACAGTCAGTCTACCCAGGGCAGCCAAGGTCTCTACACCAGTCTGCTTTTAGAAAGCAGTGAGCCGCCGCCGGAGAACTGTAAAGTGTTCTACTGTCTACCTGTGGAGTGGTAGTGACGGGATTCGCCGTACCCAGGGCTGGCTAGTAGAAGAGACAACTGACTTAGATGCCGAAGAGGAGAGTAACCAGCAAGTTGCACAAAGCTCCTGCCTAGGGCCCCTACCCTAGTATCTGCAAGTGAAGTGGCCCAACAGCGTGAGGCTGATTGGTATCTGCCAGCAACAGGCTGGACTGTGGTTGTGGGCCTTCACGAAGAGGCACTTAGTGGGATTGTGGCTTGGCTGGCCCGTGGCCAGGGTAGACTCATTGTTGTTTCCCGGTACCTATTGAGAGCAGTACCACGGATGAGGAAACAAAGTACAAGACTGCATCGATTGAGCTTCGCCGAGTGTTTAGTGTCTTCTGAGAGAGACGTCCGTGTACTTATAGTGTAGTTATACTTCCCTTTAAGAGTTAAATATATATATATATATGGTGATGGGAAAATAATTATATATGGATAAAGTGATGAACTGTTGTATTTAATGTACCTCCTCCTTCGTTTTACTTGCATTACTGAGCTCACCCTTTGAAAGCCACTACTAACTTGTGGCCGGATACCAGAACTTTTATACCACCAGAAAAGAACCCGGTTGCGACCCATTGAGGCCATAACACTTGCATGTAACCACGTGTGGTTTAAGGTCCTTGTGAGAGTCGACGCCACCACTCAGTGTGTTGTCATTACTCGCATGTAACCACGTGCAGAGAAATGCTTGAGCATTACTATTGCCTTAGTAGCTTCAATTGCTATTTTAATAATTTTACCCTCTACTCATAACTCATGTTCCGGAGAAGAACATTCTACCCAATTAGCCAAATTACTTTCTGATATTTAGTATTTGTTTTATTAACATGAATTGGAGCGCGTCCAGTAGAAACTTTTTATATTTTAACAGGAAAATTTTTATCTACTCTATATTTTCTATATTATATTATTAACCCTCAAACTGCTAGGGGTCCAAATGGCTTTAACACCCAAAGGCACAAAAAAAAAAAAATATCCAAATTTGTTTTTCTTATTAATCTCTTTATTTGTGTTCCCTGAGCACGGGAAAAATAATAATAAATATAATTGCACTTACCGTTAACGTAAATGAGCCGAGAAGATGGTCGATGACGTCATAGATCATCGTCGCTGAACCGCTGTGCGCCCGGGGTGAGTCAGGCGTGACGGAGGAGGAGTCAGAGTTGCCGCGAGTTTATTTTCGCGTTATTATTTACAGTATGGCGTATTTTACACCCATTTTTATCACTGGTGTGGTTCAATAAGTTCTCACATGAAGATTTATTATCATAAAACTGTTGTCAATGTACATTGTATCCACATATCAGTGTCAAGTATTTGCACAAATGTCTTATTTCTCGATAAAATATACAATTTCTTATGATTTATTTTCACTATATATACACCCACTTATTCTATATTTACATGTTTTTGCACCAGTCTTGGACATTTGGAAGTCATCAAGACTGATACTCGTTAAAACATTTGACATAGAACACAGGGACCTGACACGCTATGCACCAAGTCATCACCATTTTTCGTTTCTGTTCCCTCTTAGTTGTTGACCAGCATACAACACACGCACGCTGGCCTATTTCATGCCTTCTGGTTGGTGGTAAAAACCTTAGATTGTGTGTCATAAAGGCATCCCTGAAAGCAAGCCTGGGTGTTGGAGCATGGTACAATGCCGGGTTCAGAATAGGCCTCTGTATGCCAGGAATTACTTTGCCAAACTTTTGTAGTAGTTGTGTTACTACAGTAAAATTGAATGCACGGAAAATACGTTTACCACCTGTTTTGACAAGATACATATTGTAACTGTTCAGCATTGTTACGTCAACAAGGTGGAAAAACATTTTCTTGGTTCACTTCACTGTTTTCCGTACACACTCCACTGCCCCCACCATCATAATCACATTTATCCACCAAACGCATGTTGATGTTATAGTGCAAGACACAATCTGGCTTATAGATTATTTCTCTGGTGATTCTGTTCACCTTGCCACTGTCCAGCATTGGTTTCAGCATGAATGGTGGCGAACATGTTTACTTCACGCCTGTCTTTCCACCGCACTGAAAGTATTCCACCTATTTTTCTGAACTCAATCACCAGCCTGCATAGCACCTGGAATCACTGGCATTTCCCTTCGTTTTGCCTTCACTGTGGCACACACTCCAGTTCTATTATCAAGCAAGAACCTACTTAGCAAGGGACTGGTATAATAGTTATCTGTGTATAATATGTGGCCCTTGTTCAGATATAGTGCAAGCAGTGACTTCAAAACACTACCCGAGAAGCCATGTTGGTCCTTAGCAGGAATGTCTACATTTGTACCCGTATACATTATCATGTGTAATACCATTCCTGTTTCACAGTCACGGAATACAAAGAATTTCAATCCAAATTGGTGGCGTTTGGAGGGAATATACTGCTTGAAGGCAAGACATCCTTTGAAAAGCACAAGAGATTCGTCAATCACAAGCTTCTGAGCTGGTACGTAGAAATCCCTGTACTTTCCAATAAGTTCATTCAGGATATGCCTTACCTTCCAAAGTCTATCATCATCATTCTGGTCTTCATCATTTGCAAAGTGAAGACACCTGAGGATTATCGCAAATCGGTTTTGAGACATATATTTGCCAAACATCGGTGTGGGAACAGTATGGTCTTTGCTCCAATAATGGTCGATTACGTGTTTGACACAATGTTTCATCAACATACAGTGCCAAAAACACATACATTTCACCTACAGTCGTATCTTTCCATCGCTGCAAACGTGAAAAATCGGATAACTCTTCCTCATCAATGAGATCAGTCGTATATTTGTTCGTTTCATGAACAATATATTCCATTAGCGGCTCATCAAAATATGCAGTAAAATAGTCCATTTCACACATATCTGCACCTTTATGAAGGAAAAGGTCTGTAATCCCAACATCCGAATTATCAAAGACAGGAATTTGTGGAACAAAATCTGGCCCGTCACTCCAAACAAAAACACCTGGTGTCTTTCGAGAGCCAAAAGCGGAACCACAATGAGGAAACCGTGGACCAGGAGCTGAAGCAGGTCTAGGAACAGTAGGGGTGGGCAGGGCCGGTGACGGAAAATTACTCGATGTTGAGGGTCTTTGTTCATGTGGTGCCATGTGGTGCCGCATGGCTTGGCCAGATGCTGCTGACGTGACAAGTTGTCGCTTGGCAACACCACACACTCCACTTGCACTAGCGACATCGAAACTATTTTCCGATTCTAAGTCACTAAAACCAGAAAATGATTCACCTTCTTCAGACTCGTCGACCAAAACATCAATATATTGCAAGGTAGCACATGAACTGTGTGGTCTGGCACAAAGTGGGGTCGAGTGAGGGCGAGGAGGCATGGGCGAGATGCTAGGCCTAGCCCTGGTGAAGCCAGCATGTTCACACTTGTCGTCGGTCGTATCCACCTCTGAGGGCTGTGTGTAGTCATGATCAAAGTCAGAGTCGTCAATATCAGACTCATCAATATCCGGGAACAAATTCTTATTAATTTCGTCCTCGGTCAGAGGTCGCAAGGAACGCCTCGTTGAGCGGGGTCGGTCATTGGAACTTGATGTGCTCACCATGGTGTCCGCTGGGTAACTGAGGCCTGTACACAAAGAGGACCCACGCTGGATTTTTTTCCCAGGCGGGGTTTGTTTATGGTCGGTTGAGGCTCACCGATGACTACCCCTATCCCACGCGGGGCATTTAAAAAATAACGCTAGACACGAAAGCATATATATATGATGTGCGCGGTTTCGGTTTTGTCACTGATATATGTGATTTGCGCGGTTAAGGGTTAACCCTGTTCTTACAATAATATGAGAAATGATTAAATTTAAAGTTTAGTTTATTAAAAATAAATGTTTTGAAAGCATTAATAGAACTCTTTTTTTTATTTTTTAGGAGGAATATTTTATATTTTATCCTTGTCACCCCAACCAAATATTTTGAAATAATATTTTTAAACAAAATTAACTTCCACTTCTAAATATAAAAGTTTTATAGGGTCTTATCATCCCTTCAGATTATTTAAGCCTTTTCACTTAAAAGTTAAATTCAATATATTTAATTAAGACAGATTATTTCTTGTCCAACCATTCATTCTAGCCTTCAATGAAAAAACTAATGATTATTCTACCTTTGCACGGTCATAATACCACAGGCTTTAAGTTCCCAATGGGCAGGTAAGACTTTATAAATCTCCATAGACATGTTTTTGTTAAACAGGCAGAAATAATTTTTGCCGAATTCCTTAAAGAAACATAAAAACCACATAAAATTACTTTAATAATTTTAATTTATTTCCCAACATAATTATATAGTAATACACACATTATAACTAACTTTATTTTCAAATATTTTTTAATAAATAATTAAAAATATATAAATATTATTAGTTAAAATTTTCTTATAATAATAATAATAATAATAATTTATTTAGGAACAGTGCATACATAGTTGCAGCATTCCAGTATAAACATTCTGTTAGATTTAAAGATAGAGGTAGTACATACAATACCTAACGCCACTAGTATGCATAGCGTTTCGGGCAAACACTTGATAACACTTGATATTAAACACTTGATAATATAACACTTGATAAACCTAGCTAATTTTAAGCTTAGTTACATCCTTTTAAAATATTTTTTTTTATAATCTTAAATAATAAAGAGCTAGTCCCCCTTACTTTTACTAGTTTTATAAAACTTATAAAATGCTAATTTAAATTTATTTCTTAAAAAACTAGATAACAAGAAACCCGATTAATATTTCACTCCTAAAATATAATTCTGAATTTTTCTGCTGCAAAACTCACTTCCTAATTTAACCATTTTCCTTTCGAGCCCTATAATTTAATTATATAAATTTAAACATCTATTATACACAAGATACATAAATTTAATACTACTTTATTATTATTTACCCTTAAATTATTTAAAGTTTCTCCTACAGTAATATTTACTAAGTCTTTTAATATTATTCAGTTAAATTTACCCTATTCAATAAAATATTTTTCATAATAATACTATTAACAACACCTCATAATCAAAATATATCGAATCAGCTACTGTAAAAGATAGCAAACTCTCACCTTGCACTGCGCCTTTCATGCCAAAACGCAATCAAGCACTCCCTTAAACATCAATGTGTCCACATAACCTTCTGTTCTATTCCTCGAGGACCACTACCACCAACTCCCTGGATCCTCTGAATTCAGGTTAGGTACTCCAGCAGTTCCTCCATCTGCTGCACATGAAGTACTCGAATGTCAGTGAAGCTCCTCCAAACGGCTTCACATACAAGAAACGTGTAGCTCCCGACACTACTTGAAGATTCACTATGTCAATGGAGTTCCACTCCTCACCTGAAATCCTGCTCCACCTTGCAATTCAGTTCCCACATGGAGTTCGGCCTTTACTCCTTCTCTGGTGCGAAGTTCCTTCACTAACTCCTCCTATACAAACCTGCAAATCCATCGTCATGCCATAGTAAAATATTTTCCCTAACAAAACATAAATAAATGAATTCACAGAAAATAAACTCCTCCATCCGACATTCCTTTAAACACTACAATGCCAACACTATGGGTCCTCCCCCATCCTCCCCCCCCCAACCTGGACGAGTCCACAGTAGAAATCAGCCCAGACCGCTGCCTGTGGCTCTGCCTCCTCAGTCGCTCATTAGACACAGGAGAGTAAGAAGGCGCTGCTCCCGCCTCCAGCATGTTCACTCAACTCTAACTCCTTATTTCAGCCAACTGTCTCAATAAAATATCTATTTGATATACACCTACGTTCACTATGATCGCTGGACACACTTACTTACAAACACTGGTAGCTAATCTAACAACTGATTAAACAAGCTTACAGCAGAATCTATGACGTGGGGGCATTCATGCCCTGGTACTCAACATGGCGCTCATTCAGGCCACCCATAAAAATTGCTTTAGGACTGCTTCACAAGGCTCCCTCTAGTCCTGACTTGAGTACACAGAGTCGCCCGGCAAGCCTCACACAGAAACGCCTGCCTACTTCCTTCCTCTTGAAGGAGCACACAATTAGAGTTCCACACAGGCACGACCAACCACATAATTCCAGGCCGCCTCTAATAAATTCAATTCACAGAGAGAAACGTGTACTATGTCCCCAACATCTTCCTCACACTTGAAAACAAGTAGCCTTCACTTCACCGCTAACACAGGGCACTATATTCTACCTTCTTCCAGGAGATCAACGAAGTTCAAAGTTCCGTGATGACTCCTGTAACACAAGTAACGTCACGGCGTCCTGCTAGCGTCACAACACTTCACCAAAATATTGACATGTCACTTTTATCAGACGCTCATCCTCTGCTCGTATTCTTAAATTACTCACTGACGTTTATTATATTTTTTCCTTCCTCTGACCTCTTCATTTCTGGTCCGAAGAGCAGAATAACTCTCAATGGTCGACTTGTTCCACCAGGCTACATGGGGTCCATAACAGCAAGCAAGTGCTGAGTTCTTGTGTATTTCAATGGAAAGTAACAAATTAAATCCGATTTTCAATAAAGTTTAACGACTCGGATAAAGTTGTAAAATACATTGTATCTAACTTTAGTATCTAGCTCACGTTCTGACCATAAGCACTCATCCACTGTCCTTACTGTAACCAACATAAGAATCGTGAACTGAGTCACCCACCATGTTACTATAAGCAACATGTGAGTCATAAACACTCACCCACCACGTTACTGTAAGCAACATGTAAGTCATAAGCACTCACCCTCCAACAAACTGAACACAACAAATGTATTTGAGAGACTGAAAGATGTAGCTGCGGCCTTGAGCCTCCCATTAACTGTTCGATTCATCAGTGAAAAAGAGGGAGTTGCCAAAGGAATGGAAAACAGCAAATGTACTGCCAATGTACCAAAACGAAAGGACATATGAGCCACTAAACTACATTATATTTTAATTGTCGACCATTCTCAGTTAGATGCTAGAAAAGCTTGCAAGAAAACGTCTCTTGGAACACTTAAAAAATGAAGATTTCTCTAAAAGCATCAGCATTAAGGCAGATAATGCCCTACTTATTTATAAGGGTTATGTTTAAATACAAATTATAAAACTAGAGGAAGAAGGTTACTTCAGAAAATACTGCATTTATTTTCATTGATAATCAACAAACTTGTAACACAGTTCCATTTAGAAGGCCACCATCCCAAAACTGAAGACAAGGATTTCATAACTAAAGGAGTGCTGGTGTGGAGGAGAGAACATATCATTGGTTGAAAACAGAGAGTAATGCTGAAAGAAGAGAAATCAGCGGCGAGCAGTTGTAAGTATCACAAAACGCAAGTAGTGTACCACGGCGAGATCATTTGAGGTAATTCAAATTGTGATATATGACATCAAACTAACAGGAAAAAAGTCTTAAGTATCCTTACTTGCAGATTATGCATAATTGCTGAGATTAACAAACGAAGACGTTTGAGGGAGAGTACAAGGAGATCTAGATGTGCTCAAGCGGTGGTCGGACAGATGGTCACTTTCCTTTAACACTAACAAAAGCTAAGCACTAAACAGAGGTGAGACGAAGAGAAAGCACCAGGAATAGTATAGGCTGGAATGTAAGTAATTATCAAACCGGGAAGGCTATGTAGCACCATCAAATGTGCGGAATAATCAGAGGGCGCTAAATATCACCAAGGATGCCAATACGAGAACAAAAACGCAAAAGGTGAACGATATCAAAAGTATCCGATTCACCAAGAATTCTATCAAGGGACAAGTGTAAGATTTTTTCTACGCCTACCTTCCTTAGGAGGTGGACTACAAGTTTAAAGTCTGCTCACGGCAGTTAAGCATGAGTCCAATAGAAAAAGGAAAAGCGGGAGCAAACCGCCAGGCCTCCACCACTAGATGTGAAAACCTGTCCACAATAGGCCGCTGGCTCCTCCTAGTTAAACAGGACGTTAAAACTAATAAAGGGTAACCGACGGGTTCTCACAATCAAATATTTATATTTGATGTGGCGCTATGAATTGGAATTCGAATTCCCAAGAACAGCCGTCATATCAAATCACATCAACATTTAATCGTAATATGCAGAAATATGGTGGAATAATATGGTTGAAGGGTTGACATCAAAGACCGTTTTCTATAACATAACAATTTATTAATAACAAGAGACTAACTACTACATTACCGAGTTTACGTTACGTTAATGTCCATCCAGTAGCACGATAACAAACAGCTAAATAGCAACCCTTGCTGTGAGGCTGCATACTGAACTAACCTGAACACAGGTGTACCCACTGATGACGCAATATTGCAAATCAAAGAAAAATAATATCACAGACTAAGTTACACCACAGTGAATGGTTACGCTTATTGTACATCAAGTGGCATTTGCAACACAGCTATTCAACAGCCCCTCGAGAAGTGACAGCAGGCTCCATCTTGCTGACACTTCGGGCTGACAACATGAACTAACTGAACAAATGAAGGATATCCACTGAAGACACAAGCATGCAATCAATAGTGTCTCGGTTTCCCTGACAGCTACTATAATCACAAGCATTAGGGGTCCTCCCACCCCCCAGGAGAGACCCACGTAACTAGGCGGGTAGTCCAACAGTGACCCCCCCCCTATCACAACCCAGTGTGAACACTCTTTGCAACTCCCTACAAGAAGTTGCACTGTTAAATAAGTAACAAAGACAGGCAAGGCGGGATTCTGGGACACAGCTCCACAGATCCCTAGATTACTCTACTCTCGTCACCAGACGACAACCAAAAGAAATTGCTTAAGTGATTAATTCCGTTAATTGACTGATCGCAGCAGTCAGCAACAAAGTACTACGGTAATCACAAACAATTGTCTCACACTAGACAACATCATGATGATACTCTACGTTAATCTTTAACACTTGTCTCTCTCTTGTTAACAATAACTCAAACTTATATTACATCACACTTGACTCCTAGCAAGTATTCAGTGAGTAATTCTAAATTAAGGTCAAACGGACCACTAATTACATCACCATTGAGTTACGTTAACTAAGCCTACCCTAACTTGGTAGCTTCTCAACAGTCTGTGTCAAAAATTTACTAGTGAGTGTTAATTACCCTAATTAATTCCATAATTAATTCTGAGCAATTAATTAACTGTCACCAGGACCGATAATTAATCATCCATAAATACGTCTCACTCCACACTGCCTAAGCAGGTCTCATCAAACACTGTGAATTCACGGGAAAGGAGTTAATTACCCTAATTAACAAGATGTGCCACTAATCCAATGTCCTCAGACAGGATATGATTAATGCAACGATTTATGCTAGCTCCATGACCTCGCTTTACCGAGTCATCGGAGCTCTCCAATGTTAATAACTCCACTAATTAACCTGAGCCACTAATTGCTATACCCCTGAAAGGTAATTAGTCTCGAGCAAATTCCGTTAACACAAATACTGACAGCCTCTGACAGATCCTCTCCCACTACGTGAATTCATGATGAGAAGGCTAATTACATAATTAGCTAGAGTGGTCAATTAGTTATCACACGGACAATTAATTGCTCCCGAGACGTATCTCACTCAAGCTCAACACTGTTCTCTCTCATAACAGCCCTCACTCACTCCACAATAAGTGTGCACCCCTTATCCAGTTAATTTCCCAATTATTAACTCACTGAATCCTTAAGTCCTCAACACAACTTAAAGAAACAAGGTAACCCCAAGTGTTACATAGGTCACACTACAATGGCATGCAACAATACATAAATGCACTGCCCACATATGGTTGCGGCTACTGCAACTCGCTTAATTACTGTGCCCACACAATAATGACACACGGTTGTGCAACACACAAGGGTATACCAATATTACTGCCCCCCCTCATTTTCTTGCACCCGTTGCAAAGGACTACTGTGAACACACTCTTACCTCAGCAAGGCAATTAACCCATCAATTGCCTGCTCTCATTAAGCTACTGTGAATTCCCCTGAATAATCCTAGAGGTCCCTTAAACCCTCAACGCAGTTCCTAGGGGCAAATAATATCGTATAAACTGATAACAATACTGCACAAACCTGCAACATAATGATGCCGTCAGCATACCTCACATGCTAATGACATCATTAGGCAATCAAGTCAGCAATCACATCTACTAACTCACCACACAACACAGTACATAAAGCATGCAAATGAACACATAGAAATGGCATTCACATAATCAATGAAAATTATATCATCAGGTAAATGTATCTCTAACTTACACAGACCTCAGGGTACCCCACTGACATCCCTGCAACCTGGCCTGCCTACCTCTAATGATCATAATTTACGGTACTCTATGGCATTAATCCAGTCTGAACGATTATATAGAATCGACAGGCTGGATCACTTATATGGTAAATCTCTACACTGACCGGTTACATACTCTAGTCAGTCTACTACATATATACATTATGATACTACAGTGTGGTCCCGTGTATAACATCTATCTCCAGGTACCGCCCTACCCGACATCTGGATTCCACTGACAGCTGCCCCCCAGCTGTTTTTTCCTAGCCTGGCGAGGCTCTGAGACAACTCTTACCGGGAATTTCCACCGGTACTCATCACACTGTACAATAATGATAATAGTACTCACGACTTTCCTTATTTTTTTTTACTCACTTCCCAGGTCACTACCACACTAGCTGTCAACACTTAGCTTGCTTGCTCCTCATGCGTCGACAAGATGTGGCCCTAGGCTGTCCCAGGAAAGTGGCCAAGGCATGTGGCCACCGAGTGGCCCATAGCGCCCCTCCCGAGCTGAGAGGGGGGGGGGGTGGTAGTAGCCGGCGCGCGGGCCAAGCCGGGCCGAGCCGAGCGGCTAGGTGGCCTGAGGGTGGCCACGGGTAGCGCATGACATCATAGCATCCCACCCGGCTGAGCTGGTGCGCGGGGTGGGGTGGGGTTTGGCCGCGCAGGTGGCCTTTGTGGGTGGCCGGCGCGCGGGCAGGCGGGTGGGGTAGCCGGGTCATGTGGCCGGACCATGCGGCGGGTGGCCGGGGTGGCCCCCGGGCATACACACGTGGTTGAGGAATCGCCCACAACTCCAGCAAACCAGAGCCTGCCTTGCTCTACACTGGGGTGACAATGGCCGGCGGCGTCCCCACACTGACGCAGCCTGGCGGAACTCAAAGTCCAACATCGGCCTGTAATCACACCACAATTGCACTAGGAGGCCCTGTTCGATTCCGCTAATTGCCCAACAACACTAGACAGGTTATTCAAACCACCTGTTACACCATGAGGCTCTGCCAGCTACCTCATGGGTGAACACTGTCAACTGTCTCTCTAGCTTTTTACTGTTCCTTCCGTAAATCCTTGGCTCCAATTCACGCCAATTGGGCCTTGACACAACCCCTGATGGCAGGAGTGCCATATTTGATGAGTAATTTGGACGACAGAAGCGATTAACGTGGGGTGGAGGTGGCCGGCCTGCCACCTCCACCAGACACTTCTTCCTCCGCTTGCCGCCCAATACAAACTGACTCTATGGCGGGCAGGGAAACTCAAATGCCCATACCTCCCCCCTACCTTGTCTTGACCAATCAGCACAAATCCGGCACGGCTCCCTCGTGCCACTACCAATCCCAGCCTCGCTCGCCCTCAAGCGTCCTGTGACGTTATAAGGAGGGGGAGGCCTAGAAGCCAGTGGCGTGGTGTCTCCCATGTTGGCGGGGGGGGGGGCAACGTTCACCCCACTCTCCTCTCCCCATCTCTAAAGGTTTTAGTCAAGTATCCACCTCATCCTATTTCACAGAAACAGGAAAATTTCTGTAATTCTCTCTACAGAGCAATCACAGACTTCTAACCAGTCCCAACCGACAGTCCTTAACATAAGCTTTCATACAACACCCCACAAGTAAATGTTATTTTGAAAGCTTCAGTTTCTAGACCGACTAGCCTAATCTAGAAACTAGGAAAACTAGCTGAGGGAATCTATATTCCCTCACAGTGTGTCTTGGTAGTACTGTGTGTGAGGGAGAGTGTGTAGTGGTAGTACTGTGTGTGAGGGAGAGTGTGTAGTGGTAGTACTGTGTGTGAGGGAGAGTGTGTAGTGGTAGTACTGTGTGTGAGGGAGAGTGTGTAGTGGTAGTACTGTGCGGGGAGTGTTTGTAGTGATAGTTTAAATTTTTAAATTTTGCCCCGAGGGGCGAGTTTATTGGGCAACGCCACTCATCTTGTGAGTGAACATACCGCCATAGCAGAATGTACAACACTCCCCAATAGGAAGAAAACCCGCTGGGTTGTTTATCCTGTCACTTGTACCCAGACACAGCTGGGACTTGCTTAACTGTCTCAAGTGAACAGCTCCTCAAAAAAGAAGATTAACATTTATCAACCCTTAAAAGCTTACGTTATCTTGTGGGTGCAAAATGGGGAAATCTTTTAAGAACAGTATCAATATTTGACAAACAGTGCTTTCCTAACTCAAACAATGTGGGGTTTATTATTCTACAGTTATTCCTAATGTCTCTCAGGTGTTCACATTCACGTAGATAGTGGTCAAGGCGGTGTCCATCACTCTCACCACAGATTCTGCAACTTCGCTGATCAACTGTTGTTTCCATTCCAAATCCCCATGGATATTTGTATCCAAGACGGATTCTCGCTATTACTGATTCTCTACCTCGTCGTCCTCCTCTTCGGCCATAATGATTGGGATTGCCAGCTGCAACCATGTTGTACCATCGTACAGATTCACTGGTTTGTGCTTCTATCCTCCTTTCCTCAGTTACCTTGTCACGGTGATGTTGCCTGATAATACCTCTAATTTGTAGTTGAGTCTTGGGTATGAAGTATTCAATATGGTCTCCTTCAGCGCCTTCAGCAGCCAGCACATCTGCTCGTTCATTTCCACATATTCCAACATGGGAGGGGATCCACAGAAACTTGATGACTCTTCCCTGATTGGTAAGTACTCTCACCGCTCTCTTGATTTCAGCGACTATTGCAAGATTTTCTGCCTGATTTTTACTTAGGCTTTGCAGTGCTGCTTTTGAATCAGTGCAAATCACTGCACCATTAGTGTTCCGTTCAAGAAACCTTAATGCCATAACAATGGCAGTTAGCTCTCCTTGCGTTGAAGAGGCATAGTTCTCAATACGTGCTTTTTCTTCATTTCTGCGTTGGAAGGTATTATCCTTGATTACCGTGTATGCTGCACCAGCCCTGCCATTGATAGGATTAGATGACCCGTCAGTGTAGATTTGATCTAGTTCATCTCCGGCTTCTTTATAAATTTCCTCGAGATACTTGTGCCTCATTTCTTGTGGTATCATGTTGGATTTTTTCATTGCCATTTCATTGATGATGATCTTGCATGAGTCATCCTCCCAGGGAGGTAACCTCTCTACAGGCAGCAGCTCACGGGCTTGCTCAAGCAGGTGAAGCTCTTCAAGGTAGCAGACTGCTCTGTGATGCCATTTTTTGCTTCTCCTGTTTCCCCCTGAAAGTAGCACAGAGCTCATTTTTTTCTTGGCAATATCATTGTAATGGGGATCTCTGGCTATCCTAATTTTAAGCTTAGCATTCAGCTCCTGAATTCTGCTTTTAACACTGGGAAGGGACAACTCCTCTCGTAGATTAGACGTATTGGCAGTTCTTGGAACTCCAAGAATGATTGTCATGGCTTCATTTTGAATGCTTTCAAGCCTTTTTATATCGCTTTGGGAGTAGGTGCACAGTACTGGTGCGGCATAGTCTATGACGGAGCGCACATAGGCTGCGTACATCATTTTAAGCACGGCAATAGAGGCTCCATGTCCATTCCAGGTCATAGCTTTCAGTGCCCTGAGTCGACTTTTGAATGTTCCTATGAGTTGATTGAGCTCCTCTTTCTTTCCCTTGTTAGAGCCGACAGTGACGCCAAGGTACCGATAGTGGTCAACCCATTCAAGTGTTACACCATTAATTTGCAGTTCTTCATTTGCTCTCCACTTGTGATGGGAGTATGCCTTCGTCTTGTTTGTGGAGAGAGTGAAACCGAGCTCAATACATTTCCTTCCGAGGAGTTTAATGGACTGTTCAATTTTTCCCAAGGTGGGAGCTTGTATTAGGACATCATCTGCATATCCCACTTGTTGTGTTCCTTCCGGAAAATCAATATTTGCAATGGCGTTCATAAGTACATTGAATAGTGTAGGGCTTAAGACTCCACCTTGGGGGGTCCCGAGTTCCATATTCATTGTTCCGGAGACTGCTCCATTGAAGCAAACCTTGGCTTTCCTTCCTGTGAGGTAGTCTTCAACCCATTTCATGAGTCTCCCCTTGACACCCATGCATGCAAGCTCGTCCAGGATCGCAATCCCCTGTGCTTTGTCGAAGGCTCCTTTGATTTCAACAAATACAGAGTACCTAGCCGTGTCATTAGCCAAGTAATTAACTATACAATTTGCTGTGCTCCGTCCTTTAACAAATCCATTGACCCCCTCCCCTAACCTGCCTATTTTGTGCAACAGTCGGTTTAGGATGACCCTTTCAAGCATCTTGCAAGTGCATGACACGAGGCTGATTGGTCTGTAATTACCAGGGTCATTAGGCATCGGTATGGGAATAATTATTGCGTGTTTCCATTGTGTGGGCAACACTCCACTTAGGAATGACTTGTTAAACAGGTGGAGTAGTGGATTCCCAGACACTTCACACAGTGCATTGAGTATGTCGTAGGTGACGCCATCTTCACCAGGTGCTGTACTTTTACCCTTTTTCATAGCGCCCCTTACTTCTTGGGCTGTGATTGGTTCCCCATATTCGTCATCACTAGACAGTGCTCTTGTTATCCTAATTCTTCTGTCATCATGTCGCAGGAGCTGTTCCGTGCTGATTTCTGCAGGGAGGGAGGAGGAGGATGCTGCATCATTCCACTTGTGAATTAGTTCCTCAGCCTTGCCCTGGGGGTCTTTGTGAGCCGCAGGCCGGGCTCTGCCCCCCTTAGTTATCTGAATTTTTGCCCACACTTGTCTTGCAGATGTTTCCCGTCCATTAGAGCTAGTGAATTCAAGCCATTGTCTTTCCCGCTCTTTAATCTTCTCTTCCCTGGCTACTTGACACACAGTTTTAAACAACTCTTGGTTACTTTCAGTGGGATGTCTCCGGTACTCTCTACTCATGTCTCGCACATTTGCGTTAAGCATCTTTATGTAATCATTCTCATACCATTTTATTTTCTTCCTCTGAGGGTTACTTCGCCCAGGTGTACGGCGCGGAACTCTTAGACAGCTCTCAATTTGATGATTAAGGTCATCAACAAATGTGTCAATGTCTTCTGGGATTTGGTATTCCGTGAACCAGTCACTCATCCTGTTTATGAAGTGCGGCCTCATATCTGGTCCGAGTGATAACCTTTTTCTTTTATTCGTCTCTTTCCTTCTCTTGCTCATGTCGACGGTGGTAATTAGTGCCCAGTGGTCACTATATAAACTGTGCACAATGTGTGTACTGGCATCTGTGTCCTGTGCATTCAGCAGGAGAGCATAGTCTAATCTTCCTCCTCTGAGGTGAGTTGGCTGTTCATCACCCAGGACTCTAAGGTTTTCACTTCCCCTGACAAAGAGTGACAGTTTCTGTCCATTGACATTGGGCTGATGACAGTTGGCACCAAAGTGTGGGTGTCTGGCATTAAGGTCACCGACCAGCAGGGTAGGTTCTTCATTAACAAACTCAGGCAGTGTGTCAAGGTCAAGTTTACTCTGTGGCACATATAGGTTGATTATATGTAGAGCATTATTGTTTAAGTAAAGGGTTACTCCCAGTGATTCAAACTCATCCCCCATGTGCAGGTCATCAATAATCTGAGCGGGAATGTTGTTATTTACAAAAGTGATGAGACCCCGTTTTCTTTCCCCAGAGGGCAGGGAGAACTTGCGATAACCGCTGAACCTTGGGTTGAAGTCATCACCTGCCATCGTCTCCTGTAGCACTATGACGTCAGTTTGGTGTTCACGGACGTACTGTATGATGTCATTAATTCTATTGCGAACTCCATTATCTCCCACACTCTCACATACTCTCGCACTCTCACTCACTCTCCCACACTCACTCACTCACACACACTCTCACTCACTCCCACACGCTGTCATTCACTCTCCCATACTCACTCACTCTCACATACTCTCACTCTCCTACACTCACTCACACACACTCTCACTCCCTCCCACACACTCTCACTAACTCTCCCACACTCTCTCACTCTCTCACACACACTCCCACTCACTCCCACATACTCTCACTCACTCTCCCACACACTCATTCTCTTTACGATTTCATTTACTGAAATTTACATATATTATACGTTCAAAAGACGACTTTATATAAATAGTTATAATGTCACCATTCTGCTACCAAATGAAAACGTCAGAAAACGTCCTGTGTTTGCTGGGAGCTCATACAACATCCCCACCTCACAGGACGGCGAGTCATACATGGTATCAGGAGAGAATAAGAAATTTAAGGCTGATCTATTGGCCCCACTAGCAAAATCTGGGTTCAGCACAAGAATATCTTCCAATATTCCTGAGTGTATGAAGTAATTACAGAGCTCAAAGTACCTCATACCATTTGGTTTGAGGTACCAAACATTGAGCACCGACATTGTAGTAATCAAATATGTTACATTTTGTGTTTACCTACGTAATTCTAAGAGATAGTGTATAGCTTTCCTTGTGGCTCCCAACATTTGAGAAGCGATGGTATTTATTTACGAATATATTTACGTAAATTTATCCAAGGGCCACTAACTATCTAGTGACCTAGTAAAGGTGGAAATAAGGCAGAGGCAGAAAATTACAGACCGATAGCACTAACATCGCACATCATAAAAAATTTTGAGAGAGTGCTAAGAAGTAAGATCACAAAATACATGGAATCAAAACATCTGCATAACCCCGGACAACATGGTTTCAGAACAGGGCGCTCTTGCCTGTCGCAGTTGCTGGACCACTATGATATGGCATTAGATGCTATGGAAGACAAACAAAACGCTGATGTAATTTACACAAATTTCGCAAAAGCTTTTGATAAATGTGACCATGGTGTTATTGCACATAAAATGCGTTCAAAAGGAATTACCGGAAAAATAGGCAGATGGATCTACAATTTCCTGACCAACAGAACCCAATGTGTAATAGTCAACAAAAGAAAATCCAGCCCATCAACCGTGAAGAGCTCAGTCCCCCAGGGTACTGTGCTTGCTCCAGTACTTTTTTTTTTTTTTTGAGATATATACAAGAGTTATTACATTCTCTAAAAACACATGTAGTTTTTTTATCTACGTAGATTTATTGATTTTATAAATAATGATAAACTTCATTTTGTTGCATACGTTTTTGGGAAACTTTAAAAATCTGTATTATTGCACTAAATACATCTGGGATAAAAATCCTTGGTGCAAATCTTTATTATATAGTAAGGTCATAGCTGAGTGTCATAGAAATGATTTTGGTTCACAATTGTGGGCTGTGAAAGCAATTGAACATTGTTGAAAAATTGTATAATTTTTTTTTTTTCTCCTTCTCTATTTAGGCTGAGATGCTGAAACTTGGCCCAGTTGCAGCACCTTTCACATGTATCAGGATAATAAATTATGAATACCCTACAACAACTCTCATAGTTCCTGTTAGATAGCCCCTTCATCCAAGTACACATTTTACTGTTGCGTTAAACAGAGGCTACAGTTAAGGAATTGCGCCCAGTAAATCCTCCCCGGCCAGGATACGAACCCATGACATAGCGCTCACGGAACGCTAGGCGAGTGTCTTACCACTACACCACGGAGACTGTTTTCTCATCCTCATATCGGACATAGACAAGAACACAACCTATAGCACTGTATCATCCTTTGCAGATGACACTAGGATCTTCATGAGAGTAGGCAACATAGAGGACACGGCAAACCTCCAGTCAGATGTAGATCAGGTCTTTCTATGTGCTTCAAAAAATAATATGGTGTTTAACGAAGATAAGTTCCAGCTCATGCGCTATGGAAAAAAATGAAAATATAAAAACGGAAACCACGTACAAAACTCAGGCAAATCATAACATAGAACGAAAAGGCAATGTAAAGGATCTGGGTGTACTCATGTCGGAAGACCTTACCTTTAAAGAACACAATAAAGTAGCCGTCACAACTGCAAGAAAAATGACAGGTTGGATAACAAGAACTTTTCACACTAGAGATGCTATACCGATGATGATCCTTTTCAAAACGCTTGTGCTCTCTAGAGTGGAGTACTGCTGCACAATGACAGCCCCTTTCAAAGCTGGAGAAATTGCTGACCTGGAGAGCGTGCAGAGATCTTTTACTGCTAGAATCCACTCAGTAAAACATCTAAACTATTGGGACCGACTAAAGAGCCTAAAACTGTACTCCCTTGAGCGCAGGCGGGAGAGGTACATAATAATTTACACGTGGAAAATATTAGAGGGGCTGGTCTCAAACCTGCACACAGAAATAACATCACATGAGACAAGAAGACATGGCAGGATGTGCAGAATACCCCCGTTGAAAAGCAGAGGTGCAACAGGTACTCTGAGAGAGAATTATATCAACATCAGAGGCCCGAGACTGTTCAACACGCTTCCACTACACATAAGGGGCATAACTGGCCGACCCCTCACAGTGTTCAAGAGAGAACTGGATAAGCTCCTCCAAAGGATACCTGATCAACCAGGCTGTGACTCATACGTCAGGCTGCGAGCAGCCGCGTCCAACAGCCTGGTTGATCAGTCCGGCAACCAGGAGGCCTGGTCGACGACCGGACCGCGGGGACGCTAAGCCCCGGAAGCACCTCAAGGTAAGGTAAGGTAACCTCGACGAGGACAAAAAGTCGGAGCTTGTTAAGTCCCGCCATTTGTCCTTATGATATTTTCAAGCTGGATTTTGGCATTTACGGCTTCAGCGGGTAGGTAGTTCCATGGGTATATAACCCTCTGGGTGAAAAAAAAACATCTGCTTTCAGTCCAACTTGAGAGGACATACTCTCCAGCACTGTATATGTGATTGCCCTGTTAACAGTGATTTCAGACCAAATAGTATGAGGTACTTTGAGCTCTGTAATTATTTCATTCACTCAGGAATATTGGAAGATATTCTTGTGCTATACCCAGATTTTGCTAGTGGTGGCTAATAGATCAGTCTTACATTTCTTATTATCTCCTGATTCCATGTATGACTGACCGTCCTGTGACGTGGAAATGTTGGATGAGCTTGTAGCTAGTTTATGATCTACACTGTAATCTTTCATATAGAATAGGGTAGCAGCACATTGCTGTGTATACCTAAGCTTGTTAATAAAAAGAAATCAGTAATAAAGTTTTTAAATTATAGCTTGTATTATTATTATTACCATTATTATCCTTATGAAATCATAAATCAGCTACCTTGTTTAAATCCCTTAACATGCTAAATATTAACTCCCTCCACACATTCTCTTGAGTCAACTACATTTACAAAACCCTGTTCTTAAATGCAAACCATGCTATGAAACTCTCCCTGGACAGATGTAATAGGACCCATTATCACCACACACCAGAAATAAATATCTCTTTGATATCCCCAGGGTCAAACTTAATCTGTGTAAACACTCTATGCAAATTAAGGGACCTAGTCTATGGAACTCACTCCCTAGTGAATTGAAAAACTGTAAAACTTTTGCCTTATTTAAAAACAAAAACAAAAAGTACCTAATTTCATCTTCGTAGTTTCCTACACTGAGCTTTAAATTTGCTCTGTATCTAGTGTTACCCAATCTCCCAATCTTTATGTACTTAATCCAAACAACTTTATCATTGTTTCATTGCTGTCTTCTTTTATGTGCTAGCCATATGCTGTATTGTGCCTGCTAAGTTTTGTTAAACTACCATTCAAGCTGTCATTGCAATCAATCTGAGCTACCTATGTGCTTTAATATACCTACAATTTTCTCTCATCTTTTATTTTATTCTTGCTATGTAACTGTTATCATTGTTATAAATTTTGCAAGTATTTACCTACTTAAAATTTTCTTAGATTAAGGACCTGCCCGAAACGTTGTGCGTACTAGTGGCTTTACAAGAATGTAATTACTATGCTATGTATCCTCACAATCCCAATGTACCTTCTTGTATATAAATAAATAAATAAATAAATAAATAAATATATGTTAATTATGGATCATTAAGATCTCATATTGGTAGATAATGTTAGTAATGTGCCCAAACCACAGAGTAGAAGATAAAAAGATGACAGTAATGTTATTAATATTTCTTGTGAATCATTAACTTGTGCAGTATGTCTTAATTTTTCACTTCTTTGGATATACATTAGAAGAAAATAGGATAAACAACACATAAATATTTGTTTAATTATATTTTTTTATTTAAATAACTGGATCAATATTTTTACAGCTGACAGGATTTGTTTTACTCACTAAATCTACTGCTACTCAATCTCCCAATCTTTATGTACCTAATCCTAACAACTTTACCATTATGATCATTAATGTCTTCTTATATGTGTTATCAAAATAGGCACAATACAGCATATTGTGCCTATTATTCTTTGTTAAATTACCAATTAAGCTGTAAATGCAATCAATCAGAGCTACCGATGTGCTTTAATATACCTACTAATCTATGTCATCACATTTTTTTTCTTGCAATGTACCTGTTATCATTTTATAAATGTTGCAAGAATTTATCTACTTAAAATTATTTGTTAGATTAAGGACCTGCCTGAAACGCTGCGCGTACTAGTGGTTTTACACGAATGTAAATACTGTGAGAGTTTTTGTAACTTGTGAGAAGTTTGGAATAAAATGAAATTGGTATAAGGAATTGAGCTCGGAAAATTTCTAAGAATTTTCTTTATTCTTTAACCTTTATTCCTGTCGTGATATTCAATTAGGTCGCCTGAGGAAGGACTTGCTTAGCAGTGTACAGAGCTGCTTACTTACACCAGTGTAGTAAGCAGCTCATTCCTCACTTTGGGACCATGTATGAACAATTGACTAGGCGCGAGCAAACGCCGAGACCCCAATGAAAATTGAAATCCCCCCCACTTAGGCCGCCGACCTTCGCCAATCGCCGAAGCGAATCTAACGAGTAGGTCACGGGCTCTCACAACAATAATTTATTGTTGTGTGGTGCCGTATATTTGATCCAAAGCTCAGAAAATTAGTCTCAATTTTATTAGTCGAGTGTGAAGAACATTTGCATAACAATAATAATGTGTGGGGGTGTAACGAAAAGACAGTGTTAACCATAACAACTTAGTTTATTCAATAAAGTACTAACTACTACAACAAAACAAAAAGAAATGTCAATGACGTTACTCGAAATCCTTCCTGTGACACTATCAATGACAGCTAGACACCAGCCCCTCGGACTGCATAATGAACTAACTCGAACATAAGCGTGACCACAGAGGAATCAACAAGAAACAAGAACTAACAGATCTATAATCACAATTACAACAAATGACACAATAGGTTCTGAAATACGTCTCCAGTAACCTCCTAACTGTTCTACGCCTCAGTGCAGTTTACACCTGCAACAGCGGTTGCAATGCAATGAAATCAGTAGTCTTTCAATGACAACAATAACTAATGGGTTCACTGGCAACTCCAGCACCCTTCCTCAAATTAATCCTTACGTTAACACTCCGTCCCACGGACGATCAACAATCAATAACAATTGATTTACGTTAATAACACAATAACATTTACGTTAATTAATAACTCTTACAACTGTCACTAGTAACGCGGAAATTACACAACACTCTACCCGTCGAGCATTCAGTGAGAAAATCCCATTAATCCCTGTACTTCCAGACAGCTGATTAATCTCTTTACTAGTTACGTTAATTTACGTTAATCGGTTACTAATCACTCAGCGATGGTAAACTCTGATTTACAATGTCCAAAGTGCTAAGAGAACGGTAATCACTCGTGTTTACCTTTAGAGTAATTAATTACTATCCTCAAGATCAATAATTAAACAATTAAAATACGCAACCTTTCACACTGGCTCAGCAATTTACATTAAGGTATGAATTCTGTCTGAGCCTTCCATACTCAGACCAATTCAGGTTGCTAATAACAGTAATTAGCACCACGTTTACGTTATTCTAAAATGACGTTACTCTTCCCACGAGTCAATCAAGTGCCGGTACTTCCAGGCAGATAACGACGTTACGTTAATGGAACAATGTAGCCTTCGTGTGAGTCGATCAAACAAGGATCGAGGTTAATTACTTGGACTTCCTGAAACACGTCAATTACCCGGCCCACTGACCGTTAATTACGACAGACAATACTCTAATTCTTATCTGACTGATGGCTAGGCTCCTCGAGACTACCGTAGCTGCTTACAGGAATGTAAATTAACCCAAACGCATTCTACGTTACTCAAATTGTCAAAGAACAAATTCTCTTAAAGCAATGGGCGTTCCCTTGGTTACGTTATATTAATTGCCTCGCAACCACCTCACTGAATACTGGACTTCGATGTCCTACCAGATAACCAGGAGAATATATTTGTATCCAAGTACTCGTCTACAGCCGAGTTCACCCACGACAATGACAAATCACACTAACAAATCACAGTGATTTATGTTACAATCCGGTTGCAATGACAATACTGCAGAACCTAGTAAAATAGCCTACAGGACATGAACCCTCTAGAACACTGCCCCACAATGACTTTACTGAACTGCAATCACCTACGGTGATGCTCAACACTAGCAACAATCACCATCAAATAACAACCCCTTCTGCAATAACACACACGGCAAGTACTCTAATTTCCAAATATTAGGATACTGCTCACACTTACTTACTTACTGCTGCAAATGACCCCTAGAACATAGGTCAATATATTGCAATCACCACACAGTAAATAACACAATAACACTGGGCACCGTGACACTACGATTATATATATATATATATATAATTACTGCTGACACATGTAGCCTACAGCTATCAAACGTTATTGGGAACACTAAGGAGAATCTTACACTCCTTAAATCACATGGGTGAGTGATTTATCGATCACGCATGTCGATAAACACTCGAGAGTTACGTTACTCGACAGAGCGGGGGCGGTCTCTCTAGACGGCCTCGTCACTCACCAAAACTCACCAAAATTACGTTAATTAATACTGCAACCACAATATATATTTATATAAATCACACTTGTCACGGCCCTGGGAACAATACAAGAAATTAAGTCCACACTGTGGTACACTCCACAATAATCATTGCCAGGAATCACTGGCGTTACACATACCTGAGCGCTCAGTGTTGGAATTCCACACCTGCAAGACCACACATGGAAATGATATCACTCCGTCCCACGGACGATTAAAAATGATTACCACAATGAAATAATCTAATTATTACATGGACATCCTCTCAGTCCTTGGCTAATCTATGTATCCTCTGTTCCCGTGTGTACCCACACACACACACACACTGTACGTCTGTGTACACCAGACTTAAGTCTCTCTGGACTGACAAGATGACAACACAGGTGATTAATCTCCTCGCCCACAATTCACTCCACCTGAACAGGTGCTGCGTGACAATGTGACGGAACACTTGACCTCGAATTCAAGCTTTAGAGACTACTAATCACCAGAAATACACACATAGGTACTTACTCATTCACACTGCCGGCTACACACCTTCCCATACATCAGGCACCCCGCTATAGGTGGCTGGCTCGTTCCAAGTGGCGTAAGCGGCGGTAGTATTTATTCGAAAAAATTGGCGCACACTCGAACCCCTCCCACTCAACACGGCTGAGTTCGCACCCTCGACTCACCGGTGAAGTGAAGCGTTCATACCCAGGTGACGCGCACAACGATAGCGTCTCACACAACATTGGAAATTAGCCTTAACACTGACACGAATTTCCCCGTTCCCATCGACTGCTACAGAGCACTAGCAAGTCTAATCATCACTGGTATGGGATCTACGAGTCTGTTGCTGTTCGTATGCACATTCCCCACGAACCCAGATCACTGTACCTCTACCCCCTGAATAACAATGTCTTAAACCCCTCCAAGCGACGACTTCGGCCGGATTCTGTGACGACCGCTGTCGTAGGTGAAGCAGGAAGCATCAGCAGTTGAGTAGTCCAGCCACCACGACGCCCTATACTTCAATTTGGCCGAATTGAGTACAGAGAGAGTCTTGACAAGGTGGCAGCTGAGTTCAGAATGATGCTACACTGGCTACTCCCCGCGTCCTTCTCGAAATAACCAATGAGAGGGAGGCATACAGCGGCCAACCCCTCTCATCCAATCAGCGACGGTGTAGCATAGCCCTTAGGGCAACTCCAAGATGGCCGACCAACATGGCGGCTCAAGATGTTTCTAAGATGGCGGCTGTCTCCACGACAACGACTCAAGTGGCTAGCGAGCACGGGAGGTCCACACCTTACCCCACGCCTGGGCCTAGCCGTTCCCGCGCAAAATTGGCTGGCTCCATGCCATACAGTGAGATGATGCTATCAGCTCTAGCACTGTCCACAGACATGCCACCCCGGCCAGGGTAACATTTATGGACTGCTGATGACGGGGGCTCTCACATGAGCCCAAACACTAGATGTTTCGGTTGCTGGTTACCAATCTTAAGTCCGCCCACTTAACAAGTGCACTTAACAAGTGTACTGGCTCCCACAGGCATAAGAGCACTATTGTAAGTGAGCTGGTGAACCATCTCCTCACAATCATCCCCCCCCCTATCATGTGTAGAGGGCAACACCCAGCAGAAGATATAGTTTTAATACATTCCTCTTCTTTAATACAGTCCACTTAATTAAATCTAATAAATTCAACAAATGCCTGCCGGGAAAATCCCCCACAGCACACACACCAACACAAACAGTCACTCAGACATTCACATGAGCTAGAAATGGTAAATAATTTTGTACTTTAATGGAAAGTTACAAATTATATCAGATTTTTATGAATATTAACGATTCAGATAAATTTATAAAACACATTGTATCTAGTTTTACTATAACATTCGGACCATAAGCACTCATCCACTGCCTTACTGTAACCAGCATAAGAATCATGAACACTCACCCACTACCATACTTCCCTCACCCCATCCCCCATTCACACCATTTCCCTCCTCCTCCCTCTCCCTTTCCCTCCCTGTCACCCTTCCCCCTTCATCTAATACCCCCAGTTCCCCCTCTACCCTCATCCCATATCCTCCATGTCCCCTCTCCCACCTTACCCCATACCCTCCCTGTACCCCCTTCCCATGACCCCCACCCATCACCCCAGTGTCCTCTGAGACCCTGTTAACCTCCTCACAAATCTCCGCACCTATGGAACAGCTTCATCCATCTGTAGAATGTTCACCATGAAGGACACATGATAATGAACACAAGAAAGTGAGCTTGAAAGCAATCTACACTAACACAGAAAGGATTACAAATATAACAAGCGAAATTAGAGACTTGGGACTAGAAGAAAACTCAGACATAATAGCCCAATTTACAAACAAAATAGCATAACAGACATAATTTGTCTCGTTAGCACTGAAACAAAGCTAACAAAAAACCATAACAAATGCAGTGTTTCTGCAGGACTACTATGTGGTGAGGAAAGAGAGAGAAGGAAGAGGTGGAGGTGGTGTAGCTCTGCTGATAAGAAAAGGCTGGCATTTTGATGATATAGTTATTCAGGGATACAGGGTTGAGAAGGTTTCAGTGACTACATAACAGGTACCATAGAAGTTGGAGGACGCAAACTTATAGTAGCAGTCATATATACCCCCACCCCCAAATGACAGAAGACCCAGACAGGCATATGACAGAAACAGCATGGTCACAATTAATATAATAGAGAAAACAGTTTCATTTGCTAGCAGGAACAGATCCAGACTGCTAATCATGAGAGACTTCAACCACGGGACGATATATTGGAAGAACAGAGACCCACATGAAGGACCAGATACATGGAGAGCTAAGCTGCTGGACGTGGCAACAAGAAACAATCTAAGCCAACACATCAAGGGACTGACAAGAATGAGAAGAGAAGAAGAACCTGCCATGCTTTACCTGATATTTACCCAAACTGAGACTGATATGAGGGAAGTTAAGAAGACGCCCCTGTGGGAATGTGTGATCACAGTGTATTGATCTTTGAGTACTTGGTAGAGCTAGATTTTATCCCCCCCCCCCAAAAAAAAAAAGAACTGGGAAACAAAAGGCTGGCATACCGAAAGGGAAATTATGAGGAGATGAGAAGTTTCCTAAGGGATATACCATGAGACGCAGACCTCGGAGCTAAGTCTGTACAAGACATGATGGAATATGTCACCCAAAAGTGTCAGGAGGCAGTAAACCGGTTTATCGTGGACCAAAAGGAAAAATCAGAGAAACAAAAGAAGAATCCATGGTTTAATAGGGCATGTATGGAAGCAAAGGAACTGAACACAAGGGCGTGGAGAACTTCCGAAATAGCAGAACACCAGAAAGCAAAGATAGATACCAGAGAACCAGGAATGAGTATGTTAGTGTGAGAAGAGAAGCAGAGAACAATTTTGAAAATGATATATCAAACAAAGTCAATACCGAACCAAAGCTACTCCACAGTCACATCAGAAGGAAAACAACAGTGAAAGAACAAGTAATGAAACTATGAACAGGCGAGGACAGGTATACAGAGAATGACAAAGAGGTGTGTGAAGAACTCAGCAAGAGGTTTCGGGAGGTCATTACAACAGAACAAGGCGAGGTCTCTGCACTAGGAGAGGGGGCAGTAAACCAGGCGCCCTTGGAAGGGTTCGAAATTTCAGAGATGAGGTCAAGAGACACCTGTTGGATCTGGATGTGATAAAGGCTGTTGGTACAGACGGGATTTCACCATGGGTATTGAAAGAGTGTGCAGAGGCACTTTATTTGCCACTCTCCATAGTGTATAGTAGGTCACTGGAGACGGGAGACCTACCAAAAATTTGGAAGACGGCTAATGTGGTCCCAATGTACAAAAAGGGTGACAGACAAGAGACACTGAACTACAGGCCAGTGTCCTTAGCTTGTATACCATGCTAGGTGATGGAGAAGATTGTGAGAAAAAATCTAGTAACACATCTGGAGAGAAGGGATTTCGTGACAAATCACCAACATAGGTTCAGGGAGGGTAAATCTTTCCTTACTGGCATAATAGAATTCTACGATCAGGTGAAAAAGATTAAGCAAGAAAGAGAAGGCTGGGCAAACTGCATTTTTTGACTGTCAGAAAGTCTTTGACACTTATGAGTTTAACTTCTTGTTATAAGGGGGGTATGGAGTACTAATGTTAAGGGCCAACAGCTAGAATCAAGATGTATCAAAATTAGGCCCGGCCCCCAAGGAACATAGGTTCCTGTTTATGCTTTAAGGTTTTAGAAACAGATCTGTCGTCTGGGATACAATCGTCTACTCCACTACAACAGGATTAATGAATACACCTCAAAAACTAGCTTATTTATTAAACCCTCTTAACAACCCCCCATATACATTAACAACAATAACAATAACTACTTTACCACACTGTCTTACGTTAACTACGTTGGTCCACATAGACAGGATACAAGGCTTACACTTGGGACAAGCTAGGGTAAAGTCTACTAGGCAAGGTACACTAGCAAGGACTCTAGGTAGCTTGGTACCACTTGAGCACACGTGGTTCCACTGAGATCCCTTAGAGTAACTTAGTAATATAAACACTAGCGTAGCCTATACACATTACTACACACTTATGCCAGAAAACGTACATGCAACACGGTACTTAGCTTTGTAAACTAGACACAGGATAAGGTAAGGGAAGAGGAGGAGAAAGAGGAGGAAGATGGAGACAGAGCCCCACAGGGAAGACGTTGCCACAACACAGCCAGACCAGAGAAGGATGAAGGTCTCTAGTCTAAGCTCTCTCCAGTTGTTGTTGCCGGGGAGATAACTAGCTGATCGTGCAGTTTATAAACATTACAAATCTTCACAGGCGTACAATACTGTTTACGTTACTAGTTCTAAGGATAGTTAATAATTAATTATAACAATGTTATAATTAATCAACAACAAGCTCAGACTGAATGCTCTGTGAGAAACAAGATTCATCTTACGTTTGGCAAGGGAGACGGGAATATAGCATACTTTTAAGGAGCCCTGATATTATTGTAATTAAATATCCTTCTCACGTGATCCAATTCTATGAATTAATGTACAGTAAATATTTATAGCTCAAATTGACCTCTGGTTTCCATCTAAGGAACCCAGGGTCGTAACAGACACAATTCCCCAAAGGAGGCTGGAGACAGGCAGGAGTAACTGCTAAAGTGCCCCAGTGGATAAGGGAGTACCTAAGCAATAGGAAGCAGAGAGTTACAGTAAGGGGTGAGACCTCAGACTGGCGTGAAATCACCAGTGGAGTCCCACGGGGCTATGTACTCGGCCTTATTCTGTTTCTAATATACGTAAATGATCTCCTGGAAGGTATAGACTCATTCCTCTCAATGTTTACTGATGATGCCAAAATTATGAGAAGAATTAAGACAAAGGAGGACTGCTTGAGGCTTCAAGAAGACCTAGACTAGCTGAAGGAATGGTTGAACAAATGGTTGTTAGAGTTTAACCCAAGCAAATGTAATGTAATGAAGATAGGTGTATGGAGCAGGAGGCCAGATACAAGGTATCATTTGGGATATGAAATTCTTCATGAGTCAGAGAGAGAGAGAAAGAACAAGGGTTTGATATCACGCCAGACCTGAAGCCCATATCAAGAAGATAACATTAGCAGCATATGCCAGAATGGCCAACATAAGAACGGCATTTAGAAACTTGTGTAAGGAATCATTCAGAACTTTGTATACCACCTATGTCAGACCAATCCTGGAGTATGCAGCCCCAGCATGGAGTCCGTATCTTGACAAGCATAAGACTAAATTGGAAAAGGTTCAAAGGTTTGCCACCAGGCAAATACCCGGGCTGTGAGGTATGAGCTACGAGGAGAGACTACAGGAATTAAACCTCACGTCGCTGGAAGACAGAAGAGTTAGGGGGGACACGATCACTACGTACAAGATTCTCAGAGAAATTGATAGGGTAGATAAAGACTGGCTATTTAAGACAAGGGGCACACACACTAGATGACACAGGTGGAAACTGAGTGCCCAAATGAGCTACAGAGATATTAGAAAAAAACTTTTTTAGTGTCAGAGTGGTTGACAAATGGAATTCATTAGGAAGTGATGTAGTGGAGGCTGACTCCATACACAGTTTCAAGTGTAGATATGTTAGAGCCCAATAGGCTCTGGAATCTGTACACCAGTTGATTGACAGTTGAGAGGCGGGACCAAAGAGCCAGAGCTCAACCATCGCAAGCACAAATGGGTGAGTACAAATAGGTGAGTATAAACACACGTGCACACACACACACACACACACACACACACACACAGTTCTGGAGAGAGTCACACGTGGTGTCCGTAGGGTCCGCGAATAACATCAATTATCTCGGGACATTGAAGGGTCACCGAGACAAGAAACATAGTTTTTTGTCACAGAAGTGTACACAAACGCAGTGATCAAAAGTATAGTGAGCTCCTACAGCGGTAGAGCAATTAAGATACAAAAATAAGGCCGAGTGGCAAGATCAGTGTGTACCGTTGGGTCAGCTAGCCACCCAGCCTAGCAGGACCTACGTTTTGTTTGCCGAGTGATGTGTTTAATAGTTGTGTTTTTGCGGGGGTTGAGCTTTGCTCTTTCGGCCCGCCTCTCAACTGTCAATCAACTGTTTACTAACTACTCTTTTTTTTTTTTTTTTTTTTTTTCCACACACCACACACACACACACCCCAGGAAGCAGCCCGTGACAGCTGACTAACTCCCAGGTACCTATTTACTGCTAGGTAACAGGGGCACTTAGGGTGAAAGAAACTTTGCCCATTTGTTTCTGCCTCGTGCGGGAATCGAACCCGCGCCACAGAATTACGAATCCTGCGCGCTATCCACCAGGCTACGAGGCCCTTGTACAGCCACTAGTACACGTAGCGTTTCGGGCAGGTCCCTGGAATACGATCCCCGCCGCGAAGAATCGTTTTTTCATCGAAGTACACATTTTACTGTTGCATTAAACAGCGGCTACAGTTAAGGATTTGCGCCCAGTAAATCCTCCCCAGCCAGGATACGAACCCATGACATAGCGCTCGCAGAACGCCAGGCGAGTGTCTTACCACTACACCACGGAGACTATATGATGTGTTGTGAAGCGGATTGTAGCATACTTAGTGATTGATCCCCCGAAGTGTGTGCACCATTTAGGATCGTATGCTAAGTGCACATAGTGGTGACGACCAGTGAGGAAGATAGGAACGAATGTTACCAGGAGCACGTGGAGACAACAGTAGCACGTGGAGACAACATTGATACCAGAGAGAGGAGAGGGCAAGCGACCAACCCCGTCATAAGGACATCTCTTCAAACTCACCTAGGCGTGCTTGCTCGGGGTGAGCTGACGGTAGGTACCCCTCTCTAGGTCATCAATAAGGTGTACAGAGTGACTTAAAATACCTAATTCAAAGTAGGTCTCAATATCTCAAATATACAACTCCGTGGCTCACTTGGGTGGGGCTAGACACATGATACCCTGGTGACCGCTCACCATCTCACCCCTCACCTTCCCACGCCTTACACTGCCCCAAGACACCCCCCTACCCCTTCCCCTATACACAAACACCCCCGCACCCAACACACACACGCACACGCACACGCGCACACGCGCACACACACACACGCACACACCCACACACACACACACACACACACACACACACACACACACACACACACACACACACATATATATACACACACACACACACACACACACACACACACACACACACACACACATACACACACACACACACGCACGCACGCACACAAAGACACACACGGACACACACACACGCACATACAGACACACACACAGACACACACACAGACACACACACACACACACACACACACACACACACACACACAGGTCAAGCGGGATGGTAAGACAACAGAATGAAGCTGGAGGAGAGGGACTGGATGAGTCATTCATGGAGATGATTGATAAGGCATGGAAGGAAGTCAGTGGGGAATTGAAGGACCTGATGGAAACTGTATGTAAGCTGCAGATAGAACTAAGTGCAGCACAAGAGGAGATAAAAAGCCTAAAAACAGGCCCTCCTCAGACTCTGGCCCAGGGGACCAACCCCCAGGTGCCAGGAGATGTAGCTATGGCAGGGACCCCTACAATTGGCCCAACCTTTGCTGAAATGCTCAAGAGCCCAGGAGCAATGTCCAAAGTCAAGGAAGTTGTAATGAAAGCAGTAACCTCACAGGAGGCAGCTAGATGCACAAGCCAGCTAATGGAAAGGAAAAGAGCTGTAGTAGTGGTAGGGGTCAAGGAACAAGAGGGCTCCACAAGGGAGGAAACGAGGACTAAAGACAAAGCTGCAGTGGCAGGGATATTAAAGGAGATAGGAATGGAAGGGGCTGAACGAGACATAGAACAGTTTTTCCGGATTGGCCAGTACAACAGAGACAAAAAAAGATTGATCAAGGTAGTATTCAAGAGCGAGGACATCAAAGAGGACATTCTAGTAAAGAAGAGCAAACTGAGGTATGCAAGGAACTACAAAGAGGTATATGTTCAGAGGGACATGACCAGAGACGAGATAGTAAGGGCAGCAGATGCAAGGAAAAGGCGCAAGGAGAGGGAAGAGAGCCAGGGAACCTCAGCCTCCAACCCAGCAATCCCAGAGGGGAGTTGGGAACCCCAATCCAGCAACCCAGGAACCCCAGGGGGGAATGCAACACCCCAGTCCACCACCCAATAGGGCCCTCCCTACCCCCCAGCACAAACCCTTCCTTGCCCCTGCATAATGCCCATCAAGAAACCCAAATCCTCCCCCTTCCCTTACCCCAAGTAGCCCCTGCTTTCGCAGCCCCTGGTCTTCTCCCTGGCCTGAGCAAGTCCAAAGCCCTCTATCCCCCACTCCACCTCCCTCCAAACCCCTGTCAACTACACCGCAGGAGGGCGTGCCCTCTCCCCAAGCAATCCCTGCTCCCTCACCCCCAGGACTTCTTCCTGACCCAAGCAGGCCTGAGGAAGACCTAAGCCCTCCACCCCCCACTCCACCTCCCCCTGAACCCCTGGCAACTACCTCACAGGAGGAGGAGCCTACCCAAGTAGCAATGACCATAGAACAACCTCCTACACTTGTAGGGAGTGTGGGTGAAATTGGATATAAGAAAGTGAGCTTCAAGGTAATGTACTCAAACATTGATGGGATTACCAATAAAGCAAGTGAACTGGCAGAAAGGGTGCAAGAAGAAAACCCTGATGTAATAGGACTAACAGAAACAAAATTGTCAGGAGTCATAACAGATGCTGTGTTTCCAAAGGACTACTATATAGTAAGGAAAGAGGGGGAAGGGAGAGGAGGTGGAGGAGTGGCCCTGCTGATAAGGAAGGACTGGAGTTTTGATGAGATGGAAATTCCGGGCTGTGACGGATTCAGAGATTACATAACAGGAACTATAACAATGGGTGGACCTAAGATAATAGTGACAGTCATTTACAACCCTCCCCTAAATGACAGAAGACCTAGACAGGAGTTTGATAGGAACAACATGGCAACCATTAATATAATAGAGAGAGCAGCTTCAGTTGCCTGCAGGAATGGCTGAAGACTCTTAATCATGGGTGATTTCAACCATGGAAAGATAGACTGGAGAATGGGGACCCACATGGTGGTGCAGATACGTGGCGAGCTAAACTCTTGGAAGTGGCAACAAGGAATTTTCTGAGCCAGCATGTCAAGGAACCCACAAGAATGAGAGGCATTGATGAACCAGCTAGACTCGACTTAATATTCACCCTGAATGAGTCAGAAATAAGGGAAGTCAAAGTTGAAGCCCCCATAGGAATGAGTGACCACAGTGTACTGACCTTTGAGTACTTGGTGGAGGTAGGGATAACCTATCCAAGGATGAGAGTGGAGGGGAAAAGACTGAATTACCGAAGAGGAAAATATGACGAGATGAGGAACTTCCTCAGGGGAATACCATGGGAAACAGAACTTAGAGACAAGAATGTGCAGGTCATGATGGATATTGTCACCCAAAAGTGCCAGGAAGCTGCAGACAGGTTTATCCCCGTCCAAAAGGAGAAAAACGAAAAACAACAGAAAAACCCATGGTTCAACCAGGAATGTAAGGTAGCGAAACAACTGAGTAAAAGAACATGGAGAAACTACAGAAATAACAGAACACCAGAGAGCAGGGAGAGATACCAGAGGGCCAGAAATGAGTACATCAGAGTGAGGAGGGAAGCAGAGAGACAGTTTGAAAATGACATCGCGAGTAAAGCCAAGACCCAACCAAAGCTGCTCCACAGCCATATCAGGAGGAAAACAGCAGTGAAGGAACAAGTGATGAAGCTGCGGAAAGGGGAGAACAGATACACAGAGAATGACAAGGAGGTGTGTGAAGAACTCAACAAGATATTCCAGGAGGTCTTCACAATAGAACAAGGAGAAGCCCCTGCACTAAATGAGGAGGCGGCAAACCAAGCAACCTTGGAGGAATTTGACCTCACCAGTGATGAGGTCAAAAGGTGTCTGCTGGAGCTAGATGTGACAAAGGCTGTTGGGCCTGATAGAATCTCACCATGGATACTAAAGGAAGGTGCAGAAGCACTAAGTGTGCCACTCTCTATGGTGTATAACAGGTCACTGGAAACAGGAGACTTACCAGAAAGTTGGAAGACAGCTAACGTGGTCCCAATATACAAAAAGGGTGACAGGCAAGAGGCACTGAATTACAGGCCAGTTTCCTTAACTTGTATACCATGCAAGGTGCTGGAGAAGATCATGAGGAAAAGGCTCGTAGAGCATCTGGAGGGAAATAACTTTGTAACGCACCACCAACATGGGTTCAGAGATGGTAAATCGTGCCTCACAGGTTTAATAGAATTTTATGACCAGGCAACGAAAATTAGGCAGGAAAGAGAAGGGTGGGCCGACTGCATTTTCCTGGATTGCCAAAAAGCCTTTGACACAGTACCCCATAAAAGGCTGTTAAAAAAGTTGGAGCAACAGGCAGGAGTAAAAGGAAAGGTGCTCCAGTGGATAAGGGAGTACTTAAGCAACAGGAAACAGCGAGTAACGGTGAGGGGGAAGACATCAGAGTGGTGAGATGTCACCAGCGGAGTCCCACAGGGCTCAGTACTTGGACCCATCCTGTTTCTAATATATGTGAACGATCTTCCAGAGGGTATAGACTCATTCCTCTCGATGTTTGCTGATGATGCAAAAATTATGAGAAGAATCAAGACGGATGAAGATAGACAGAGACTACAGGATGACCTGGATAAACTGGAGGAATGGTCTAGAAAATGGCTGCTGAAGTTCAACTCTGGAAAGTGTAAGGTGATGAAATTAGGCGAAGGGAGCAGGAGGCTGAACACAAGGTATCATCTGGGAGGGGAAATCCTGCAAGAATCAAATAGAGAGAAGGATCTGGGGGTTGATATCACACCGAACCTGTCCCCAGAGGCCCACATCAAAAGAATATCATCAGCGGCATATGCTAGACTGGCCAACATAAGAACTGCCTTCAGAAACTTGTGTAAGGAATCTTTTAGAACCCTGTATACCACTTATGTAGGACCAATCCTGGAGTATGCAGCTCCAGCCTGGAGTCCATACCTAGTTAAACACAAGACAAAGTTAGAGAAGATTCAGCGGTACGCCACCAGGCTCGTCCCGGAACTGAGAGGATTGAGCTACGAGGAAAGGCTAAAGGAGCCGAACCTCACATCCCTGGAAAACTGAAGAGTAAGGGGAGACATGATAACCACCTACAAAATTCTCAGGGGAATTGACAGGGTGGACAAAGACAAACTCTTCAGCACGGGTGGGACACGAACAAGGGGACACAGGTGGAAACTTAGTACCCAGATGAGCCACAGAGACGTTAGAAAGAATTTTTTCAGTGTCAGAGTAGTTAATAATTGGAATGCACTAGGAAGTGATGTGGTGGAGGCTGACTCCATACACAGTTTCAAATGTAGATATGATAGAGCCCAGTAGGCTCAGGAATCTGTACACCAGTTGATTGACAGTTGAGAGGCGGGACCAAAGAGCCAAAGCTCAACCCCCGCAAGCACAATTAGGTGAGTACAATTAGGTGAGTACATCCAGTGGGTGTTATTGGACCCCATACTTATTCTGTGGGTGGTTGGAGCCCCATACCCATCCTGTGGGTTATAGTGAACCCCATACTCATCCTGTTGGTGGTATTGGACCCCATACCCATCCTGTGGGTGGTTGTGAGCCCATACCCATCCTGTCGGTGGTAGTGGACGCCATACACATCCAGTGGATGGTATTGGATCCCATACCCTTCCTGTGGGTGGAAGTGATCCCCATACCCATCCTGTGGGTGGATGTGACCCCCATACCCATCCTGTGGGTGGAGGTGACCCCCATACCCATCCTGCGGGTGTTATTGGACCCCTTACCCACCTAACAGGTGGTAGTGGACCCTATACTAATCCTATAGTTGGGATTGTACACACCATACCATCCTGTTTGCAGTAGTTTACCCTATATACATTCCAACATAACATCGTTTTTTGTTAGCGTTCCTACAAAACATTCTTTAAAGATTTTTAAAGCACAAACTATGGTATATAATATTGATTGGTGAAACACTCTTATTCTATGTAATAATTTATTGTGCTTATTATAATTTACAAAGAACAACTAATATTTCTCAAAACAAAACTACGAACCTTCAATAGGATGTAGCTGATCTGTAATATTCTAAGAGCATGGACAATAGTAGGTAAATTTCACAACCCATGTGGGACCTGAAAACTACAATTTTCGTTATAATTGAACCAATCACGACTATTCTGCTATCTACGTTGATGGACGGGTACTGTGAGACGTAAATTGGTACGTGAGGAAGAGTTTGAGCCTTGGTAAAAAAGTTAACTGGGAATATATCACATATGTACTAAATCACATTCCACATATTGACTTTAAGCATTAAGTCATATATGTGCTGTCTTGTGTGAAAACGGGTTGACAAAACTGAGGAAAGGGGATCCTTCAAAGGGGCAAGGACGGAACGACATGAAGAGAAATATTGGAAACACGAACCGAAAGAGAATCTTGTATGCGAGACAATCGTACAGAAAGAGGTAAGTGGTGAAAGGGAACAGGGGACCACAGGAGGAGTAAAGGTCAAAGTGCGACATTAACGAGAGTAAGAGACCGTGCAAGGTAGCGAAGACAGTAGCGATCATGTTGATCCTGTAGAGACAGGACGCCAGTTTCGGCGTTAGCGATCACAGGTTTAGGGTAGGAGTCGAAAGAAAGGCACAAGATCTGAGGAGCAACCCAGTATGGTGCAGAGCATCCAAACGGCAAAGAGTAGAAGGAGAAGTAGACGAGTAAACAGAGCAACCATAATCGAGTTTAGACAGTAAGAGAGATGAATGTAGAAAGAGGAGCATGCGCCTATCTGCTCCCTAAGAAGTATGAGACAAGACCTTATATCAGTTAGGGGCCTTAGAGCGTTAAACTCGGAGATAAGAGATATAGGGTGACCAAGACAAACAAGTGTCAAAGATTAGCAGAATCTTTGCACACAAGGGGATGACAATAAAGTGACAACGAGGGATGAAGAACGACCTGCTTCTAAATAAAAGTCATAGCACAAGTTTTAGTTGTAAAGAACCTGAAGCCATGATTGGTGGCCCAAGACGACACGGCATCAATCATAAGTTAAAGCCGTCGTTGATGGAAAGGCGAGTCATCACCTTGACAGCCAGGTGATGTCGAGGTAAATAGGTACTCCCAGGTACCTATTTACTGCTAGGTGAACAGACGCATCAGGGTAAAAGAAACTCTGCCCATTTGTGTCCGCCTCCACTAGGGATCGAACCCGAAATCTCAGGACTACGAATGCTGAGCGCTGTCCTCTCAGCTGTCAGGCCCCAAAAGTTCAAAGTTTAAATAAACATGTCCAAAGTTCCAGTACTTTGTCCAGTTCAAAGTGAACGTATCAACCTGGAGGACAGAATGGCCTTGGGCTGCAAGGATATGTTTAATATCCCAGTGGCAGTCTTTCAGGTCCCTAACACCAGCCACAACATAGTGCGGGCGGATAACAGTGCCAATACTGACATTTAACCGGGCATTTTTGGAGATCCTAACAGAGGATACCTGTTACCTGATACCTGATATTGTCTTCCTAGGTGATTTCAACTTGCCTAGTCTCAGGTGGAAAATAGCAAACAATAATATTATACCAGGAAATCTATCAGGACCTAACCAACCACAGAGTAGAGAACTACTTAGATTCTGTGACAAATTTTCACTCAATCAGCAGATATCGGAGCCAACGAGAAATGAAAATATTCTAGATATGGTCTTTACGAACAATGAAGACATTATCAGAGACATTACGATATCAGATACCACATACTCAGATCACAAGCTCATTGAAGTGCAAACGACCATCAATACTCAGAATAGACCTAAAACGTTGATAAAGCGAGAGGGGCTATTCAGTAAATGCAATTTTAATAATAAAAGGATAGACTGGGAGATAATAAACAGGGAACTTACAAACATTCCATGGGGAACTGTTCTAAGTAATACAAGTCCTACAGAAGGAATAGAAAAACTGACTTCAGAAGCGTATCAAGTCTGTCTGAAACATGTTCCTTTGAGGAAAGCCAGAAAGAGATCTAACGTAGAAAGAGAACGCAGACGACACTATAAACGCAGGAAAAAAATAACGGAACTGCTTATGCATCGCGGAACATGCGGAACATTATGAATCGCGGAACAACTTGAGAGTCGCACCCTATCTCAAGAACGGCGAAGAAGGTTAGGTAAAGAAATAGAAACAATTGAACGCAAGTTACAAGAATCATACAAAACCCAGGAGAGGCAAAGAGAGGAAAAGGCCATCAGTGAAATAGAGAGAAATCCGAAATATTTTTTCTCCTATGCAAAATCAAGATCAAAAACCACATCTAGTATCGGGCCCCTGCGAAAGGGAGATGGAACTTTCACCGATGACAACAAAGAAATGAGCGAGCTACTGAGGAAGCAGTACGACTCTGTTTTCAGTGAGCCATTAAACGCACTAAAGATTGATAACCCAAATGAATTTTTCATGGATATGATACCAACATCAAATCATATATCAGACGTCACCCTATCCCCACTGGATTTTGAAGAAGCCATAAATAGTATGCCTATGCACTCTGCACCAGGCCCGGATTCTTGGAACTCCATATTCATCAAGAACTGTAAACAAACACTATCGCAGGCCCTCCACATTCTGTGGAGACAAAGCCTAGATACTGGCGTTATTCCTGATATACTAAAAACAGCAGAGATAGCACCACTTCATAAAGGAGGAAATAAGGCAGAGGCAAAAAAATACAGACCGATAGCACTAACATCGCACATTATAAAAAATTTTGAGAGTGCTAAAAAGTAAGATCACAAAATACATGGAATCACAGCATCTCCATAACCCCGGACGACATGGTTTCAGAGCAGGGCGCTCTTGCCTGTCGCAGTTGCTGGACCACTATGATATGGCATTAGATGCTATGGAAGACAAACAAAACGCTGATGTAATTTACACAGATTTCGCAAAAGCTTTTGATAAATGTGACCATGGCGTTATTGCACATAAAATGCGTTCAAAAGGAATTACCGGAAAAATAGGCAGATGGATCTACAATTTCCTGACCAACAGAACCCAATGTGTAATACTCAACAAAATAAAATCCAGCCCATCAACCGTGAAGAGCTCAGTTCCCTAGGGTACTGTGCTTGCTCCAGTACTTTTTCTCATCCTCATATCGGACATAGACAAGAACACAACCTATAGCACTGTATCATCCTTTGCAGATGACACTAGGATCTTCATGAGAGTAGGCAACATAGAGGACACGGCAAACCTCCAGTCAGATGTAGATCAGGTCTTTCTATGGGCTACAGAAAATAATATGGTGTTTAACGAAGATAAGTTCCAGCTCATGCGCTATGGAAAAAATGAAAATATAAAAACGGAAACCACGTACAAAACTCAGGCAAATCATAACATAGAACGTAAAGGCAATGTAAAGGATCTGGGTGTACTCATGTCGGAAGACCTTACCTTTAAAGAACACAATAAAGTAGCCATCACAACTGCAAGAAAAATGACAGGTTGGATAACAAGAACTTTCCACACTAGAGATGCTATACCGATGATGATACTTTTCAAAACGCTTGTGCTCTCTAGAGTGGAGTACTGCTGCACAATGACAGCCCCTTTCAAAGCTGGAGAAATTGCTGACCTGGAGAGCGTGCAGAGATCCTTTACTGCTGGAATCCACTCAGTAAAACATCTAAATTACTGGGACCGACAAAAGAGCCTATATCTGTACTCCCTTGAGCGCAGGCGGGAGAGATACATAATAATTTACACGTGGAAAATAATTGAGGGGCTGGTCCCAAACCTGCACACAGAAATAACATCACATGAGACCAGGAGGCATGGCAGGATGTGCAGAATACCCCCGTTGAAAAGCAGAGGTGCAACAGGTACTCTGAGAGAGAACTCTATCAACATCAGAGGTCCGAGACTGTTCAACACGCTTCCACTACACATAAGGGGTATAACTGCCCGACCCCTCACAGTGTTCAAGAGAGAACTGGATAAGCACCTCCAAAGGATACCTGATCAACCAGGCTGTGACTCATACGTCAGGCTGCGAGCAGCCGCGTCTAACAGCCTGGTTGATCAGTCCAGCAACCAGGAGGCCTGGTCGACGACCGGGCCGCGGGGACACTAAGCCCCGGAAGCACCTCAAGGTAACCTCAAGGTATACTGGCAGTGGAAAAAGAACTATCAATAAATTTGAAGTGGTTCTGATATTCATAAGATGTAAGCCAGTGTTCTTGCAAAACAAGAATATTTTGCACATACCAAAATGCTTTTAACGTTCATATATTCAGGGTTTGTTATTTCTCTAATTACCTTAATAACCGGTAATTATAACTTTACAAATACTGAAGCATTGTCATGGGGGTAAATAAACCATATTACGTGAAGATCATTTATGTGCTAATTAAAACAACACTTATAGTAAGAGGACAGTAAATTGGAATGTTGAGACAATTGTCAAGTAATAATAATATAATAATTAACAGGTTTTAAGAGCCATCTATTGCACATTATTCTATCTATAAATAATCTGAACTAATAATAGAGCCTAAATAAATAATAATTAAACATCATTCACACCCATCAAGACAAGAAATTAAACGACCAATCAAAACCATATAGGTTACTCCTACACCTCATAATACAGGCCAATAATGATCATAAATATACTTATCAATTAAACAATATTCAAACTAAGGACTTTACATCAAATTTTTTAAATCACTAATTTAAAAGCAGACATCCTTTTATATTAATAAATTGTCAGATTAAGGCATCTGTAAACAAATGAAATAAATATTAGTAATTAAGCCTTCGATGAAATACTCCGCATTATAATACAAATTCTGGAGTCACTCACATATATGCAAAGTTTTGGTTTATAAAATACCAGATATAGGATAATACAAATATCAGAATCAGGCTAATATTATTGCCAGATTCATATACAGTATATAGAATTGCTTGCTACTTATATATATAGAATTGCTTGCTACTTATATATATATATAATTGCCAGATTCATATATAAATATATCGAATTGCTAGATCCATATAAATATAAAACTGCCCGATTCAAGATAATGTAATTAACATATTTATGCTATTATATATATATATATATATATATATATATATATATATATATATATATATATATATATATATATATATATATATATATATATGAGTTTTATAATTGCCAGTCTTAGGATAATATAACTGCCAGATTCAGGTTAATATAATTGACAGTCAGGCTTTGATACTGTAAGCCATACTTACCTTTTACTTAAACTTAATCATTACGGAATCTGAGGCCTTCCTGATAACTATATTCTATCATATCTTAATGATAGACACCAATATGTAGCCATTAATGACATAACCCCCCCCCCCACATCTCTACTGTAACCGTAGGAGTGCCACAGGGCAGCATCTTAGAACCTCTCCTATTGCTTATATACATCAATGATTTACCAAATATCTCTAACATCCTTAAACCAATACTATTTGCTGGCGATACTGCCTTCATCTATTCAAACTCCAATGCAACACACAATAAGTAATATTGTAAACAACAAATTGAAACAAACTGGATGTGGTTGGATGTCAACCAACAAACTAAATATAGAGAAGACCTATTACATTGTATTTGGAAGTAAATTATCAAATGAAATTCACCTTCAAATAGATAATGTCAACATTACCATTAAAAATGATGAAAAAGTTCCTTGGCCTATACATAAACAAGAGACTAAATTTGAACACTCACATACAGTACACAGGCAAAGTCTCAAACTGTTGGTATATTCTCAAAAATCACATATTATATTCCCCACTCTTCTGTCCTTTCACTATACTATTCCCTAAGCTATTCCTGTTTAACATAATGATAATGCTAAAGATGATAATGTTTTTTGAGAAACATACATAGAAAATGGGTTACAAGCACAATGTTGGATTTCTAGATAAAGCAAGAATATACTATGCCTAAAGCCACTAATATGCACAGTGTTTCAGGCATGCTGTGGATAAACACTTAAAACTAATTGTTAAAAATAATTGAGATGAAAAGCAAAAGTTGAACAAAAGTAGAAAAAAAAAGTTGAACAAAAGTAGAAAAAAACCAGCGTTGAATGTAATGAAACGCCATTTTCTGGGTGAGTCCCGGAGGCTCCCCGGAGCTATCCCAGGCTGATATGCTAATGTCAGACTTTGGCATCAGTCATGTGTATGGAGTTCTTAGGCCTACCGGGGACCACGGCCAGAACCGGGCCCCCTCAGAGAGGCAAGGGGAACAATGGCCTATAGAAGCCCCCGTGTTAGTGGAAGCATTCTATGTCTGCCATCGACCGGAACAGGCACCCAGAAAGGTAAGCGCCCCAAAACAAACCCCTATTCTGGTTAAAATTGCTACCTAAAACCGAACTAGTGGATAGAACTCCCCAACCGAAAACAAGCAAACTAGTGTGACGTCACACACTGCCGCGCCGCTGTCTGCGCAGCTCCCCCCTCCCCGGGAGGGGGAAGGGGGAGCCCCAGACCCCCCGCGCCGGCTACCCACACCTCAGTTCTTGAGGCTGGATGTCAAAAACGCGAAAAACCGCCGACCGGAGGGAGGGAGGGATGCCGGGGAGCCTCCGGGACTCACCCAGAAAATGGCGTTTCATTACATTCAACGCTGGTTTTCTGGGGGGAGCCCCGTCGGCTCCCCGGAGCTAACTACCCACAGACAGAAAAAGAGGGACTTACCCGGGAGGCGGTCGTCGCTCACCCCTCAACTCGAAGCCGAGACAACTGGCTGCAACCGCCGATCACAAAAACATGATGCACCCCCGGCCAGACCAACCAAGCATCAACCACCCATGGACCCCTCCGGAACGCAGCAGTCTCATTCTTCGCCAGAAAAGAAGGAGACAGCTGCAAACGAACAAAACTATCACCACGACCAAAAGAGCAGAAACCCCTGCGCTGGAGGAGAGCATGAAGCTCCCCTACTCGACCCCCAGAGGCCAAAGCCAACAAGAAAAGTGCCTTGGAAAAACAATCCTGGACCGAAGGGGCCACAACGAAACGAGGAGATGAAAGGAAAGCGAGCACTCTGTCCAAAGACCAGGACGGCTCAGGCGACGCATGAGCAGGCCGGAGGTGAAACAATGCACGAGACAGCTTGCGAAACGGCGCAGACGTAACATCGATACCGAAAGCAAGCTGAAGCGGCTCCGCCAGCGCCGCACGATACGAAGCGACAGTGTTAGGCATAAGATGACGGTCCTGAAACAACCACGAGAGGAAGGACAAGACCACCCGAACAGACAAGGAGCTAACACGACGAAGACGCAAAAAGAAACGGAAGGACCGCCAGGAAAACTGCATACTGCCGCCGAGAAGAAGCCCTCAGGTGGGACACCAACAAGGAGGCCACCTGATCACCATAGAGATGATGATAGACTCGAGTCAAAAAAACCATACGCGAAGACTCGAGGAGAAGATCGAACCAGCTACGTGACGTACCGGCCCGATCTGCTGAAAGAGGCGGAGCCGCGGGAAAAACCCTCGGGTTCGGACACCGAGCAACCAGCGCCTGAAACCAAGGCTGGGCCGGCCACCAAGGGGCCAGAAGGACAAATCTCCCCCGGTAAGTCTCTAAGCGAGTCAGGACCTGGAGCAACAGCCGAACCGGGGGAAAGAGATACAGGAACCCCCACCTCGTCCAGTCGAGCCGAAAGGCATTGACCCCGACGGCCTCGCAATCGGGGAAGGGCGCCGCATAAACGGGAAGACGCCGCGACCACGCCGACGCGAAGAGGTCCACCTCGGGGCGCCCGAACGTCTGGCAAAGCCAAAGGAAGGACTCGTCGTCGACCGTCCACTCCGTGGAGAGAGGAACGAAGCGAGACAGGGCGTCGGCCAAGACGTTGGACACGCCCCGTACGTGAACCGCCAGGAGAGCCAAACCCCGAGAACTCAGCAGACGAGTCACCCGAAGCGACCAACCCCAAAGAGACAAGGACCTGAGAGGGAACCAGATGGGACTTCCTCCAGTTCACCAAGAACCCGAACCCGGCGAGCTGGGAAAGAACCAAATCCCTGGCTAGCAAGCAAGCTGACTGGCTGGGAGCCCAAACCAGCCAGTCGACGAGGTAGGCCAACACTCGAACACCTAGGAGACGCAAACGAGCCACCACAACCCGTGTAAGGCGTGTGAACACGCGAGGTGCCAGGTTCAACCCGAACGGGAGACAACGAAAGCGGTAACTCAGACGCCCCACTACAAAACCGAGCCAGTCCCTGAACCGCGGATGAATCGGGACATGCCAATAAGCGTCCCGGAGGTCCAGGGACACCATCCAAGCTCCCGGCTCCAAGAGGAGCCGAACCTGAGACAGCGTAGTCATCCGAAAGGAGGGGCAATGAACCCAGGGGTTCAGACGGGACAAGTCCAGAATGAACCGCAGGTCCGCGCAGTCCCGTTTCGGAACCGGAAACAGACGGGAAACCCATCTGAGGGACGACGTCGTTCCGACGACGCCCAAGCGTACCCACTCCAAGACGACTCGACAGAGCGCAGGGGAAGAAGCCTGCCCTGCCAGCCCCGACCCCCCAAAGACTGGAGGGGCCACCCAACGCCACCGCAGGCAGCGAGACACGACCCGAAAGGCCCACGAATCGTGGGACCAGGCGCGGGCGAACAGCGCAAGCCGCCCCCCCATCGCCCCGTCAAAGGGGCAAACCGCGAAAGGGCCGGCGACCCCTACGAGACCCAGAACCCCGCACAGCGCGAACACCGCGCCGACCAGACGAGAGAGGGTCCGCAGGAGGAGCCAACCCCAAACCTGACACCAGAGGCCTACCACGACGAGAGGAACCCCGAGCCCTGGCACGACCTTTCCGGGAAGACCCACCCCGGGACCCCCGGAAAACCAACAAGTCCGACATCGGACGACAAGCCGCCGACGCAGCCTGAATAAACTGCGCCACGGCCGACTCCCCAAACAGGAGAGGACAAAAAGGTGAAGAACGCCTAAGAGCCAGAGCCCAAGCAGATCCCATGGAGGAACCCAGCACCACCCGCCGACACGCGAGACGGGAAGCATAGAACAGGGAAACCGCATCCCGCAAAATCGGCGTGAACAGCTTCAACAAGGCAGCCGACGAACGCGCAGCCGAGGACAAGGTGCCGGACCCCGGGACGGACCCAAGCGTCCCCACATCCTCCACGAGCCAATCCGAAGACAGCTCCAGGAGGGAAAAGAACCGCAAGGCCGAACACAAAAGGCCCCGAGCGCGCAAGTCCCCCGCCACGAGCGCCGCCGAAAGGGAGGGAACCTGCACATGGAGCTGAATAACGCCCACATCGCGGGGAAGGGCAGGGGCAAACAAGCACTCATTCAGGTACTCAAGTTCACCCCCCAGGAAAACCTGAAGCACTGTGGAAGCTTCCCGCCACTCCAGCGTGCGGGAACGACAGAAGGAATGCCAGGAATCCAGACCAAACAAGGGGCAGTCTGCTAGCCAGGACGACTCCGGAACCTCGTAACGGAGCCAGAAAGGGAACGAAGTCCCAACCTTGACGTGGACGGATCCATTTCCGAGGCATAATCCGGGTCACGCAGGAGGTAAGCTGCAAAGGCCGCTCGCACCACACCAGGTTGGATGCGATAAGCCGAAAACCTCCGGAAGGACGGAACCGACGTACCCAGGGGAACACGGAACCATACCCGGGGAGGGGCCTACACCAAATCCAACTCGTACGCAGAGGGGGGGAAAGAAAACCCCACTCCTTGTAACAATAAGCCCCGCTCAGTGGGAAGAAAAACCCCGGCGGGGTCCAGCGGGGCCCAAGGCCCCCAAGTCAGCCCCTCCCCAGCCTCGAGGTCCGTCACCACAGGACCCGAGGCCGAGTCCTCTCCCCAAGCCCCGACCCCACAAGACAAGGACGGAGCAGCCGGAAAAGCTGGAGGAAGAGGGGCCCACTGGTCAGACCCTGAAGCTTCGGCCGGGAGACAAGACTCGAATGCCTCTGCCGCCCCCCCCGGAAGGGGCAACCCCCGAAGCTGCCCGAGTCTCGAGATCAAGTAACCCCTGCTCCGACCCCGAAACCCTCAGACGCTTCGGGGCCGGAAGCAGGGGCGGGGGACCAGAACGAACAGAAGGGGAAGGACGAGGAGGTGCGGACTGAACCAGGATCGAAGCGACCCCCACCCCCAAGTCCGGGTCTCGAAAAGCAAAGCGGGGCAGCCCTGGGGCATCCGGGGAAGCAACCAACCGAGCGCGTTGCAACAGACGAAACCTAGACTGCAACGCACGTGCCGCCTGTACCCGAATAGAATCAGAGGATTGGGTAAATTGAGTCACAAGCAAGCAGCAACACTCACAGGACTCAGGGTCGAAAGTATCACCGACCCAACAGGCAGCGTGGCAGAGGCAAAAACAATGAGGGTCACCCTGAGACAAGGGGACCGAGCAACCCTCAAACTCGCACACAGCGAGTGGGGACTCCGGGGTCACATCCATCGGACCCACGCGCCCCCTAGGGGATTCCCAGGGTCCTGAGCGTTTACTTTAAGAGGACTCGCGCTCAGGTAGTCCCAGGCAGGGTGCTGCAAACCGGCGCCCAAAACTACCAAGCAAACTTCTAAAGCTGAACCCCAGGGACGTGTACACTCACAGGGACCTAGCAGGGGGCGCCACCGATGAGAACAGTGGAAGGGCAAAAACAAACTGAATAAAATGACAGAACCCCCCACCAGGCAAAAACAAAAAGAAAAACAAAACCCCGCAAGAGGACAGCGAACCCCAAGAAACAGAGCCGGCCGCGATGTCGGGAAATACAAGCTGAGCAGCACCCTGCGCCCCTACCAGTGCAAACTGCCTCTTACCTGCCGGTAACAAGGGAGAACAGAACACCCAAGAGCCCAACAGGCGGCCGAAAAACCGAAAGGTAAAACGGACCAGCAGAGGCAGACCCCGAGGAGCCTGTGGAAGGTGGCCCCAAGCCCCAAGGGCAGTACTTACAGGGCACCTAGGGAAGGCAGCCCTAGGCGCATGCAGCCCGAGTACTGAAGATAACTCCTGGCTCTCGCACCCACAAAACTAACACCACACGCAAAGCACAGTGCAGTAGCGACACCGGAGCCAGAGCACACGACCATCGCCTATAGCATCAGCCTCAAGAACTGAGGTGTGGGTGGCCGGCGCGGGGGGTCTGGGGCTCCCCCTTCCCCCTCCCTGGGAGGGGGGAGCTGCGCAGACAGCGGCGCGGCAGTGTGTGACGTCACACTAGTTTGCTTGTTTTCGGTTGGGGAGTTCTATCCACTAGTTCGGTTTTAGGTAGCAATTTTAACCATAATAGGGGTTTGTTTTGGGGCGCTTACCTTTCTGGGTGCCTGTTCCGGTCGATGGCAGACATAGAATGCTTCCACTAACACGGGGGCTTCTATAGGCCATTGCTCCCCTTGCCTCTCTGAGGGGGCCCGGTTCTGGCCGTGGTCCCCGGTAGGCCTAAGAACTCCATACACATGACTGATGCCAAAGTCTGACATTAGCATATCAGCCTGGGATAGCTCCGGGGAGCCGACGGGGCTCCCCCCAGAAATAAAAAGAATGACAATAATTACATGTTGAACGGAACAGCAAAACTGCAACAGAACAGCCGATGGTAATTTTAACTAAATAAACATAGTAACTTTTTTTGTTTACTTGGCATATAGCAGTATTACAAGTTCAGTCATTATTCATTATTGTTTAATAATAGCAAGACATAGGTTGACAATCAGTAGGTAAGGTAGGTTACATGGCATTTATTAGATAGTACTTAGTTTCTCTCTTAAACTGGTTGAGAGAGGGACAGTCTTTGATGTTATTGGGAAGAACATTTTACATTTTGGGACTCTTGATTTGTGGAATATTTCCACTTTGGCTAAGTCGCACTCTTGGAATATCAAATAAATATTTGTTTCTAGTGTGGATTTCAAAGATTCTGCTACAGCCCCCTACCATGTATTTAAGAACAGGTTTAGCATTGCAATTCAGTGTTTCATATTATATATATATATATATATATATATATATATATATATATATATATATATATATATATATATATATATATATATATATATATTATATATATATATATATATATATATATATATATATATATATATATATATATATATATATATATATATATATGTCGTACCTAGTAGCCAGAACGCACTTATCAGCCTACTATGCAAGGCCTGATTTGCCTAATAAGCCAAGTTTTCCTGAATTAATATATTTTCTCTAATTTTTTTCTCATGAAATGATAAAGCTACCCATTTCATTATGTATGAGGTCATTTTTTTTTATTGGAGTTAAAATTAACGTTGATATATGACCAAACCTAACCAACCCTACCTAACCTAACCTATCTTTATAGGTTAGGTTCGGTTAGGTAGCCAAAAAAGTTAGGTTAGGTTAGGTAGGTTAGGTAGTCGAAAAAACATTAATTCATGAAAACTTGGCTTATTAGGCAATTCGGGCCTTGCACAGTAGGCTGAGAAGTGCGTTCTGGCTACTAGGTACGACATATATATATATATATATATATTTTGGTAGCAGTCTTTCCTGTAGACATATATTATTAAATATGACCGAAAAAGTAAGATTAATAATTCTAACACGAATTTTCTCAATCTTTCGTACATTACGCTTCACTGTTGGAGGTAAATCAAAAATCACTTCTCCAAAATTCATTTTTATTTCTAGTCTGACGCGACACGGGCGCGTTTCGTAAAACTTATTACATTTTCAAAGACTTCACAAATACACAACTGATTAGAACTTGCGTTTCCCTGATTTTATATCTACATTTGAGTGAGGTGGGAAGGGTGATGTGGCATTAACACAAGACAGAACACTAGGAGATATTAATAGGGTATTAAAAGTATCAACACAAGACAGAACAGAAACAATGGGTATTGAATAGAAGTGTTTGTAGAAAGCCTATTGGTCCATATTTCTTGATGCTTCTATATTGGAGCGGAGTCTTGAGGTGGGTAGAATATAGTTGTGCAATAATTGGCTGTTGATTGCTGGTGTTGACTTCTTGATGTGTAGTGCCTCGCAAACGTCAAGCCGCCTGCTATCGCTGTATCTATCGATGATTTCTGTGTTGTTTACTAGGATTTCTCTGGCGATGGTTTGGTTATGGGAAGAGATTATATGTTCCTTAATGGAGCCCTGTTGCTTATGCATCGTTAAACGCCTAGAAAGAGATGTTGTTGTCTTGCCTATATAATGGGTTTTTTGGAGCTTACAGTCCCCAAGTGGGCATTTGGAGGAGGAAAGGGTCCTGAAAGATATTGTTAATAGAAACGTTATCCCTACAGACAAAAATCAGAGGATACAACTGACGATTTACTATAAAACCAGAAAAACGGCCAGCCTACTCATGAGAAACTCTCCAGACACAAAACAGAATGCTTTAAAAGAGACTAACGTCGTCTATGCCTTCAAATTCCCACTTGGGGACTGTAAGCTCCAAAAAACCCAGTATATAGGCAAGACAACAACATCTCTTTCTAGGCGTTTAACGATGCATAAGCAACAGGGCTCCATTAAGGAACATATAATCTCTTCCCATAACCAAACCATCGCCAGAGAAATCCTAGTAAACAACACAGAAATCATCGATAGATACAGCGATAGCAGGCGGCTTGACGTTTGCGAGGCACTACACATCAAGAAGTCAACACCAGCAATCAACAGCCAATTATTGCACAACTATATTCTACCCACCTCAAGACTCCGCTCCAATATAGAAGCATCAAGAAATATGGACCAATAGGCTTTCTACAAACACTTCTATTCAATACCCATTGTTTCTGTTCTGTCTTGTGTTGATACTTTTAATACCCTATTAATATCTCCTAGTGTTCTGTCTTGTGTTAATGCCACATCACCCTTCCCACCTCACTCAAATGTAGATATAAAATCAGGGAAACGCAAGTTCTAATCAGTTGTGTATTTGTGAAGTCTTTGAAAATGTAATAAGTTTTACGAAACGCGCCCGTGTCGCGTCAGACTAGAAATAAAAATGAATTTTGGAGAAGTGATTTTTGATTTACCTCCAACAGTGAAGCGTAATGTACGAAAGATTGAGAAAATTCGTGTTAGAATTATTAATCTTACTTTTTCGGTCATATTTAATAATATATATATATATATATATATATATAGTGCACTTGATAGGGTGTGAAGTGACTTAGACTTAATATCTAAAATATTCAATGATTTAGATTTAAGAAAGGGGGGGGGGCAGAATGCTGTCTGTGGCTTCAGTTTGTTATTGTTTTAATTGATGATTTGTCTTGAGTAATTAGAGATCATAAATAATTTAGGGAGATCCCCAGGCAATGATACCAAAATTGTGATAAAGACAGACGAGAGGCCAATAAAGCTTAACCAAGGTAGAGGGTGACGTACATAATATCTGATTTAGAAAAGAATGCCAGGTGATTTTAAAATATTTTTTCCCTATAATTTGTATGTGACACTGGAAATTCAGCTTTTTATCAATGAGAACATCATGGAATTTACCATCTACTTTATTACCAATCTGGATATTGCCAATTCTTAGGATTGGAGAAAATGAGGGTTGTGTAAACAGCCAATAAAACTGGCTTGAGGTATTGAGAGGTATTCGGAATGTCATTAATGTAGATGAGAAAGAGTACGCAAGTAATTATCAAAAGAGGGCACCAAGCCCGGAAGGCTCAGAAGCACCATCAACTGTGTGGGATATAAAAAAATGGTAAATATCACTAAGGATGCCAATTCGAGAACAAAAGTGCATAAGGCAAACAATATCAAAGGTATCTGATTCCTCAAGGATTCTATCGAGGAACAAGTGACCACGAGGGACAGTCAGGAAACAAGACACACACACCTCCTGGATGTCAGGACATTCAACAAGGATATGCACGACAGTAAGAGGGACAATGCAGTTTGGAAAATAAAGAGCAGGGCGGCGCTCCATTAAGTGCCTATGAATTAAACATTTATGGCTAATACGTAATCTCATCAGAGCCATTTCTCACCACCACTTATGGTGATGGGAGGAGGGCCATGGGGACACACTACCTTCAAGAGTACTGTATGCAGTTTGTCACGAGTAACAGAAGACCAACAATCCTGCCAATGGGTAAGGATGGAGGAATGAATAACTGGGTAGAAGTCAGAATAAGGAACACCTTTAACCCTTAAACTGCGCATGGCGTATATATACGCCCTGAGTAACATGTCCCATGGTGTGCATGGCGTATATATACGCCATAGGGTGCCAGGCCTGATTCAAATGGCCCGCGGCTACACGGGGTTCACAGTAGCTTCCTCAGGGCTCTTGTAAACAGATGCCATTTTAAAAAAAAATCATGGGCAATATTCTCAGGTGTGAGAGGCACAGTACTGTTGGAGCAACCGAGGCCGGCGCACGCAGCATGAGCGAACAGCATTGCTGTTCAGCTTGTGACCACAGCATCGCCGAAAAAGTCAAAATAAATATATATTTGTTATTATTTAGCGATGACAATATTACAGATGACCCATGACTGTGATATAAATAACCAGGGTTGTGATAATAGCAGGATTGTTGTAATAATTAGCGCTGTGAGAGGAGTGATGCTGAGAGATGGAGGGAGACAGCATCTTTACTGACTGTGTGGCTAGCTGTTATTGTTTGCATTCACCATACCAGGTCAGTGGTTCTCTATGGTGAACACAAATGTAGATACTTATATATAATGTGTGTATTAGTGTAATAACAGCAAAAGGATTATGCTGGGAGGAGCCATATGGGTGATGGAGGTGACGTCGTCTGCACGATTTGTCTAGCTGTTTAGAGAGTGGCCACTATGCTTTTTGGGCGCACTACAAGCTTAGGTGTACAGTTAAGGTGCATAAAACATGTATATATATATATATATAATATGTGTATATAGGGTAATAACACTGCAATCAGTATTGTTGGGGTAGAAAGTTTAGTGCGTGTGACCTTGAAAGAGTGAGGGAGCCGCCAGCCGCCATCTGTGTATAGCGACGACTCTTAGTGCCTGAACTAACTATATCAGCTTAGCTGTACAGTTGTGGCGAACAAAATATATACATACTTATATATAACGTCTGTATATAGTGTAATAACACCACAAATAGTATTATTGGGGAAGAAAGTTTAGTGCGTGTGTTGAGGGAGTGGCAGCGAGTGGCTGGCTGGTGTGTGGCGGTAACTCTTCGTTGCTTTTCGACTCTCTATACCAACTAAGTGGTTCGTTATGGTAATCAAAACATGCAGATACTTATATATAACCTGTGTATAGAGTGTAATAGCAGCAAAACTATTTGTTTATTGTTTTATAAACATAATAATTGAATCACTAATATGCACATCATACTTTTGAGTATAGCGATTATTCACCACTTTTATTATATAAATATATTACAATACACACTATTGAATAATATTACTGCAAAAGAACTAAGAAAAAATCAATCGGAGACATTGAAACAATTAGGTAATAAAATCTTTGTGGCAACTCCCATCTGTCAACGCTGGTGACGCTGACCGGGTCTGACGACCGCTCTGTCAACGCCCACTTTTTGCCAGACTTCCTCGGTCAATTGCGCCCAAAATATGTCACCTACGATTTTTTTTTTTTCCGTGCTCAGGGGACACAAATTAACATGTTTAGAAGACGAAAAAAAATTTTTATTTTTTTTTTCTTGCGCACAGGGGTGTAAATGTCCCCAGGACCCCTGAGCAGTGTAAGGGTTAAGGGAGATGGGGCAAGTGCAGATAGCCTCCTTAGTGACAGAGTCCGCACGCTCATTTAAGGACACACAAATATAGCTGGGAAACCGGCAAAATTCCACTGTCTTAAATCTTTTGGCGATAAGAAACAGCCAATGTTGAATTTCGACTACAACCGAATGAACTGGATTAAAGGGCTCCAGAGCCATGAGGGCACTGTGAGAGTCAACTACAACAATAAAGGAAAATTGATAACAAGAAAGCTGTTGACAAAGAGCATACAAAATAACACAAAGTTCTGCTGTGGAGATGCTAGTCTCTGGATGCAGGCGACACATAGGTGTGGTCAGGAAAAACAACAGAGTAGGCTACACCATCTGCAGACTTTGACCCCATCTGTGAAGACGGAAATGGAGCGGAAGTGTGAAGAAAAGTGTGCAAGGAAAAGTACGACATAAGCGAGAGTGAGGAGGGTGTTGTAAGGACTGTGCAATGTAGCAAAGACAGTAGTGATCATGGTGATCCTGTAGATACAGTATGCCTGTTTCATCATACCGGCTTAGGGTAGGAGTCAAACGCAAGGCACCAGAGCTGAGGTATAACCCATTATGATGCAGAGCATCAAGACAGCAAAGAGTAGAAGGAGAGGCAGACGAGTAAGCAAGACAACCATACTTGAGTTTAGACAGCACGAAGGTGGAGCGTGCTCGTATCAGCTCCCAAGGAAGTATAACTTACTTTAAGTAAATTAAGGACCTTAGAGCATCCAACTCAGAGGTTAGAGATATGGAGAGACCAAAACAAACGAGTTTCAAAGATTAACTCCATAAGTTTAGCAAAACCTTTGCACAAAAGGGGATTACCATAAAGCGACAAAGGGGGATGAAGAACGACCTTCTTCCGAGTAAAAGTCATCGCAAAAGTTTTAGTTGTAGAGAACTTGATGCCATGATTGGTGTCCCAGGATGACACGGCATCAATCGCAAGTTGAAGTCGCCGTTGAAGGAAAGGCAAGTCATCACCTTGACAGCAATGGGTAAGATTGTCAACATAGAGAGCTGATGAGATTCCAGAGGGAAGGGAGTAAAGAAGACCACTGAGGGCAACCAGGAAAATTAGTAAGTGCTCAGAACACTACTGTGAGGTACACCTTCATATTGCCGTAAAGAGGCAGAATGGTACAGACCATCACTAAAGGAACGATTAGAGCGGAAGCTTCGTAGGAAGAGGAAGAGATTACCACGAATGGAGTTGGGACAAAATATGGTATCTCCAGGTGGTGTCATATGCCTTTTTCAGGTCAAAAAAAGGACAGCAACAACAGAGGTGTTTGCAGCAAAAGCAGTACATATATAGACTATGTTCACCAAGATATCAGTCATGACACTTGTAAAAGCCAAAATGAGAAGGTAAGTGGTGGCGATAGTGTTCTAAGAACAACATCATAAGGACATTGAACATACGTTCAAAGAGTTTGCAGACACAACTCGTGAGGGCAATGGGGCAGATGTCCTTAGCAGCTGTCCCTGGAGACCCTGGTTTCTGAATAGGAAAAACCACCACCTAAAGCCAGTCCTCAGGGACAGATGATGACTGCCAGATATGGTTAAACAGATTCAGTATATATTGAAACCATGCATTGAGAGAGGTGAAATTCATTAGGAGATGTTTCGCTTTCTGAGCTCGCTGCCATAGAACCGCAGAGAGTCAGGGCAGACTGGTGTTCGGAGAGAGATCATTATAGAGAAATTGGAGATGCGTGCGAAAATCTATAGGACAAGATTCATGAAGGTGCTTACGAATAAGGAAAGATGGAGGAAGACTAGAAATGGAACCACCAGTCGAAAGAGGGGAACACAGTTCAGTGGCGACTGACACAGGATCCGCCACAATAGAACCATGGAAGTGAAGGACTGGTGAGACATCTGGAACAAACTTACCCGCAATCTTACGGATTTTCTTCCAGATCTGGGGCAGAAGAATATCAGACGTAATGGTGGAGACAAAAGACAAAAGAAAAGGCAAGATCGTCGACATAGAGAGCGAAGAAAACGCCAGAAGGGAGGAAAAAAGACCATTGAGGGCAACTAGAAAAAGAGTAGTGCTCAGAACACTACCTTGGGGTACACCCTCATATTGCCTAAAAGGGGCAGAGAGAGTGGCACTAAGCCTAACTCGAAAGAAATGAGAGATAAAGCTTTGGAGGAAGAGAGGGAGATTACCACGAAGGCAAGATGAATGAAGTTGTGACAGAATATGATATCTCCAGGTGGTGTCGTAATTCTTTTCCAGGTCAAAGAAGACGGCAACAACAGAGGTCTTCCCAGCACAACCCGTTCTCGCAAATTTAATAAGTCAATATTGACTTATTAAATATGTGCATAGGTGACATACTTAACATAATAGATACCCTTAAAAAGATTCATAGAAAACACCGACCTTACCTAACCTACTTAGTATGTTAAGATAAGCATCTTATTGCTTCGTAATTACAATTATTACCTAACCTATAATAGGTACAGGTTAAGTAATAATTGTAATTACGAAGCAATAAGATGCTTATCTTAAGATACTAACAAGGTTAGGTAAGGTCGGTGTTTTCTATGAATCTTTTTAAGGGTATCTATTATGTTTAGTGTATCACCTATGCACGTAGTTAATAAGTCAATATTGACTTTACGAATTTGCGAGAACGGGTTGCCCAGCAACAGCAGTACAAATATAGACCTCCAAGTTTGCCAGGACATCTGTTGTGCTGCGGCACTTGCGAAAACCAAATTAAGAAGGGGAGAGGTGGTGAGTGTTCTAAAAACCACATCAGACAAACATTAACCATACGTTCAAAAGAGTTTGCAGACAACTCATGAGGGCAATAGGGTGGAAGTCCTTAGGGAATGTCTCGAGAGACTCTGGAAACATAACAGGGAGGACGGGTAGGACAACAGCATCGAGCCAGTCCTCAGGTACTGAAGATGACTCTCAGACCCGATTATACAGACTCAGTAGATTATACAGACTCAGTAAATACCGAGACATGCACAGAGGGAGATGGTGAAGCATCTCATAATGAATGCCATCGGAACCCACTGCCATAGAACCACAGAGGGACTGGGCAGACTTAAGTTCAGAGAGAGAGAAGGGATCGTTATAGGGAAGGCTGAGATGAGTGCAGAAATCTAAAGGACGAGATTCAAGAACAGGCTTACGAAGAAGGAAAGATTGAGGAAGATGAGAACCAGAGCTAACAGACGAAAAGTGGGAACCCAGTTTGGTCGCAACATGCAACGGGTCCACCACAAGAGTATCACGGAGGTGGAGGACCGGCGAGACATCAGAAGCAAATTTACCCACTATCTTGTGGATACCCCTCCAGATCTGCGGCAGAGTATTTTCGGACATAATGGTGGAAACATAAGACCTCCAACACTCACGTTTACCTGTACAGATGGTCCTACGGACCACTGAACTTGCCTTCCGAAACAAAAGACAAAAATCAGCCATCTGCCGGCGGCAGTGTCTCTTCCAGGCTGCACACTTATAGCAGACAGCCCAAGCACAGTCCACATTCCACCAGGGAACGCACTTCCATGTTTCCTGAGAGGTAGAGCGAGGAATAGAGTGGAGGGCAGCATTGAAGACGGTGTCAAGAAAAAGGAAGAGGGCACGAGGGAGAAGCAAAATGGAGAGGTCGGAGAGTAGCACAGAGGGTAAATTGATGCCAGTCAGCCTCGGCAAACTGCCACCTAGGGAAGGAGAGGGGAGGGTGAAAAGAAAAAAAGGTAACAAGGATGGGGAATGGTCACTGCCATGGAAGTCACCAAGAACCCGAAATGTGAAATTCATGTAAAGAGACGACGAGCAAAGAAAAAAATCAAGACAGGAAAGGGTGCAGTCCAAGAGTCCAAATGAGTGGGCCCATCAGAATTCAGAAGAGACAGGGAAGAAGAGAGGACGAACGGTTCAAGAAGGCGACCCCGGGTGCTTGTCAGAACATCACCCCAGAGGGTATGTCGACAACTGAAATCACCCAGCAGGAGCACAGACTCTGGCAAGGAGTCCACTAGGTGTTTAAGATCGGGAAGAGAAAGGGGCACATTTGGGGGGAGATAAATGGAACAAACTGTGTACCATTTACAAACAAAGACACAGGCAACAGAACATTGAAGAGGTGATGGAAAAAGTAAGGGGATGAAGGGAACATCAGAACGAATCAAAAGCAGAAAAGTTATTGGCCCCAGCAAAATCTGAAGGGGGGGGGCCAGGGGGAGAGAAAGGAATAATCACGGAAGCGACCAGGATGAGCACCAAGCATCGGCTCCTGGAGATGGACACAAAGGAGCAAAAACTGTGAAATCAAAAGTTGGAATTCATGGAAATTGGCGTAATATCCATGAATATTCCATTGAAGAATAGACATCGACAAAAAGAGAAAGGACAGGAACAGAGAACAATGAAGAAACAAAGGTTAAAAATTAACACAGCATGTCAAAGAAGTGCAGGATCAGGATCAGGGTCAGCGAAGTCAGGGATAGTGGGCATGGGTAAACTGAGTAAAGATGGAGGGAAGGGAGTGGGAGGACAGACCAGAGGCAGATGAGCAGGGTCCAGAGGAGGAGGCAACCGAGAGGGACTGTCAAGGACAGCAGGAGGGGCAGAAACCGGGGAGCACACCTCAGCAAGGGCAGGAACCGAGAGGGTAGCGGGGGCCAAAGAAACCTCCACAGTAGGAACAGGGGGCTCGACCACCGAAATGGGAGGGGTGGAGCGATAGAGTCAGAGGTAGGGGGCGAGGATGAAAGTGAAGCTTTCTTACCAGCCAGGGAGGAGGAAGGAGATAAGCCAGGCTTTTGCTTCTGACTCAGAGAGACAGGTGTTCCAGCAGCAACGTACTGGGCAACAGACTCAAATGTCTAAACAGAAGAAGAACGAAAACGAACAACATGATGATCGCTAGAAAGATGGATATCAGCTCGCACAGATAGGCAGCGTGGAGAGCTAAGAGACAGAGGAGAAGGATGGGAAGGAGGATCAAAGGTAGATGAGAAAGAAGACACAGGAGAAATGGCAAACTGGGTAGAAAGAAGGGGAACCCCAGACAGAGAACCAGGAGGGGGGACCTTCGGGTCAGAATGTAAAGGAACGGGGGAGCAGGCGGTGGGCGTATCTGGGTCTAAGGCCTGGAAACTGTTGAGACTGAGGAAGGTGGGAAGGACGAGGAAAGGAAGAGCGCAACATGTGAGTGTAAGAAACCCCAGCGAAAGGGGAAGGAGGGGGATGGTGAACTTGGCGCCTCGCCTCAGGAAATGACAAACGTTTCCAGTGCTTCATGTTGAGGACGGCTGCCTCAAGTTTGTAATGGATACACGCGCGAGAGAAGGTAGGGTGGGCATCACCGCAATTGAGACCTCGAGCCTGGGGAGAAGAACACTCCGACTTAGAGTGACCTTCGTTCCCACACATAGGGCAGAGAGAGAGAGAGAATACTGGAGCATTTGAGGGCATCATGTGCGAACTTCCAGCACTTATTACAAAGCCGAGAAGAGGGTATGTACTCCTGAATGGAGCATCTGGCACCAGCAAGAATAACAGAGGGCGGAAGTGTCCAACCATCAAAGGTAATTTTCACAAGCCGAAGGGACAGATGCCGACAGACACGAGGGGGTCGGGAACGTGTAAACCTGGAGAACAGAATGGCCTTGGGCCTCGAGGACATGTTTAATATCCTCGTGGCAGTCCTTGAGGTTCCTAATACCAGTTGCAACATGGTGTGGGAGGAGAACAGTGCCAACACTGGCACTTAACTGAGCATTCTTGGAGACCCCAACAGGGGGGGTCACCTCAATGCACGACAAAGTCGCCAAGTGGACAGCTGCATCTCGAGAAGAAGCAGCAACAACATGCATACCGAGATGGGTGGGGTTAAAAGTAACAGAGGCATCTACTGAACCAACAAGGTCCCTATGGAGGGAGAAATTGTCAGCAGTAGAATCTAAATGATGGAGGTCAAAGTACTTCAAGGAAGTAAGTCAAAGTATCAAGGGACCTAGAATGTGGAATGACCTTCCCAACCATGTTAAAGACTACCTCTCTCAACCAGTTTAAGATAAAAACGAAGCTATACCTAATAAATTCCCTGGAACCTACCTTACCCCTCTATTGTCAACCAATGTTTTTTTTTTAAATGACGCTGTTTGTCGACCGAATTGTATTTGTGCTGCTTTTTCAGCCATGTTCCCCCTTTTTATCTCTTTTTTTTTATTTGTTCTCAACTCATTTTATTCTTTATGCTCAATTAGTATTAAGCTTTAATCATTTAAGTTTTTCATGCCCGAAACGCTTTGCGTAATAGTGGCTTTAGGCATTGTATGTACTAGCCCTATCTAAAAATCCATCACTCTTTTTAAAATCTCTTGTATGTATCTTACCTAAATAAACATTTGATTTGATTTGATTTTGACTTAGTCCACATAGCAAGATCAAACAAGGCATAGTAGGAATTGGTATGGGAAGGAAGCATGCGAGAGCAGCCATAGCGGGGACGGTGGTGAGAACCCCCTAGAGAGAGAAAGAGAGAGGAGGGTCATAAGGTGCAGTAGTCAATGAGAGATGGAGTCGTACTAGGGGACGAGGTAGTCACCACAGGGGGCTTGGGGCTCGACCCAACCACAGAAGAGGAAGGGGAGCAGGGGAGTAGTCCAGTCTGGGCCCAATGTTGAGGGGGCTACAGAGCCCGGCTTTCCATCACAGTCCGACTCAGGGCCCTGGTCTCCCATTCCACATTTGAGAAGTTAAAAATAAGTGTCAGATATCAGCATGTAAATGAACAGGTAATTATTTCATCAACAAACAAGCCCCCCATACCCACCATGGCGCCACAATTAGAGGATAAGACACCCGATAAGACGTGCCCCCCCCAGGGGTGCATTGTGGATATATGCCCTGCAATCACCACTTTAAGAACCATCAGTCCATCAAGATTGGTCTCAGCAACGAAGAAAAAGAGTGACAATAAAAGTGTCCCTTTGCTCAACAATTTCGGGTACCACAGTTTTACGGGCGAGAGACTGTGCCTCACCTAACACCCAGTGTCAAAACAGAAGATGACATCTAAAAGAATGATCAAGAATAGCAAAAAGTCGCTGGGAAATAGCAATTAAAAAGGAGAATTGGGAAGGAAAAATTAAACTTAGTAGGAAAAAGCATTCAGCACAATTAGTGAAGAAGGCAGCAGGAGCATAAGGCTTCAAAAGGACAGAGGACACTGTCCCATGGAGCATCACACTCTAGCATCCGCCAACCAATCCCCCTCACGATGGCAACGAGCTGGAAAGGGAGGAAGAGATGAAAAAGACGAGAGGGTGAAGAATACTGCCCGGTGAGACACCAGTGTTTATGGGTAGAGTGGGAAAATTGGAATCATTCACAGAGACATACTGGAGCCTGTCACTGCATGAGGTAAGATTGTAGGTATTGGAGGGAGTGACCTCTTACTCCATAATGTTGCAATTTAAGAAAGTTAATGTGTTTACAGTGTCAAAACGTCTTATGTAGGTCAACAAATAAATGAATAAGTTTTCCAAGGGCTGCATAAATGAAATTAATCATACTAACTGGGCATGATTGGTCCTTTTTTGGGCCTGAAGCCATTATGGGAAGAACTAAGTATAAATAGGAGTAAGGCTGCGTGTAAATTAACTTTAAATTAATTTAGACAAAACCGGCAGAATTGATATTGGTCTATAATTGTTGACTTCAGTGAGATTGCTGCTTTTATGGACTAAGGTTACTCTTCCTTTTTTTCTCAAAATATCAGGAAAGGTTTAGAGTTCAAATAATTTGTTGTAGCTCCATGCAATGGCTGGAGCTAAAAATCTAGAGTTTTTTTTTTTGTAAATTAGGGGTGGTATCTCAACATACAGTATCTATGCATGAGGTTCATTCATCCACTGCAAACTACCTCAAGCCCATCATCACCCAACAAAAATCTGCTATCATAACAATAAAACTGTCTTCAAACAACACCCAACCTCTCTGTTTAAAATCCCTGAACATGCTACATATACACTCGCTCTACACATTCTCTTGTGCTATTTACAAGTACAAAACCTTGTTCCTAAATGCTAACCCTGATCTGAAACTCTCCATTGATAGACGTAATAGAACCCACAAGCACCACAACATAAATATCTCTTTGATATAATTTTTTTATATAAAGTGACAGTCAGGATAATATAATTGCCAATCAGACTAATATAACTTTGAATCAGGCTTTTTCACCCACAGGGTTATTGATCAATGGAACTGCCGACCCACCAAACCCATAACTGCCAAAACTGTGCTGAATTTCAAAATATACCTGGAAAAATTCATGAAGGCAAACTGGGAGGGGGAAGGGAACCTTCAACAAGCCGACGACTTCCTGTTCTCATTGAGGCCACTCGGGTTTTTGGCCCTCAGGTAAATCGGGTAAAATATTATTCCCAGACAATTACAGCATAACTGATAAAGTTAGGCTAGAGTAATAAATTTCTGGTAAATTTAGAGTGATAAATTTCTAGAGTAATATTAATTTAAATTTCATATTAACTTGACTGACAGCTATAAATGCCAATCAGCCTTCAATATGCTCTTCGGTGAAATATTTATAATCAAGAATAGAACTCATAAATAGGCCTAAACAAAAAATAAAAAAATGGACATCAGTTTGCATATGAATCTCCTGAGAAGATTCCTCGATTAATATACATTTCCTTACCAATCAAATGGTCTCACCTTAAGTACGTCTCAGATTGTCTTCTTCACCAACTCCAATGCTAAATAATATTACAACAAAAATGTCCATAACTTAGCTACAGAGTATATTACATTTTAAATAAATTTCCACAGGAAGGAAAAAAAGGAAGCACATTATTTACATAAATATGAAGAAAAACATTTAAAGCTTTGTTTTACCTTTGCTAAATTAAAGAGATATTTCTCTACAGTACTTATAAGCAATTTTGAGTTTTCCTAGCGACAGCTTCTCTAGTTCTTGCTTGGTCATCTAACTTTCATAAAAGAACAATATAATAAAATATCTTCATATCTTTACCTTTTCATTGTGAAGTGTATTTCTCAAGCAAAATATAATTACCTCTGAAGAACATCCAACTGACATTGTGATAGCACACTGTTAGATTAAAGGTAAGATAATATACCATTATGTGCCTCATTATCCTTCAACATTCTCTTAATTATCTTCCACACTCAAAGTGTTTAGCCTATTATCTGCATGTATCATCTTGTGCCTCTTCATATGTCCAGGACGACTGAATCTCTTCCCACACTCTGGACAATCGTGAAGTTTGTCACCTGAATGCACTAACATGTGCTGCCATTGTGATCAAAGTATTGCAGGATAAGTTAAATTATTCGATCCAAAAAAATGACATCAAAGCAGCTTATAGAGTGGGTACCAAATCATCTGGTACTAATAATAGGCGTATTCGTTTAAAATTAGATAGCTGCTCCCGCAAGACTGATCTTATCTCATCTGCAGTTGCTAGTAAATCCACTGTTTATGTGAATGAATGTCTGACCAGGTGCAGGCAAAATCTCTTTTTTAAACTGCGTGGCTTCTGCAAAAATTCCCCTACAATTAAACACTGTTTTGTGCGAGATGGTAAAATTATAGCTAGGAGGACTGACACTGGAAAAACCTATTCAATAACCACAGAAGCTCACCTTAATTCTTTCCTCAGTGACTGTGGGTTAGCTGCTGTATAGCCTGAATTCAGATTATAATCTCATATAACTACCTTTGTGTACTCTAGCTCTGCCTTTCCCTTCAAAAGGTTTTAACTTTAGTTTAAAAAAGGAAAAAAAAAATAATAAAAAGAATAATATTGTCATCTTTATTATTGTCTTTTTTTTTTCTTTTTACTCCCATGTTCCATAGTACACTGGCTTTGCCTGTGTCCTCTAGTATTAACTTCATTATCCAATGTTCCTGAGTGTATCTCTATTTAAACTACCTCAGTTTGTTTTAGTGTAACTTTAGTAATTAATTATAGTGTACTTATAATAGTATAGTAAGCAAGCTTATTATCTTATAGATTTCATAATTGTTTTTTTTTTTTTTTACTTTTTTGGTCATCTATTGTTATTAATTATTCTAGTTAATTTTTTACATTCCTAGTTCCCATTAAGTTTTTTTTTTTTTTTTTTTTTTCTTTTTACTTAAAATTACCATTAAGTTTATTTTACTTTAGAATTTTTAATCTGCATTTTTCTTTGTTTTCTATTTTGTAATTTGCCATTCTTGCCTTGTTTTCCTGCAATCAGCCTTTTTATGCAGACAAGTATAGACCCAGAACTAAACCTCTTATCCACTATCTATGACAATCATCACTTCAATGATCAAAATTGCAGATATTTTACAGCACATGATGTAAACAATGTATTAACAGATAATCTCAATATCTCTGTAATCAACTTGAACGTTAGATCCCTAGGTAAACACTTCGATGATGTTAGTGCCTTGATTGAAACTATTGACAACAAATTCTCTTTTATTATACTTACTGAAACGTGGTTGAAAGAGGATAATACTCAACTCTTTAACATGCCTAACTACTCGGCAATTCACAACTGTCGTCAAATGCAGAGAGGTGGTGGTACTGCTCTTTACTACCACCAAGAACTAACATGCTTAAAAATAATTAGAACTAGAGACTGCTGTGGGGAGTATATCTTCGCCAGTTTCAGAGTCAAGGGTGCCGAGTCTGTCCTGTCTGTGGGTGCAGTCTATAGAATTCCTAACACTGATGTGTCTGAATTCAACTCAAACCTTAGAAATCTAATACTAGATAACAGATTGAACAAAAACCATCTAATTATCGCAGGGGACTTTAATATTGACCTCTGCGAGCCTGAACACCCTACTGCTGTTAGCTTCCTCAACTGTATGAATTCCTGCTTCCTCATACCCTTAATCACTAGACCAACTAGAATCACTGATAGTACTGCTACGACTCTAGATCACATCTGGACCAACATAACCTCTCCGCTTACTTCAGGTATAATCACCGATAGCACTACAGACCATTACCCCACATTTCTCTTAACTAACATTAGCAAACCACCTCTAGAGACAAGGGAGTTAAGCTTTAGGCTGCACAATGAAACTGCTATAAACAATTTTATAACTGCTGCTGATAATGTCAACTGGGAGTCCGAGTTAGGTAACATAGGGGACATCAACCTAGCAGTGAAATCTTTTCTACAAACAACTCTTAGCCTTTATAACACCCACTGTCCTATGCTTACAAAACAAGTCACAAGCAAAAGACTTAACAATCCTTGGCTTACAAAGGGAATACTTAAATCCATTAACAAAAAACACGACCTTGAGAAGAAGTATAGGCTAGGAACAGTCTCCAAAGAATTCTCAAAGAATTACTCGTTATTGCTATCTAAAATAATTAGACGAGCCAAAACTAAATACTATGAAGATAAATTTACCCAAATAAAGAGCAACATTAAAAAAACTTGGAGCACAATTTCACAAATATTGGGATCAAAGAAGATTTTAAATAACAAACCAACACTACTTTCCAATAACGTTGGTCCGCTTTCAGCCTCTGATTCTGCTATTGAGTTCAATAGGTTCTTCTCTTCCATTGGGTCATCCCTTGCAAATGATATTCCATCTTCCTGTACTGATGTTAAGGACTATCTTACAGGTAACTATCCACAGTCTCTGTACCTAAAGCCTACTAGTTCCACTGATGTCAATGAAATAATCCTTTCCCTTAAAACCAAGTCTAGTGCCCTCGAGGAGATACCAACTTTAATTTACAAAAAAGCCTCCAGATCTCTAGCCCCTGCTATTGCATTGCTCTTCAACAAGTCACTTGAACTCCAAACCTTTCCTGTCATTCTAAAAAAAGCAAGAGTAACCCCTGTCTACAAATGTGGTGATCTCACTGATGTTAACAACTATAGACCTATATCAATCCTGCCTAACTTGTCAAAAATATTCGAAAAGCTAATCTACAAGCAGCTTTACTCTTTTCTAGCCAAACACAATATACTTAGCTCTTGTCAATATGGCTTCAGACCCAAAAAAAGCACTAACGATGCACTTATTAGTATGATTAACGTAATTCACGCAGCTCTTGATAAAAAGGAGTTTCCTGTTGGGTTATTTGTGGACCTGCGTAAGGCTTTTGACACTGTCAACCATCAAAACCTTCTTCTTAAATTACATCATTATGGAGTCAGAGGACACTCCCTGCAATACCTCAAATCTTATCTTACTGAAAGGCTCCAGTATGTTTCTGTGAATAATACAATTTCTCCCACCCTACCCATCAACATTGGTGTTCCTCAGGGCAGCATACTTGGCCCTCTCCTCTTTCTCATCTACATTAATGACCTTCCAAATGCCTCCCAACACCTCAAACCAATTCTATTTGCTGACGACACAACCTTCATTTACTCCAGTCCTGACCCCCTTGCTCTAAATGCCACAGTAAATACTGAGCTAGAGAAAGTCCATCTTTGGCTAACTGCCAACAAACTCACCCTTAACATTGACAAAACTTTCTATATTCTGTTTGGCAATAAATCCTCTAATCAGATAAATCTCAAAATAAACAATACCCAAATTTGTAACAAATTAGATGGCAAATTCCTTGGCGTTCTCATCGACCACAAGCTGAATTTCCAGGGTCACATTCTAAATATATCAAAAAAAGTTTCAAAAACTGTTGGCATTCTTTCTAAGATCAGATATTATGTACCCCGCCCTGCCCTGGTTACTCTCTATTACTCCCTCATCTATCCATACCTCAACTATGGTATTTGTGCTTGGGGTTCTACTACCCAAAATCATTTACGTCCTCTCATTACCCAACACAAAGCTGCTATTAGGACAATAACCAACTCTGGCCCCAGACATCACTCGGTACCCTTACTCAAATCTCTGAATATGTTAGATATTAAGTCACTGCACATTCTCTCTTGTGTATTATACATATATAAAACGCTGAACTGTAATGCCAATCCTGACCTCAAAAGCTTCATTGAAGGTTGTAACAGAACCCATGAGCACCACACCAGGAATAAATACAGTTTTGATATTCCTAGAGTACGACTTAATCAAACTAGAAATGCTCTACAAATCAAGGGACCCAGAATGTGGAATGACCTTCCCAACCATGTTAAAGACTGTACCTCTCTCAACCAGTTTAAGATAAAAACTAAACACTACCTAATAAATTCCCTGTAACCCACCTCACTCCTTTATTATCAACCCATGTCTGTTATTTTATTTTATTATTATTATTTTATTTTTTTTTTTTTTTAATCAACACTGTTTGTCAACCTATTGTATTTGTGCTGCTTTTTCAGTCATGTTTCCCCTTTTTTTTATCTTTATTTGTATTTGTTTTCAACACTTTTTATTCTTTATGCTCAATTAGTATTAAGTTCTAGATATTAATGTTTTTCTTGCCCGAAACGCATTGCGTAATAGTGGCTTTAGGCATTGTATGTACTAGCTCTATCTTTATATCAATCCATTAATGTAACATCACTTGTATGTATGTACCTTACCTGAATAAACATATTTATTTATTTATTTATTTATTTTATAACATGTGCTGTATTATAGTTCCACGTTCTCTAAATTTTTTGCCACACTCGGCACATTGAAAAGGTCTCTGATCCGCATGCACCATCCTGTGAGTCTTCATATGTCCATGCAGACTGAATCTCTTACCACACTCTGGACACTCGTGAGGCTTGTCCCTTGAATGCACTAACATGTCAGTCTTCACATGTCCACGCGTACGGAATCTCTTCCCACACTCTGGACACTCATGAGGTTTCTCACCTGAATGCACTAACATGTGACGCTTCACATGTGAAGCACCGGTGAATACCTTTGGACACTGTGGACACTGGTGAGTCTTCATCTTCTTTATGACAGGTGCAGTTTGTGTGAAGGTTTTCTCCCCCGGATGTTGGGAGAAGCGTCAAGGCTTGAGTGTTGTTTCTTAGAGTTAGACTTGATGTGAGCACTTGGTGGTCAATGGTGGTGCTTCTTCTTTATGATAGGTTGCAGTTTGTGTCAAGGTTTTCCCTTAATGCTCGTGCTGGACACTCACCGGCTGGGGCGCTAAAATGGCGGCGGTTGTTTACCCTCTCATCACCTGAGCGTTCCAATGTTTTGGTCTGGTTCCACATATCATTTTTCCAACCTCTTATTTTTGTTTATAGCTAGTCATTTAAAATTAACACTTGTATTTATTCTCATGTTTTTGAATCAAAGAATGTACTTGGAATTGTTTCTTTAAACATAAGGCCACACGATTACACTTTTTGAAGGAAACAGCTCTCTCACTGGGATACAAGATACTCCTTACATTGACAACAATAATTTTTTTGCCATTTCGGACACCAGTTTTGGACGTTTCGCTTATGTGTACGTGTTCAATATTAAATCGACTATATAATGTTATTAATAATTAAATTATTATAAATTAAATAATTAAATTATTTATTATAAATAAATACTTAAAAAATGTATTATGTATGTTGTATTAAAAATTAAAAATACGGATGTACACTATTTCACTCGGAGATATTTGCATATTACGAATTATAATCTGAAAATATATACATATAACAATGTATAACCATGAATGAAAAATCAAACAGGAAATTACTTAAGCACTTACGTGATAATCAATTCAATTTTCTGATAACGGAGGAATGAGACAACGACAGCATTGGTAACTATTTTATTTAATTTTTTAGTAGAAACAAATAAATAAATTTTTTCAGACCATGTTAATGAACAGGTAACTTGTTTAAGTTTACAACAGCATAAATACATGTATAACTTGACTACAATAACTTAATAACATTAATACATATGCTTATATCCGGTAACTAAATAGAACATGGTCTGCAGAACGCGGAATCCTTATTAACTATTGGTACAAGTAAGGCAAACGTTTACATAATTTTCAAGTAGAAACAGGGCTTATATAGAGTATCATATAGTGGCCTAACACATGACAGAAATAATGCGCCAATCCCAGACATAATGTGAAATGGTAAATTACTACCCAGCAAACATTTTCATGTTTTTAAAACATCCTAAAAACGACATTTCATTGTTTTCAGCACGTTTATAATTACGTTTAGAAAAGGTTTTTTGAGAACTTTTATATACAACCTTAGAACGTATATAATTAACATTTCTAAAAACTTTTTTATGATCTTTTAATTACCTACATTAAAGCGTTTAGGGTAAATTAGGGTATAATAATTTTGTAATTCATATCTGAAATAGAAAGGGAGAGAAAGAAAGAAGACATATCTGAGATAGAAATGGACATCCTATATATGTATGTGTAAATTACAAATATATAGGGTACAAAAAGAGAATTAAAATATTATATTTATTTAATTAAGAATGAGTAATACAACAAAATATATGTAATAGCTCGAAATATATAGACTATATCTATAACAGAATATAAAAGTAAAAATTTAAAAATCTATAAAAATCTATATATGCAATATGTGAACACAATAGATTTTGTGATCAAGCAGCCTGTGATTCATGTCATGCTGAGATCAGTCTGACGTTATAAGCAGTTATTGTTACTTAAAACTAAAACAAGTAAAATTTTCCGAGTATACATATAACACTATAGTTTTTCTATGACTAATAATAAAAATCTATTAATCAAAAGTTTAGGACTAATTAACTAAAAATAAAAATCTACAAGTGAATGTAAACACAGTCAAGTATAATATTCATGTAGAAAGAGAAAGAAAGAGAGAGAGAAGGAAAGAAAGAGAAAGAAAGAAAGGGAGAAAGAGAAAGAAAAGAAAAAACAGTCATGTATAATATTCATATTAGCACCATGCAATATAACTTAGATTAAGTAAAAAATCTCAGACATTTTTAAATCAAATGAAATATGAGAGCCAGAGAGAGAGACCCAGAGCCAGAGAGAGAGACCCAGAGCCAGAGAGAGAGAGCCAGAGAGAGAGCGCCACAGAGCCAGAGAGAGAGAGCGTGAGCCAGAGAGAGAGAGAGAGCCAGAGAGAGAGAGCCAGAGAGTGAGAGAGAGAGAGAGCCAGAGAGAGAGAGAGCCAGAGAGAGAGAGCCAGAGAGAGAGAGAGAGAGAGAGAGAGCCAGAGAGAGCCAGAGAGAAAGAGAGCCAGAGAGAAAGAGAGCCAGAGAGAGCGAAAGAGCCAGAGAGAGCGAGAGAGCCAGAGAGAGCGAGAGAGCCAGAGAGAGAGAGAGCCAGAGAGAGAGAGAGAGCCAGAGAGAGAGAGAGAGAGAGAGAGCCAGAGAGAGAGAGAGAGAGAGCCAGAGAGAGAGAGAGAGAGCCAGAGAGAGAGAGAGAGAGAGAGCCAGAGAGAGAGAGAGAGCCAGAGAGAGAGAGCAAGAGAGCCAGAGAGAGCGAGAGAGAGCGAGAGAGAGAGAGAGAGCCAGAGAGAGAGAGAGCCAGAGAGAGAGAGCAAGAGAGCCAGAGAGAGAGAGAGAAAGAGAGAGACAGACAGAGACAGAAAGACACACACACAACAAAAGAGGAGACAGAACAAAATTAAGGCAAGGAGAGAGAAGACAGAACAGAAACAACAGAGAGAGGAGAGAAATGAGAAATCATTGAAGAGAAGGGGAAGAGAAACACAAGATAAGAAAAAGATACAAGAAAAATATACAAGATAAAAAGGACATAAATGAATACCACAAATATAAAAAGTAAAGGAAGAGAGAAGCTAGAAGAGACAGGAAACGAGAGATGTTAGAAGAGAGGAGGAAAGGAGAGATTAAAAGACAAGAAAAACAGGAGAGAAACGTAAAAGAAATAAAAAAAAGGGACATTTGTGAGGAGAGAAAATAAAGAGACCAGAGAAGACCATATATCAAGAGTGTGAGGATAAAGACTTATATATTTTCTTAGTAGACATCCACTGGCTCTTGTTGCCCCTCTTGTATACGAATTGTACTTGCAAGTTTTCCCTGAAAAGATATTAACAAAATTAATATTTAATTATTTATTTATATAAATTACACACACACAAACTTATATATATATATATATATATATATATATATATATATATATATATATATATATTATATATATATATATATATATATATATATATATATATATATATATATATATATATATATATATATATATATATATATATATATATATAGACCAGAGACCAATTATATATATATATATATATATATATATATAATTTCGTAAACCTCACCCTGTAAACATTCATGTTTCTACATGTTAAACAAGCTACGAGGATGAGGGAAGGGGATGTTCCCTCCATGCTGGATATTATATTTACCAGGAAAGAGAAAGATATATTTATCATTCAGTACCTCCCTCCTTTGGTACCTCCCTCCTTTTACCCAAGTGACATGGTCACTTGGGTAAAAGTGACCATGTCTTTTTGGGAATAAAGTATGCAATGCATTATAATCTGGAAGAAAATGAGCTTGAAGCAGTTGAAAAACCTGACTTGTGGAGAGGTCATTATGGGGAACTCAGATATTTCCTTAAGGAATTTGACAAACACTTGCTGTTAGGACATGAAGTAAATGAGATGTATGTCAAGTTTTGTGAAATATATGATAATGGCACAACAAAATTTATACTAAAGCAGAGATGCAGAACTAGGAAAAGGGGAAAAATTGCCCAAACATACAAGCAATACACAGATGCGAGAAACAACAATAGCAGTAAGGAGAGGGGCAGAAAGACTGACTTTCGGTCATATTCAACAACACAAATATACATACACACACACACATTATTGGAAAAAATTGGAATTGGAATATTGGAAAAAATAATTAAAACTAAATGGGTAGAACACCTGGAGAGAAATGATATAATTTCAGACAGACAGTATGGTTTTCGATTTGGAAGATCCTGTGTATCGAATTTACTCAGTTTCTATGATCGAGCAACAGATATATTACAGGAAAGAGATGGTTGGGTTGACTGCATCTATTTGGACCTAAAAAAGGCATTCGACAGTTCCACATAGAGAGGTTGTTCTGGAAACTGGAAAATATTGGAGGGGTGACAGGTAAGCTTCTAATATGGATGAAAAATTTTCTGACATAGAAAAATGAGGGCAGTAATCAGAGGCAATGTATCGGACTGGAGAAATGTCACAAGTGGAGTACCACAGGGTTCAGTTCTTGCACCAGTGATGTTTATTGTCTACATAAATGATCTACCAGTTGGTATACAGAATTACATGAACATGTTTGCTGATGATGCTAAGATCATAGGAAGGATAAGAAATTTAGATGATTGTCATGCCCTTCAAGAAAACCTGGATAAAATAAGTATATGGAGCACCACTTGGCAAATGGAATTTAATGTTAATAAATGCCATGTTATGGAATGTGGAACAGGAGAACATAGACCCCACACAACCTATACATTATGTGAGAAATCTTTAAAGAATTCTGATAAAGAAAGAGATCTAGGGGTGGTTCTAGATAGAAAACTATCACCTGAGGACCACATAAAGAATATTGTGCGCGGAGCCTATGCTACGCTTTCTAACTTTAGAATTGCGTTTAAATACATGGATGGTGATATACTAAAGAAATTGTTCATGACTTTAGTTACGCCAAAGCTAGAATATGCAGCTGTTGTGTGGTGCCCAACAACAGAAGTTGGCCCATATCTTAAGAAGCACATCAACAAACTGGAAAAGGTGCAAAGACATGCTACTAAGTGGCTCCCAGAACTGAAGGGCAAGAGCTACGAGGAGACGTTAGAGGCATTAAATATGCCAAAACTAAAAGACAGAAGAGGTGATATGATCACTACATACAAAATAGTAACAGGAATTGATAAAATCGACAGGGAAGATTTCCTGAGACCTGGAACTTCAAGAACAGGAGGTCATAGATTGAAACTAGCTTAACACAGATGCTAAAGAAATATAAGAAAATTCACTTTCGCAAATAGAGTGGTAGACGGTTGGAACAAGTTAGGTGAGAAGGTGGTGGAGGCCAAGACTGTCAGTAGTTTCAAAGCGTTATATGACAAAGAGTGCTGGGAAGACGGTCTCATCCTTTAACTACACTTAGGTAATTACACACACACACACACATACATATTATATATATATATATATATATATATATATATATATATATATATATATATATATATATATATATATATATATATATATATGTCGTACCTAGTCGCCAGAACGCACTTTTCAGCCTACTATGCAAGGCCCGATTTGCCTAATAAGCCAAGTTTTCATGAATTAATATATTTTCTCTATTTTTTTTCTTATGAAATGATAAAGCTATCCATTTCATTATGTATGAGGTCAATTCTTTTTTTATTGGAGTTAAAATTAATAGAGATATATGACCGAACCTAACCTATCTTTATAGGTTAGGTTAGGTAGCTGAAAATGTTAGGTTAGGTAGTCGAAAAAACATTAATTCAAGAAAACTTGGCTTATTAGGCAAATCGGGCCTTGCATAGTAGGCTGAGATGTGCGTTCTGGCTACTAGGTACGACACATTATATATATATTTATATATATATATTTATATATATATATATATATATATATATATATATATATATATATATATCGGACAATTAGTAAAAAAAAAAAAAAAAAAAATTTAAATTATTTTACCTTGTACCTAGATCCACCAGGCCTGTTTGGTGCCTGTTTCAGTACTTCAGACATCTGGAAGGTCACATCCTCCTCCTCAACTTGTGGATGTGCGTTGATAGATGATTCTGTAAAATTAAGTTATTTATATAATAATAAATTCAGTATAACAATAATATTCTGTAAAATTAAAAGTAATTTATACATCAATCAGATAAAACTCTCCAGAGATGGTGATACACAACATATAAAGGACAAGTTTCAGAACAAAATATGCATTTAGGAATAAGGTTTTGTACATGTAGGTAGCACATGAGAAAATAAGTGGAAGGTGATCAAGTTTATATTAACATGTTAATGACTTTGTTAAGGCTTTGCAAGAATGAAAAAATATTAATAATATAATATCACCTACCAATTAATTGTACATCATTTATAAGTCAATTATTTGCATTATTATTATTCAATACTAATGATATAAAAATGCATTTTGTAATCTACTATTTATGCAAGTATTAAGCACAGGATCATGAAATAAACTGCAAAATACTGTAATGGATAAACCAATTAAGTTTACATTTTCCTATAGCTAAGTCAGTCAGTTCTATTAGCAGCAGAGAACAATTATGCCCAACCTCTATTAAATGAAACAATCTTAAGAGCAAGTGATAGAAATATAATCATTTATGCTTGGGATTATGGAATGGTTCCAAATATGAAAAATATTAAGTTTTTTGGTTAAATTTTTTTAACTTAAAATTTACATTTTTAAGTGAATTTTAAACTTTAAAAAAATTATTTAATTTTTTGGTTACTTACTTAAAATAACATTATATAGTTCTTGTTTTTGTAGAAATGCCAATTTCTTCTTTTGCCCTTCCAGACTGTATAGTGACCACAGGCCGTTTGTTCATATCTTCATTATTCTTCGAACTGTGGTTGCACAATCAGACCCACGTACACTGGTTAAAAGCATCACCTAAAAGCAACAACATAAAATGTAGTACACTGACGAATTTTGAATATATATATATATATATATATATATATATATATATATATATATATATATATATATATATATATATATATATATATTAGTTGATTTTATACCCGCATTAGGTCAGGTGATAATACAATGAAGGTGAAAACATGGGGGGATACATAAGGGATAAACATAGGGGCTGCAGAAGGCTTATTGGCCCATACGAGGCATCTCCTATCTAAACACAAAGATTAATCCAGTGTAATTGGCCTGTTATGTTGTAACATATATATATATATATATATATATATATATATATATATATATATATATATATATATATATATATATATATATATATATATATATATATATATATATATATATATATATATATATATATATATATATATATATATATATATATATATATAGCCATATATATATATAGCCATATATATATATATATATATATAGCCATTCACAACTGCAGGCTTACGTAAGCCTGCAGTTGTGAATGGCTTTATTATCAGCCAAGTTGTAGCATACAACATAGCATATATATGTATATGGCATACATATATATATATATACACATATTATATATATATATATATATATATATATATATATATATATATATATATATATATATATATATATATATATATATATATATATATATATATATATATATATATATAATATGTGTATATATATATATATGTATGCCATATACATATATATGCTATGTTGTATGCTACAACTTGGCTGATAATAAAGCCATTCACAACTGCAGGCCTAATAAAAAAAGGAGGTGGCATAGCAATATCTTACAAAGATACCTTCATCTGCAATAGTCTCATTAGTAATAGAGACGACTATTGTGAATATACCTTTGCCAAGTTCTCCAGTAAATCCCTTAAATCCTCCTTGACTATAAGTGCCATCTATAGATTTCCCAATACCGACATAGCTTCATTCTCAGATAACGTAAGGAATCTTATCATAAATAACAATCTCAACAAAAATCAAACCAACTTAGTGGTTTGTAATGGTGAACAAAACATGCAGATACTTATATATAACCTGTGAATAGAGTGTAATAACACCAAAACTATTTGTTTATTGTTTTATAACCATAATAATTGAATCACTAATATGATTCACTAATATATAATCCTAATAATAATCACTAATATATAATCCATTGAGCATGCTACATCTCTTTCAGTCTCTTTGCAATTTGAACAAGAGGGTTTTTAATTGATCGAACCATATTCTTAAAGTAAAGTAAATGAGATGTATTCCATATTTTGCAAAATATACGATGAAGGCACACAAACATTCATACCAAAACTGAAGGGCAGGATTTATGAGGAGACATTAGAGGCATTAAATATTCCAAACTAGAAGACAGAAGGAAAAGAGGAGATATGATCACTACGTACAAAACAGTAACAGGAATTGATAAACTTGATAGGGAAGATTTCCCGAGACCTGGAATTTCAAGAACAAGAGGTTATAGATTTAAACGAACTAAACAAAGATGCCGAAGAAATGTAAGACAATTCACTTTTGCAAACAGAATGGTAAACGGTTGGAACATGTTAGGTGAGAAGGTGGTGGAGGCCAAATCCGTCAAAAGTTTCAAAGCATTATATGACAAAGAGTGCTGGGAAAATGGGACACCACGAGTGTAGCTCTCCATCCATCTGATTGATAACCCAAATGAATTTTTCATGGATATGATACCAACATCAAATCATAAATCAGATGTGATCCTATCCCCACTGGATTTTGAAGAAGCCATAGACAGTATGCCTATGCACTCTGCACCAGGCCCTGACTCTTGGAACTCTATATTCATCAAGAACTGTAAAAAACGTTATCGCAGGCCCTTCACATTCTTTGGAGACAAAGCCAAGATACTGGCATTGTCCCTGACATACTAAAAACAGCAGAGATAGCACCGCCCCATAAAGGAGGAAATAAGGCAGAGGCAAAAAACTACAGACCGATAGCACTAACATCGCACATCATAAAAATCTTTGAGAGAATGCTAAGAAGTAAGATCACAAAATACATGGAATCACAGCATCTCCATAACCCCAGACAACATGGTTTCAGAACAGGGCGCTCTTGCCTATCACAGTTGCTGGACCACTCTGACATGGCACTAGATGCCATGGAAGACAAACAAAACGCTTTGACAAAAAAAAGCCTTTGACAAATGTGACCATTGTGTTATTGCACATAAAATGCGTTCAAAAGGAATTACCGGAAAAATAGGCAGATGGATATACAACTTCCTGACTAATAGAACCCAATGTGTAGTAGTCAACAAAATAAAATCTGGACCATCAACCGTAAAGAGCTCAGTCCCCAAGCGTACTGTGCTTGCTCCAATACTTTTTCTCATCCTCATATCGGACATAGACAAGGACACAACCTATAGTACTTGATCATCCTTTGCAGATGACACTAGAATCTTCACGAGAGTAGGCAACATAGAGGACACGGCAAACCTCCAATCAGATGTAAATCAGGTCTTTCTATGGGCTACAGAAAATAACATGGTGATTAACGAACATAAGTTTCAGCTCATGCGCTACGGAAAAAATAAAAAATATAAAAACGGAAACCACTTACAAAACTCAGTCAAATCATAACATTGAACGGAAAAGCAACGTAAAGGATTTGGGTGTACTGATGTCAGAAGGCCTTACATTTAAAGAACACAATAAAGTAGCCGTCACAACTGCAAGAAAAATGACAGGATAGATAACAAGAACTTTTCACACTAGAGATGCTATACCGATGATGATAGTTTTCAAGACGCTAGTGCTCTCTAGAGTGGAATACTGCTGCATAATGAAAGCCCCTTTCAAAGCTGGAGAAATTACTGACCTATACTTATGCATTTATCTTCGGTTTAACACAACAGGCACCAGACACACGCTAGGCACCATACACACTAGGATAAAACAAACATTAGGCCAGAAGTCAGAAAAGAATTCAAAGAATTTTACTAGAAAGGCTTGCTGTTAGGAAAGGAAGTAATTGAGATGAATTAATGCACAGTATGTCAATTTTGTGAAATATATGATAAAGGAACAAAAACATTTATACCAAAACAAAGATGCAGAACTAGGAAACAGGATTTGTTCAACTGAAATTTCAAGACGGACAGAGACCAAAAGACACAAAAATGGAATCAATATACGAAGAGGCCAAACCCCCAAACATACCAGTAATACAAAGAGAAACAACTACACGGCAGTGAGGAGAGAGGCAGAAAGAAATTTTGAAAAAAAGGAACAAACAAATGTAAAGTAGAACAAATCATATTCTATAAATACAGCAACAACCAATTGCAGGTAAAGGATAATATTCAGAGCTTTTAAATGCATGGATGGCGAAATACTCAAGAAATTGTTCACGACTTTTGTTAGACCAAAGTTGGAATATGCAGCGGTTGTATGGTGCCCATATCTTAAGAAGCACATAAACAAACTGGAAAAGGTGCAAAGACATGCTACTAAGTGGCTCCCAGAACTGAAGGACAAGAACTATGAGGAGAGGTTAGAGGCATTAAATATACCAAATATACTACACAAATATATATACTACACATGCACAATAAACTACCCTACACAGGCTGAGTATGGTGTGTACAATAAATTATTAGCTAAAAGATAAGACTGAGTTTGTATAAATGGGGGTTAAGTCAGAGTGGGAAAATGTAAGTGGAGTGCCTAAAAACCCTGTCCTGGGACCTCTGTAATTCATAATATATACAAATAATTTAGACTCAGGTTTGATCAGTAATATTTGAAAATTTCCAGACGATACAAAAGGGATTTTTTTCTGGATTCAGGACTATTTTTTTATGGCTGAAAACAGGTTTTCAGCAATAAAAGAAATACAGTATTGCTGGAACAACTGTCGACATCTTCAAGAGAAAACCTGAACATCTTCAAGAAGTGAAGATGACCTTGAGAAGAACTATAGGTTGGGAGAAGTATAGGTTAGGAATTGTCTCCAAAGAATTCTCAAAGAATTACTCGTTATTGCTATCCAAGATAATTAGACGAGCCAAAGCTAAATACTACGAAGATAAATTTACCCAAATAAAGAGTACCTTACCTAAAAATATGTATGTACCTTACGTAAATAAGCATTTGATTTTGAAGTGCCGGACAAACAAGGCTGTGGTGGATATGTGGGCCTGAGGGGCCTGTCCAAGCAACAGCCTGTTGGACCAAGCTCTCACATGTCAAGCCTGGCCTTGGAAGGGCTTGGTGAGTAGAACAACTACCAGAACCCTATAATGCATGTATCAAGGTGTCCAGGCAGTGAGCACCACATAATGCAGTGCAGTCCTGTAAGAATAAGCACAGTAAGTATGGGCATGGAGGGGGTGCAGCAGTGGCTTGTGAAGGGCTGGAGAGTAAATGGACATGCCCAGGGGTAAAAAGCATTAGGGTAACAGAACATAGCCCATAAAAATAGTAATGACAATGAATGAATAATTATATGAATGCAATAATACTTCATATCTCAATAGGAATACTAAGCAGGATGCAAGACAAGGTACTGGTGGTGATAGTGGTTGGTACAAGTCCTCACATCCCCACAGACACCAGTAACAGCCCTCACCTCCCAACACAGTACCCTTGTAGCGAGTTAATCTTATACTCGCTTCATTATCTTATAGCATAACTAATTAACACTAATTACAGAAGCTACACAGGTGATACTTTGGTGTGAGTTGAGCGCACTGAGCGTCGGTATCGCTACACCCTTGTTCCTTAACAACCCTTTGGACCTTTATTACAGAAAAATAGAATCAATTAATTTAATAAAATATAAAATATAAGTGCTTACTTACGATAATACTATCGGTGGAACACAAAATCTTCTTCTTCTTGATAGTAGGTGCAGTTTGCATGAAGGGTTAGTCCTCGCCATGACTGAACTGACGACAAAATGGCCGATGTGTTGATATGGCGTCAGATGACGCTGTGACGTCACAGGTGAGGGACGCTTTGCGCATTACTCCCTCGTACTTAAAAAGTACTACAGGTACTTTTTGGTTTTATTTTTGAATATGGCAGAAGTTGGACAGCTTTTCAAATCATTATAAGGGAGTGAGTTCCATAGACTAGGTCCCTTTATTTACATAGAGTGTTTACATAGATTAAGTTTGACTCTGGGGATATCAAAGAGATATTTATGTCTGGTGGGGACGTGGCCATGTGTTCTATTACATCTGTCCAGGAAGAGTTTCAGAACAGGGTTTGCAGTTAGAAAAAGGGCTTTATAAACGTAATTTACACAGGAGAATGTATGGAGTGAATTTGTTTAGCATGTTTAAGGATTTGAACAAGGGAGCTGTGTGTTGTCTGAAGGTAGAGTTAGTTATTGTCCTGATAGCAGATTTTTACTGGATGATGATGGGCTTGAGGTAGTTTGCAGAGGTTGAACCCCAAGCACAAACGCCATAAGAATGATAGGGATAGATAAGTGCATAATAGAGTGAGAGGAGAGCAGAGTAGGGTACATAATATCTGATCTTAAACAGTATACCAACTGTTTTAGAAACCTTTTTAGTTATGTGTTGTATATGGGTGCGGAAGTTGAGTCTCTTGTCTAAGTATAGGCTAAGAAACTTTCCATCATTTTTATTGCTAATGTTTACATTATCTATCTGAAGCTGAATTGCATTTGTTGATTTGTTTCCAAATAAGATATAGTAGGTCTTTTCTATGTTTTGTGTGAGGTTTGTTGGTTGACATCCACAAGTAGACTTTTTTTAATTAATTGTTTACAACATTATTTAACAGGAGTGGGTTGGGGTCAGAGTAGATGAGTAGTATCATCAGCCAACAATATAGGTTTAAGTATGTTAGAGACATTAGGGAGATCATTGATGTATATAAGAAACAGGAGGGTCCTAGGATGCTGCTCTGTGGCACCTTTACGGTAATTAAGTGGTAGAGTGGGAGAGGTTATATCATTGATGGCTTCATATTGGTGTCTGTTACTAAGATAGGATCGGATATAGTTTAGGGCAAGGCCACGGATTCCATAATGGTGGAATTTAAGTAAGAGGTAGTTATGGTTAACAGTATCAAAGGCCTTTCTCAGGCCGATGAAGAGTTCAATTGGAAACTCACTTTTGTCAAGGGCTGAGAAGATTAAGTCAAGCAGACTAACAATAGCATCATTGGTACTCTTTTGGGAGCGGAAGTCAAACTGACAGGGACTTAGTATATTGAATTTTACAAGATTGGAGTAGAGCTGTTTGTAAAAAAAAAAAATAATTTTGATAATATAGGTAGATTCGATATGGGTCTGTAATTATTTATGTCTGCCGTGTTACCTCCTTTATGAACTGGCGTTACTCTTGCTTTTTTAAGGATATCAGGGAAGGTATGACACTCTAGGGATTTGTTGAACAGCAGTGCTATGGATGGTGCAAGGGCATGGGAGGCACGCCTGTGTACCATCGATGGTATTTCACTAATGTTCCCAGCTTTGGTTTTTAGCGAGTGAATGATGGACACAACATCTGTAGGGCTGACCGGAGAGAGGAGAAGAGAGTTTGGATAGCTGCGTGAAAGATATGTGGTAACATATGTCTGAGTCTCTGGGATTTTTCGGGCAAGGTGAGCACCAAACGATGAAAAGAAGCTATTAAATTCAGTTGCTGTTTCAAGATCTGTTGCAGGTGTATAACCATCCTTGGAGATTTTTATCTTATTATGTAAATGTTGTTTAGCTCCTAGGATGGTAGAGATGGCTCTCCATGTGCTTTTTATGTTCCCTTTTGCTTCTTTGAATCTATTCTCGTAATAGGAACGCTTTGCTCTTATTATACTGGTAAGCACTGATGAATACCTCTTAACTACTTCTTTTCCAACTAGGCCAATCCTAAGTTTTTTTTTCATATTCATGTTTCTTGTCGATTGCTTTAAGTATGCCATTAGTGAGCCAGGGATTATTTAACCTTTTTGCCAGTTACTTGCTTGGTGAGGAGAGGACAATAAGTATTGTAAAGGCTTTAAATTTTGGAAAGAGGCTAGTTAACGAATTATTATCCTGTGTATTGATAAATTTAGATTCCCAGTTTACATTGTGGAGGGCATTTGTGAGATTGCCTATTGCCGCTTCACATTGTAACCTAAAGGTAATTTTCTTGTTACCTGGTGGTGTTATGGCCATGTTCGCTACAAGGAAGGTAGGATAGTGGTCAGTTGTTCTGTCAGTGATTATACTTGATGTAAGAGGAGCTGTTATGTTGGTCCATCAGTGATCCAGGGTAGTCGCAGATGTTTGAGTGACTCGGGTGGGCCTGGTGATTGCGGGGATGAGCATACAGGAATTCATGCTGTTGAGGAAACAGTCTACTTGAGGGTTATTTTGTAGCCCTAGGTCAATATTGAAATCACCTCTGAGAACTATGTGATTTTTGTTGAGATTATTGTTTATGATAAGGTTCCTCAAGTTGTTATTGTATTTGTGTCTAGCTTCAGACACAAGCATGTTACAGTTATGTCTTAAAGAGTTGAGAGCAATTAAGGATGATAAAGAGTCACTTACAACTAATGTATCAAGTTTGGATACTTGTACACATTTCAGTGCAAGGAGCAAGGCAAATAGTTCAGTCTGAAGGGTAGAGGCCCAGTTGTTTATACGGACTCCCCACTCAAAATATAAGTCATATCCTATTGCCAGGACAACTGCACTTCCAGCTGCACCCGTTGGGCGCTGTAGGAAACCTTCAGTGTATATGATTTGAGAGAGAGAATGCTCTGTGGAACGAGCATCAATATGGCTTAAGACGTTGAGCTTTGCCTCAAGACAAAGCTGGGACTGATCTCTAATTTGCTCCTTTGATGGAAAGGGAGGGATTAAAATTGAAAAGGGTGTAATTTCCTACAGTGCAGGAAAGTGCTATTGTTGTCTCTCTTGGTACAAATTATAAATCTGATACTTTCTGAGTTCAGTTCCAATTTTATTTATCTATTTGAAACAATGTTTACATTCAATAAAGAAATTCTGGAGGGCTTCTGTGCAACGGTTAGGATGAGCTAGCCTAAGCATTTTTATATCAATTTGACAGTTATTTTCAGTAACACGATAAACAACGCTCGGAATATTAAGTTCCTTTCTCATATTAAGTATCTTTGTGGTACGAAGGCACCCAAGGATTATCCTCAAGGCTTCGTTCTGCAATTTTTCAAGCCCTCCAAGCTTTCTTTCAGGATGCCTTAAAGTTAGTTTAGTTCATTTATTATGCACCCCATACCCATCTTGTGGGCGGTAGTGGAAAGGGTTGCAGAGGCACATAATGGGCTCAGGGACTGAACCCAACAATTCATTTAGCTAAGCAAGTTACAATCTTGATGAGCTAGTTACAAAATTCAGTATAAGTCGTCACATCAACAATAGGTTCGAGATCGATCACAAGTACAGTTTCTAAATTAAGCAACTGACATATGTGGAGAGCTAGTGTCACAATTGATATGTTTGTCCTGCACACCGCTCCCCATCCAGTGGGCAGCGGTGGATAGGTTACAATCACTTAGTTACTACTTACAGTTAGCAAACTGGGGATATTTGGCTAAAATTTCTGGTACCAGATCATTTTGAATGAAATATTGACACATCGTTGGTACATTGGTTATAGAATTGTCTCTGAATTCACTATCACATAGTGACGAAGGGGTGTGCAAATAATTTTGTTGACAGTTAACATTTGGTCAGGTCTACATCGGCAGATAATGAGAATTCCCAGAAATACTTGTAACCGAGTCTAAGCCGAGCAGTAGTAACATCTAGAAGTCTGCTGATTTTATTGGATGAACCATAGATGTGTGGCTCCTTTTGCATAATAGTATTGAACGAAAGTTAATCTCCCCAAACACTTTCGCGTTTTGGGCAAGTTACCCCTCCACTCTCTCCATTTTTGTTTGGACATTCCCTGGTAGTGCGCGGAAATACTGAAAAGTGTATACTCTTTTCAACTTTGTCACCTTAATTCTCGTCCTATGTCTTTCATTTTGGTATCAATGCGTTCGCAATAGAATTCCCAACAGAACTATGTGCATATAATGTCAAAGACAGCAGCGCGCTCCACCCGCCGACAAGATGAATGTAGGCCAAGGGTACCAGAAAAAGAAAGCTGAGCCACCCTCAGGCAACTCTCATTACATTAGAGAGCGTGATAATACTGAAAAGTGTATACCCTTTTCAACTTTGTTACCTCAATTCTCATCCTAGTTTTTTCAATTTGGCATCAATGTGTTCGCAATAGAATTCTCTACAGGACTAAAGGCATATAAACTCCAAAAGCCCGGCTTACCATCCGCAACAAACAGAGTAAGCGAGAGTGTGTTACCAGGGAGCGCACAAGAGCGATAAAATGTATACACTCTTTTCATTTTGGTCACCCCAATTGTCATCCTAGGTCTTTCATTTTGGTATCAATGTGTTAGCAATAGAATTATCTACAGGTTTAAATGCATATAAACTCCAAAAGCAAGGTGTACCATCCGCACAAAACAGAGAAAGTGAGAGAAAGTAACCCGGGAGCACTCTAGTGCAATGTAATGTGAACACTCTTTTCACTTTGGTTACCTCAATTCTCGTCATATGTCTTTCATTTTGGTATCAATGTGTTCGCAATTGTATCTGCTGGCATTTTACCCTTTGCTTGGATCTGAAGGGTTTTAGGCTCACCACGATGCAATCCGATAGTACCACACGTGTATATACCTATCTTCAAGCAGCAATTCACTCATTCAAACCGACTTATAATAGTTATCCATATATAAATGGTAATCTTTGTTCTACCTGTTAACCTGTCATATGAAGAAAGATTGTCAAAGCTTATATTACATTCTCTAGAAAAGCAAAGAATTAGGAGTGACATATGGTAGAGGTGCACAATGGGATGAATGGACATAACAAAGGGGACATTAATGGGGTATTAAAAGTAGCAACACAAGACAGAACTCGAAACAAAGTGTAAAAATTGGAAAAATTTAGATTTAGGAAAGAACTGCATGAGTAAATACACTGGGTTTGTACCTTAAGGTTCATGTATGCAATATTACAGAGTTCCAGTTAACTCCCATGCATGCAATTAATTTATGTTATGTTTATGTTTTTTATGTTAAAATGTTTTTTTGATTTGTTTGTATATTTTCATAAGTAAAGCATGCTTACCGTCTTATTCCAAGTTTTATGATAACTTTACAAGGTTTAAAACATAAAGTTCAATATATATTCTGGTTTTCACACAGGAATTATACGTTAATATAACATCATAATAACGTAATGATGTCGTGTAAATAACGTTATACTGACGTCATATAAATGTTATATTTATGTTATAAGAACGTAAATTGGATAGCTTTACAGAAAGTAAACAAAAAAAACTAAATGTTGACTGAAAATTATTTATTCTTAAATATAAAGCATGAAAACATTATAATACCATAGCATTCACTATTATTTTTAAATTTTTACATAAATCTTAAAAAACTGTGTCTCAAGAATATATGTTTTTAGTTATATCCTTTGGTTTTAAGAACATCAGATATACGTATTTATGTCAAAAGTTACAGTATTACCTTTGTGGAACCATTTAAAAACGTCCACAAACGTTCTGTGTTTGCTGGGTAGTAGCTGTAGAATACACCTATAGGACAAATTTAACAATACTCTTACAAGTGAGAGTAAGTAGCTGCGGACAGCGTAATACTTAGGGGCCGGCGCTGCACCCCCACTCGCAGAGCCAGCTGGCCAGACCCCCCCCCCCCCCCCCCCGAAGGGCGAGTGCCCGCTGGCAGCGCAATTGGTTTGGATTGATGTCCAAAGAGCTTGGAAAGAATGATGTGAGGAAAAAAGATGGGGCGATGAAATTCTTGGAAGAGGATTTGAATATGGAGAGAGGAGGCTTGAAATTTCGGTGGCCCGTCCACCTTGGATTGGAGATGTTTTTTCCAGCAAAGCCTGTAGCTTAAGTTCTTCTTGGGCGGCAGGAGGCTAGTGGTGGGGCAGGGTGATGTCGTCCTGGTTCACTTGAGGTGGTCTGTCTGGCTTGGAGGAGGCGTCTTCCTTATTGAGGTGGTGAGAGGAAAGTTCACTGTTGCTTGTTGTTATCTTGACCACGAGGTATTCGCATGTACTTCCCAAATGACATCAGCGTTATTGGTGTTCCTGTCGGGTCTTCATCTTCTTCCAGGAAGGTCACTTGTTCCCTCTTGAAGTCGTATTTTGGGTCGACGTATTCACTCTCCAGAGCGCAGAGGTCAACATAATGATCCACGGTCTCGTGGTGGACAAACACAGGGTAAGGAAAGCAGGTCTTGAGCTGGTTGATGATCCTGTTGCATTCTAAGGCAATGACCATTCTTGTGCTTCGATTGCTGTTGAAAGTGCCATCGTGAATGAGGTAAATCCATAGTAGGGCTTTTTCTTGCTTGATTTGCTTGGGTTTAGGTCGAAGTCTGGGGCCTCATATGTGACGGTCTCAGCCGAGGTAGATGGAAACAATGGTGTTTCTAGGAACTTGGTTGGTTGGCCTGGTGTGGACGTCTGTGTAGCAGGAGCAGAAGCGTTGGGAAGCACTGGAAATAATGTAGCTTGGATATCGAAGCTTGCCGGCTGATTGGTTGTTGGGTTGGCAGTCACTGTTTATTTATTTCATCTAGTCGTACTTGGCAGTCCATGGAGACGGCGATGTGATCTCCTCCGCAATTGAGGCACAGTTTGTTGGGTGGCCTTGACTGTAGCAGCAGTCAGAGCCGTGTTTTCTGGTGTTGATGGTACCAGGGTCCTGGGTGGCGGTGTAGACACTCGTGTGGCTGACGAATATGGTTCGTTCAGCCAAGTAGCGACGGTTAGGAGTGATGATCAGGTTGGAGTTTCGTAGGGCGTCCCGGTGTTCTGGTGCAAACAGTTGCTCCAGAGCTTGCTCGCTTGAATAGAGAAGTACAGCGCCGTCAGCATCGTCACGGATGTCCAACGGGGCTGCATTCGTGATGTCGACGATTTTCCTTAGTAATTGGGGTCCGGTGTAGTATGTTTCGTCACGAAACCGGACCTTTATGCGGTAAATCATGGCTCTAATCGTTGCTGCCCAATGTTTACCCACCCGGCAGTGCTGGGTGGGCTTTATTTTGTTTATTTTCATGCCTTTTATCTGGCCGCTGAATGTTTTCAATGTGGAAGCGTGATGACATCTTGCCTGACATATGAGTGAAAACGTCACGCCTCCATCGTCCGACGGCCTTAATTGTTTCCTGCACATGCCCGTTAATGTGACAGCTGCATGGCCCGTCCAATCCGTAAAGAATGTGGGGCGTAGTCATTGTGAGGGCGCAGGCCGCGTAAGGGGCATCAGCGTGTAGGGCGTTGACTTCTCATCTGACGTTGGGGGCCGTGCCACCAGGAATGGCGTAGCCGAAAGTTCTGCGTCGCGGGGTATCATGGAGTTTTTCCTTGTCTGCGTCCACATCCGTGCCCGTACACCCGTTACCTGTGCCATTAAAAAAACAGTCAGGAATTTCCAGTACTGAAAAAAGGTACAGAGTCGGGCGTACATGGCTGGTAAATGCTGCTAGGTAAGCAGCATCCTGGAAGTGACCAATGGAGCCCGTCTGGTGCATGTGTATACAATGCGGGCGTCTTGATGTCTGCGTGTTGTGGGCGTATTACCTCGTGCATGCCTCGCGTGCTATGCCCCACCACGCCAGGACATCCTCGTGTCGCCGTTATCGCTGTGTCCCGCCCTTGCAGAAACTAGCCCAGTGAGGTTGACCCCAGGGCGGGTGAGTAGGACCTGCGTGTGCCAATCCGTGCCGTCCGTCGGGAGTGTTCATCGTGCGCGATCCTATGTTCTCCGTCCATGAGGTGTTCCCCGATGGTCTGTAGTCGTTCTAATGCGTGCTACGCGTGCTGTGCACCGCCACGCCGGGTCGTCCTCGTGGGCGTCGTCGTCGCTGTAGCCCGCCCTCGCGGAGGCTAGCCCCAACGCAGCTGAGTAGTTCCTTCATGCGCCCATCCGTGCAGTCCATCGAGAGTGTTCTTCGGGCGCAAAACCAATGTTCCCCGTCCATGTGTTGTTCCCCGATGGTCTGTAGTCGTTCTGGAAATATTACGGCAGTAAGGTTTGGCAGGGGTGAGCATGTGGCATAAGTAGGACAGTGTGGTAAAGCAGTGGGGGAATTAAACGCTCCGAAACCCGAACGAACAGGGCTCCTTGCTCCAAGCTGAAGACAACGTTGTACAGACCATATACACTGACGGAACACGCAAAGTATGTTAAATAGTAATAACGTAAAGAAATGAAGCACGGATGTGGCAGTTAATCACAAAATGGTAAATATCACAGTTATGGGACCGACCTTCACCTGAAGGCCACTGTTGGCGGGTTAGTCTGAAAAACAACGTATGGAAGTGAAAAAGTGTGTACTTCTATTATGATTAAGGCTAGAGTAATAATACCGGATAGAGTATATTCAGCTCCACAGGTCCAATGGATGCCGTCTTTCTGGGAGAGGACTAAGGGCGTGCTATCATGCTCACCCTTGGCGGCAGGAACTGAAGTCAAGAAGTGTGTGGGCTACCTTGAACCGACAGCATCGGGGACGTAGACTGCAACGCCGAATTGATCTTGAACAGATATTGGGAAAAAGAACACTCTAGGGATAATTTAAGTGATGACAGACGGGTAACACTCCCCAGTCTAGGAGACCACGGGTAAGGCAGATTGCGACTAACGCAAGTTGTGGGTAAATGCCTATTATTACATATTAATGTAAGCCCGATGTTAGGCAGGGTACTGAAGCATGAACCTAGGGAAAAAAAAACAAATTCGTAGGATGGATGGGCAGCGAACCGCTGAATCAGATTGCGTCAGGTGGGAGCAGGCCGTTCCACGCCGCTCTGCTCGTCCCGAGGGGTGTGTGTTGACCCCTCCGCGATGATTCTGTGGACTGAGGGAATTCTGCGAAGAAAGGGAACTTGGAATTGCAATTAGTAAGATGGTTAAAACCCAAGGAGCAATGCATGCTCGGTCTTAATTGAGGCGAATAGGACACTGGGCAATATTAATAAAGGATTAGTAACTTGACGCCTGGAGTTGTTCTTCCGTTAATCTTGCAATGAAATTTGTGCCTTAGTTAGAATAAGCAGAACTGTATTTTGCGTCATACTATAGACGTAAATAAATTCCCTTGAACGTGTACAGCGTAGTAAATGAAAAAAAAAACTTGGGTAAATACTGGTTCGATAACATGGTTGGTAAAATTGTAGACCAATTACCACGAACGTAGTGGAGTATGGGACCTTCCAATGTTCCAAGCATGGGAAGACATGTACTATAGTACGTCATTAAATACGCATGAACGTGTAATATATCGCGAATAATGCATGAATATGTAAGAACAACCCATACCCCCAAGATGCAAAGGGGGGGGGGGGGCACCACATCAAGCTTGATATTACGTCAATGTTTTATCCGGTCGTTAGTCAGAATAAAGTGTGCTGTATAATGTCATACGAATTTTTCGGCGAAGCATGCCCGTGCCACCCCTTGGGTGACTTAAACCTTAACGACCAACCAACAACCATACTAATCTACTAATGGTACTAATGACTAATCTAACCGCAAATGGGCTGTATAAAAATACCATAAAGACTACCCCCAACAGTCTGTGGATAGTAGAACAAATTAATAAATGATAGGATAAGCGTCCCAGACTGTTACAAGTAAGCGGATTAATGAATATTAAAAGGCATTAACATAACTAAGTACTTTTCATCTACGGGCTCCCCATGGCCCGTAACCCCCCGTTCCAGGCAGCGAATCTTTAACAACAATTAAGTACATTTTAATGTCAATAATAGCAATTCCCAATATCTAATGTATAGAAATAATTATAAAAACAAAATAGACTTAGAAAAACCTTCAAAATTATAGTTTTTAAATATGTTCTGGAAAAAACCCAGTGACCGAATAATTATAAGGAAGGCAGAATTGTGAACAGTATTTAATTACGGTATGGAGGCCAAGGTGTGACAAAAAAGGAAGGCATCAATGAATAAGGTTTATCGTTAAACAGTAGTAACTAATCAAATAAGAACACATCCCAAACTGTGAGAAATAAGCAGCGTGATTAATTAACTAATGCGAAAAAATTTTTATTAAGTAAAAGGTAAGATTGATTGGGCTGAGAGAATACGTAGCATCGCGTAGTATTTACAAACTTGGAAAGCCTCGAGTACCACAGCGATACAGGAGGAGGGAAGTACCATCAACAAACAAAAAAGGTTTAAGATTACCAGACCAGAATACCTAATTACCTCAGATGATAACAGGGATAATAATATAATCCATGTAACATAAGTAGAAGACAAATAGCGAAATGTCCAAATCCTTAAATAATTACTGTATATAAATATGTAGCGGAAAATAAGTTAATGAATATGTAAAGAGTAAATTAGTAAAAATTAAGTGCCTTAGAGAAGACATGATTAAATTTGTAACGTGAAACCCAGCGACCGACAATAAAATTTTTCCCGCCCGTGACTGGCCGATAATTCCTAAGTAGGGAAAAACATGCGACTACAGAATTACCCGAAGGGAATCACTTAAAAGAAAATATACAATTATCCTAACATGAAAGCAGTAAGAAAAACTTCCCTACTTCGCAGAAACAGTGAAAATAACAGTTGATAAGTAACTCCGTGAATAAGAATTAAGTCAGTGAAGGGAAAAAAAAAGAATTAAAAGTGTGTAGACCGCTTGACCTGTAAGTTGTTTAGCTTGGATTCTAAAGAGTAAGAATAGACTTGACCTTAATTGTAATCCTATTGGGACGCGACAGGATGACCTCGCACGCCAATGCTTCCGAGGACTGAAGAAGGAGTATCTTGAGATACCCACTAAATAAAATTAACTGAGACAATTACATTGAAGTCCATCAAAAGTTGTCCTCCGCATGCGGACCGACTAATGAATTGATTTACCTACTGCTATTAAGGATTTAATTAAGAAGCGTTAAGCGTATGATAAGTATAAGATTTGAGTAAAGAATAACCACTTAATGTGTAAACCACAGCTTGTAGTCTTAAAGCTGGAGATTAAAAAACGTAATCTCGTCCGAAGGAAGTTAAATCATGACTGACATGCGTGCGTCCAGACGGCACTGACTCCATAAATATGTGGATGGATAAATAATATAGGAAATATAAGGTCCAATGCAGCTGTTTCCATAATAAGTTGCTCTCCGAATGCGTGGTACGTTTAACGGCCCTGTGAATTTGCTGATTGCAGGTCAGCTGGAACGGCAGCAGTCGGAGGGTCGTCACCTGATGAATAATAGATATTCATTTCTGGTGCGGTGAAATATGGTCCTTGCGTCTGTCCCGTAAGAATTTCGGAGCAGCAAATTATAAATTTTTTTTTACCGAGTCCGTTGCAATGATCTCCAGCTTCTGGGGTCGTTGTTGGTGGGGCTTCCTGCTACACCGGCGGTCAAAATAATAATTCCGGGCTCAACCGGCAGACATAGGTCTGGCAATCCAATCGCGAGGGGCGGCTGCATAATAATTCCGGGCTCAACCGGCAGACATGTGACTTCTTCCCCATCGCCGTCTCTAGACGTAGGTCTGGCAATACATTAGCGAGGGCGTCTGCATAAGAATTCCGGGCTTAACCGGCAGACATTAGGTCAGACAATCCAATAGCTAGGTCGGCTGCCTAATAATTCCGGGCTTAAACCGGCAGACATAGGTCTGGCAGTCCAATAGCGAGGGCAGCTGTATAATAATAATTCCGGGCTTAACCGGCAGACATTAGGTCTGGCAATCCAATAGCAAAGGCGGCTGCATAATAAATCCGGGCTCAACCGGCAGACATAGGTCTGGCAAACTACAGCGAGGGCGCTGCATAATAATTCCGGGCTCAACCGGCAGACATAGGTCTGGCAATCCAAATAGCGATGTACGGCTGCATAATAATTCCGGGCTCAACCGGCAGACATAGGTCTGGCAATACAACCGCGAGGGCGGCTGCATAATAGATCCGGGCGTAACCGGCAGACATTAGGTCTGGCAATCCAATAGCGAGGGCGGCTGCATAATAATTCCTGGCTTAACCGGCAGACATTAGGTCTGGCAAGCCAATAGCGAGGGCGGCTGCATAATAATACCCATCAACATTGGTGTTCCCCAGGGCAGCATACTTGGCCCTCTCCTCTTTCTCATCTACATTAATGACCTTCCAAATGCCTCCCAACACCTCAAACCAATTCTATTTGCTGATGACACAACCTTCATTTACTCCAGTCCTGATCCCCTTGCTCTAAATGCCACAGTAAATACTGAGCTTAATAAAGTCCATCTGTGGCTAACTGCCATCAAACTCACCCTTAACATTGACAAAACTTTCTATATTCTGTTTGGCAATAAATCCTCTAATCAAATAAATCTCAAAATAAACAATACCCAAATTTGTAACAAATTAGATGGCAAATTCCTTGGCATTCTCATTGACCACAAGCTGAATTTCCAGGGACACATTCTAAACATAACAAAAAAAATTTCAAAAACTGTGGGCATTCTTTCTAAGATCAGATATTATGTACCACGCCCTGCCCTGGTGACTCTCTATTACTCAGTTATCTATCCATATCTCAACTATGGTATTTGTGCTTGGGGCTCTACTACCCAAAATCACTTACGTCCTCTAATTACTCAACACAAAGCTGCTATTAGGACAATATCCAATTCTGGCCCCAGACATCACTCGGTACCCCTACTCAAATCTCTGAATATGTTAAACATTAAGTCACTGCACATTCTCTCATGTGTATTATACATATATAAAACGCTAAACTATAATGCCAATCCTGATCTCAAAAGCTTCATAGAAGGTTGTAACAGAACCCATGAGCACCACACCAGAAATAAATACAGTTTTGATATTCCTAGAGTACGACTAAATCAAATGCTCTACAAATCAAGGGGCCCAGAATGTGGAATGACCTTCCCAACCATGTTAAAGACTGTACCTCTCTCAACCAGTTTAAGTTAAAAACGAAGCTATACCTAATAAATTCCATGTAACCCACCTTACCCCCCTGTTGTCAACCCATGTATATTTTTTGTTTTTTTGTTTTTCAAATCAACGCTGTTTGAATGTAATTTTCTGTAATAATTTGTAATTGTATTTGTGCTGCTTTTTCAACAATGTTCCCCCCTCTTTTACTTCTATTTTTTATATGTACTCATCACATCTTTTCTTTTTACCCATTAGTTTTAAGCTGTAGTCATTAATGTTTTTCCTGCCCGAAACACTTTGCGTAATAGTGGCTTTAGGCATTGTATGTACTAGCTCTATCTATAAAGCCAACAAACTTTGTAAATCTCTTTATGTATGTACCTTACCTAAATAAAGATTATTATTATTATTATTATTATTATTATTATACTAGGTCCACACCTAGTCCCAACAGGGCTGCTCGTACATCGAGGATGGCATTCGCTCTGCCACCGTCAGGTCGACCAACGTTCCGCATAATGCTGAATCCAGGCTCAGCAATCACGCGGGGGGTGTCAACCTGTCGGAAACAGTCACTCATTATATCACTTCTCGTACCTCCTGTATCTACTATCACCTTCCAGGTCCCTTCTTCGACTGCAACACTCACTGTGCAAGTCTCCAATCCCTGGAATCTCCTCGCGATGTTCATGGGAGCCATCATCTGTCGGGTCGTCCACTGGTCCTTACTGAGAGCACACACAAGAATAAGACAAAACACCGCTAAGAAACATTTGGTCAACTGAGGGATAAGCTTCCTGAGCCTGTAATGTCCATAGCCGGCTACATCCATTAGCCTGGTTTGGACCAATGAGGACACTAGATCTTTCGAACATACCTCACATACCTCCGACGTCTGGGGAATCTCTGGCCGGTTCAATGAACGCTGTACCTTGCCATACCGCAAGTACACATCCGCCTTCGCTCCAGACTCGTTGGTATCCGTGGGTGCTTGCACACGAGACCTCTCTTCTTGCTCAGTTGCCTCTGCCATCGTAGCCTCATGTTCCTTGTTGGGAGAAGAATCAGGAGACGCTGCTAGCATGCTGTAGACTCTGTCGTCAATCTGTAGGTGGGAGGACAAATTAAATATTTTTAATTCCGGGTCTGTCTGTACCTGGACATTACCACTGCCTGTTGTTACCTCAAACCTTGCTGTTCCGGCTGACTCGTCCGCGACCTTGGGAAGATTGATGCTCCAACCTGTCACCAAGTCGTTGGCTAGTACCACGTCAATCCCAGCTACAGGGAGGGTATCGACTACTGCCAACGCACATGTGCCGCTGAAATAAGGCGAGTCGAGATGTACCGGCACTAAGGGGGCGATATACTGCGTCCTAGGAAACCCAACCAGGATAACCTTTTTGTCTCCCATCCACACTCACTCCCTCGGGTAACGAGTCTCTCACGATCAGGGACTGGGCTGCTCCACTATCTCTGAGCACTACAACTGATCTACCAGTATGATCACTCGTTACATACCCGCCTGAAGTGTGAGGGGCGAACAAACTTTGTTCTTCCTGAGTAATCGTAGACTGGCTTCCTGCTGGTGGTGTTACACAGCTCATCATCATCACCTCCCTACGTGCGCCACCACCTCTTCTGCCTCGGCACATAGCAGCTACATGCCCTTTCTGCCCACAAGTCCAGCACACCATATTCCTCCTTGGACTACGGTGTTTCGGACTGCTAGGACTCGTCCTTCGAGGGCTACTTGGGGGCGTCTTCTTAACGCTTCGTGGGACGGGGGTCTCTTCTTCGTCATGAGGTTTGTCAAACCGGCGTTGGTAATTCCTCGGGACGTACTTAGCAGACGGCCTATGAGTCAGGATGTATTCCTCAGCCATGGTGGCTGCCGCACTCAAGGTCTCTACCTGCTGCTCTTCTAAGTACGTCTTTAGGTCTCCAGACAAACAATCTTTGAAGTCCTCTAGCAGTATGAGCTGCTCGAGGTCTTCTTTGGTCTCCACCTTCCGAGAGGCACACCACTCCTGAAAAAGTCGCTCCTTGATAGTGGCGAATTCGGTGAAAGTGTGCTCTGAGGTCTTTTTCAGGTTCCTGAACTGCCTGTAAGCCTCAGGTACCAATTGGTACGCCATGAGCACGACCTTCTTCACCTTGTCATAATCGCCAGAGTCGTCAAGGGATAACGTGGAGTAGGCGATTTGGGCCTTCCCAGTCAGGACTGACTGTATCATGATGGCCCAATTCTCCCTTGGCCACTCCAAAGAGGCAGCGACTTTCTCGAAGGCTGCGAAGAACTTTGAAACTTCCTTCTCGTAGAACTTCGGGACCATTTTGATGTTCCTTACCGGATCGAAACTACTGGTGTCCGTTGTTTGCCTCCGACCACCGCCTAACCGCAATACTTCTAGTTCATGTTGTCTCTGTCTTTCTTTTTCTTCTCTCTCTCGCTCTTCTCCTTGTCTTTCTCGTTCTTCTCTTTCTCGTTTCTCTTCTCTCTCTCGCTCTTCTCTTTCTCTCTCTTTCTCTCGCTCTTCTTTCCTTTCTTCTAATTCTAAACGCCTCATCTCTAATTCCTTTCCTTTCAATTCTCGTTCTAATTCTAACTTCTTCCATTCTATCTCACGATTTATCTCTAAGGCACGCATTTTTACTGTAAGTAAACTTATATTTAGCTCACCTGCGTCACTGTCAATGTCACTGCCTTTATCTTCCTTTTCAGTGGAAGCAACTTCTTCACTTTCCTTGGTACCTAGCGCCTCACTTTCTTGTTTTTCTTCAGCCTTCAAATGCCGGTGAACCTTGGATAAGATCTCCACACGGGAATCACTGGCACGGATCTTTATCTCCAGGTAGGCACTAACTAGTACAAGTTCCGGTTTGCTCAGATATTTTAATCTGGCAAGACAGTCCTCTCTGTTCAGAAAAGCCTGAACATCGTCCAGATCATCGATGGTAGCTTTTTCTGCCATTGTCACAGATGGAACACTTAGCACTTAACACACCGCTTTCACGTTAGCACTTAACGCACCGAGCACTGTTTTACGTCAATATTGCACTTTATCGCACCAAACACTGCACTTGCCAATATTGCACGTAATTACTTCGGGCACCGCACTACACAATATTGCACTTAATCACAGCGAACACCTCGCTCTACAATATTGCACTGAATCACGCCGAGCACCGCACTACACAATATTGCACTTAATCGCTTAGTCACAGCGAGCACCGCACTGCGCAATATTGCACTTAGTCACTCCGAGCACCGCACAGGACGTATAACGTCCCAATCGTCACACACAGGGGGAATTATTTACAGGGATTACGCCACTTCACCACCCCTGTCAAACATACTAGACAAGGGGACGGATCCCGCTGGGGATGCCAATTATGTTACGGCCCTCTCGGGTCGCAACTGGGTTCTTACTCTGATGTTGTTAGAGGAAGGGTATCCGGCCCCAAGCCAGTAGTGGTTTTCAAGGGATGTGATCCGTAATGCAAGTAAATTAAAAGGGGAAGGGAAATAAAGTAAAAAACTTAATATAATATAATGATCACCGTCACCAATAAATATATATAAACGATTACACGGGGGGGGGGGGGTATAAACACTATAATACACTGTCGTCTTCTTCTGAAGACCCTGGATCCTCTCGGTGCTCTCGTGGCCTCACGACGAATCCTTCGAGAAGCTGAGTCTACCCTGGCCACAGGCCAGCCAAAACACAGTTCCACTGGGGGCACCGCCGTGGAGGCCGTCAACCACAAGTCCAGCAGACAGCTGGCAGGTTCCGGATCAGCAACGCTGGTCAGGCCACTCCACGAGCAATACTAGGGTAGCGCCCTAGTCAGGAGCCTCGTGTGATACCACAGATCACTCTCCTATCCACAATACCCCAGTGGTTAATCGTTTCCACCAGCCAGTCCCGGGAATGACAATCCTTCAACTGCCTCTTCACAGGCAGGGTAACACCACTGTGTTCATCCGGGAGGCGACTCACAGCTGCTGCAGCAAAACACTTGGTGTCGAGATGGCTGCCTTGGGTAGACTGACTCAACTTCCCTTACAGCAGTCCCAGGTCGACTCTGTAATCAGACACGACATCAGTAACAGGGACACACTAAAGCACCTCACTTACAGGCTCAGACCCAAACGCCCACCTATCCACTCCATAGATGGCGTTGTCATCTGAGCACCACCTCACCAGAGGTCAGCAGCGGCTGTGTTGTGAGCTGAACAGGACTGGAAACTGGCCCTCGTGGCCAGTACACCTCGTCCTCACCAGGTGTCGTCGTCCATTTGGAGGGGGTTTCGGGAGCTGACCCACAGATGGCGCGGTCGTCACTGCTCCGTGCTCGGACGCTGGATCCGGGTCCGTAACACACCCCTAACTCTTCGCCTTTCCAGTGAATGCAACTTATGCTTTGTTATTCTTTCTTCATATGAAAGATTTCTAATTTGGGGAATTAACTTAGTCATCCTACGCTGGACACGTTCAAGTGAATTTATATCCATTCTATAATATGGCGACCAAAACTGAACTGCATAATCTAAATGGGGCCTAACTAGAGCAAGATATGGCTTGAGAACCACACCAGGTGCCTTGTTACTAACGCTGCGATTAATAAATCCAAGTGTCCGATTTGCCTTATTACGAACATTTATGCATTGATCCTTTTGTTTTAAATTCTTACTAATCATAACTCCCAGATCCCTTTCGCAATCCGACTTCGCAATCTCAACACCATCTAGCTCGTATCTTGTAACTCTATCATCATTACCTAACCTCAGAACTTTACATTTATCAACATTAAACTGCATCCGCCAATCCTTTGACCATTTGACCTTTGACCAGACGGCGGGAAACGCTGGGAAGACGGCGGAAAACGCTGGCGGTGGTACCGGCTCCGTCACAGCTGCTGAAATTTCGTGTTTAATTTCGTCTCCACTCAACGTTGCATGGCCTAACTGCTGCCTAGCACGAGTGAAGTGCATGGAGACTTAATATGACATAACTCACAGTGAACCTCAACAGTAATCAACCAAAATTAACCAATTTTCGCCTGCCTTTCTACGACCCTTCTGCCAAGTGTTCCCAATATGCTAGTCATCCCTACTATAATTCACCAAGTATCTACCATTAGAAACGCTACCAAGAATCTATTCGTCGAAAACATGCCCAAACATAGCAACAAGCAAGGTAGGGGTGCCTCTCGCTCTGGTTCCATTACTCCTAGAGCTCTGAATGAAACACTGGCAACGCCGCAACCCTCGCCGATGTTTGTAAACACAGCATCTGCTCCCCCTCCTCACTCCCCCCCTTCAACTCACCTCGGATCTCTAGCTTTAGAATTCACTCAATCTATGGCTCCCTGTTTAAACTTCGAACCTCTCCGAAGTAATCCATGGCTCCAGAAACTGCACAACCTTGTGAAAATGCAATCAGAAGCTATTTTGGCCCTCCAAGACACAGTCACCCGACAACAACATACCATAGACTGCCTCCTTGAATCGTCGATGAACAACAACCAAGAAATTCTCAACATACAAACTGTTGCAAATGATGCAATGGATCAAATACGTAAGATTCTGGCCGAAGAAACCCTCACAGCTCAAAGTGACCTCCTTAAAAAGCTGGAAAAACAGATCAATCTCCTTCAGACTCACCAGGCGGCTTCCAAAGATGACCAAGAGCAACAACAACTTCATGACTCCCTGATAATTAGCTCTACTGATCTACCTGTTGAACAACAAGGTGAGGATTGCTGTAACATAGCCAACACCCTAATTAATTCAAAGATCAGTGTCAATGTTCAAATCAAATCGGCTATTAGGATAGATAAAAACAATCCCCGTAACAGGAGAATGCTCATCAAACTTGCAAATCCCTCTGCGAAGTTTGACCTCATACAAACAGCTGCTCAGCAAAAAACCAACCTCTATATAAATGAGTGTCTTACAAAGCAGCGTGGATCCCTCCTCTACAGGCTGCGCCAAATTCGCAAACAAAACCCTGGTTTTATCAAGCAGTGCTACACTAGGAATGGTACGATTTTTGCGAAGAAAGAAGCTACAGGAAAAAGATATGAAATAAAATGTGACCAACAACTCCTGGCCTTCTTAAGTGATTGTGGTATATCTGAAAACCTGAACCCGACCAATGCCAGTACTTAAAATAACTCTTTCAGTGCCTGAGCCTAACCTAACTTAAGCTAACTTTGTCTAAGGTGCTGTCTCTGCCTTACCATTTACCTGATGTTCTCCTATTCATATAATTTCCTAAATAATCCATCAAGTCTCCATGCACTTATGCAAGCATCTACCTCAGTTTCATTGTAAAATTTTACTCTTCTACTACTCTTATCTCCCATGAGATATTCTAATCTTACCCTATTCCATTTATATTTTAAATTTATTTGTATTGATCTATGTCATTTATTGAAATCAATTATTGATCTCATTTTTGTTCTTTTAATTAAGTTCATACTAATTATAAGTTAAAACTAAGCTTAATAAAATTTATTATCTTTAAGATTATTTTACTTTACAATTATCATTTGTCAAATTTTTTTATATATTCATCTTGACAGTCTCTACTGATTTTTTGTTCTCTCCACCAAACTTGTGTATCCTCCATGGCTATCTAGTGACCTTAATTCTACCTCTAATTGTTTCACTTCCTTGTTTGCTTGCATTTATTGTTGTGTCTTGCCATAATTATTCTCTAATTTAGCAGACTCAATACTTTGTAAGCTCTTATTGTATTGTTATATTATTATATTGTGTTTTGCTATAATTACTTCCTATTTTACAGCAGATTTGTTTTTCATCTGTTCATGTAATTGCTTATCTTATTGTATTGTGACATTCTTTTCTATATTGATATATATTTTAAAATAAATAAATATAAATATAAATAAATAAATATGTTTATTCAGGTAAGGTACATACATACAAGTGATGTTACATTAATGGATTGATATATAGATAGAGCTAGTACATACAATGCCTAAAGCCACTATTACGCAATGCGTTTCGGGCAAGAAAAACATTAATATCTAGAACTTAATACTAATTGAGCATAAAGAATAAAAAGTGTTGAAAACAAATACAAATAAAGATTAAAAAAGGGGGAACATGACTGAAAAAGCAGCACAAATACAATAGGTTGACAAACAGTGTTGATTAAAAAAAAAAAAAAAAAGTAATAATAATAAAATAAAATAACAGACATGGGTTGACAATAAAGGAGTGAGGTGGGTTACAGGGAATTTATTAGGTAGTGTTTAGTTTTTATCTTAAACTGGTTGAGAGAGGTACAGTCTTTAACATGGTTGGGAAGGTCATTCCACATTCTGGGTCCCTTGATTTGTAGAGCATTTCTAGTTTGATTAAGACGTACTCTAGGAATATCAAAACTGTATTTATTCCTGGTGTGGTGCTCATGGGTTCTGTTACAACCTTCAATGAAGCTTTTGAGGTCAGGATTGGCATTACAGTTCAGCGTTTTATATATGTATAATACACATGAGAGAATGTGCAGTGACTTAATATCTAACATATTCAGAGATTTGAGTAAGGGTACCGAGTGCTGTCTGGGGCCAGAGTTGGATATTGTCCTAATAGCAGCTTTGTGTTGGGTAATGAGAGGACGTAAATGATTTTGGGTAGTAGAACCCCAAGCACAAATACCATAGTTGAGGTATGGATAGATGAGGGAGTAATAGAGAGTAACCAGGGCAGGGCGGGGTACATAATATCTGATCTTAGAAAGAATGCCAACAGTTTTTGAAACTTTTTTGATATATTTAGAATGTGACCCTGGAAATTCAGCTTGTGGTCGATGAGAACGCCAAGGAATTTGCCATCTAATTTGTTACAAATTTGGGTATTGTTTATTTTGAGATTTATCTGATTAGAGGATTTATTGCCAAACAGAATATAAAACGTTTTGTCAATGTTAAGGGTGAGTTTGTTGGCAGTTAGCCAAAGATGGACTTTCTCTAGCTCAGTATTTACTGTGGCATTTAGAGCAAGGGGGTCAGGACTGGAGTAAATGAAGGTTGTGTCGTCAGCAAATAGAATTGGTTTGAGGTGTTGGGAGGCATTTGGAAGGTCATTAATGTAGATGAGAAAGAGGAGAGGGCCAAGTATGCTGCCCTGAGGAACACCAATGTTGATGGGTAGGGTGGGAGAAATTGTATTATTCACAGAAACATACTGGAGCCTGTCAGTAAGATAAGATTTGAGGTATTGCAGGGAGTGTCCTCTGACTCCATAATGATGTAATTTAAGAAGAAGGTTTTGATGGTTGACAGTGTCAAAAGCCTTACGCAGGTCCACAAATAACCCAACAGGAAACTCCTTTTTATCAAGAGCTGCGTGAATTAAGTTAATCATACTAATAAGTGCATCGTTAGTGCTTTTTTTGGGTCTGAAGCCATATTGACAAGAGCTAAGTATATTGTGTTTGGCTAGAAAAGAGTAAAGCTGCTTGTAGATTAGCTTTTCGAATATTTTTGACAAGTTAGGCAGGATTGATATAGGTCTGTAGTTGTTAACATCAGTGAGATCACCACATTTGTGGACAGGGGTTACCCTTGCTTTTTTTAGAATGTCAGGAAAGGTTTGGAGTTCAAGTGACTTGTTGAAGAGCAATGCAATAGCAGGGGCTAGAGATCTGGAGGCTTTTTTGTAAATTAAAGTTGGTATCTCCTCGAGGGCACTAGACTTGGTTTTAAGGGAAAGGATTATTTCAATGACATCAGTGGAACTAGTAGGCTTTAGGTACAGAGACTGTGGATAGTTACCTGTAAGATAGTCCTTAACATCAGTACAGGAAGATGGAATATCATTTGCAAGGGATGAACCAATGGAAGAGAAGAACCTATTGAACTCAATAGCAGAATCAGAGGCTGAAAGCTGACCAACGTTATTGGAAAGGAGTGTTGGTTTGTTATTTAAAATCTTCTTTGATCCCAATATTTGTGAAATTGTGCTCCAAGTTTTTTTAATGTTGCTCTTTATTTGGGTAAATTTATCTTCATAGTATTTAGTTTTGGCTCGTCTAATTATTTTAGATAGCAATAACGAGTAATTCTTTGAGAATTCTTTGGAGACTGTTCCTAACCTATACTTCTTCTCAAGGTCGTGTTTTTTGTTAATGGATTTAAGTATTCCCTTTGTAAGCCAAGGATTGTTAAGTCTTTTGCTTGTGACTTGTTTTGTAAGCATAGGACAGTGGGTGTTATAAAGGCTAAGAGTTGTTTGTAGAAAAGATTTCACTGCTAGGTTGATGTCCCCTATGTTACCTAACTCGGACTCCCAGTTGACATTATCAGCAGCAGTCATAAAATTGTTTACAGCAGTTTCATTGTGCAGCCTAAAGCTTAACTCCCTTGTCTCTAGAGGTGGTTTGCTAATGTTAGTTAAGAGAAATGTGGGGTAATGGTCTGTAGTGCTATCGGTGATTATACCTGAAGTAAGCGGAGAGGTTATGTTGGTCCAGATGTGATCTAGAGTCGTAGCAGTACTATCAGAGATTCTAGTTGGTCTAGTGATTAAGGGTATGAGGAAGCAGGAATTCATACAGTTGAGGAAGCTAACAGCAGTAGGGTGTTCAGGCTCGCAGAGGTCAATATTAAAGTCCCCTGCGATAATTAGATGGTTTTTGTTCAATCTGTTATCTAGTATTAGATTTCTAAGGTTTGAGTTGAATTCAGACACATCAGTGTTAGGAATTCTATAGACTGCACCCACAGACAGGACAGACTCGGCACCCTTGACTCTGAAACTGGCGAAGATATACTCCCCACAGCAGTCTCTAGTTCTAATTATTTTTAAGCATGTTAGTTCTTGGTGGTAGTAAAGAGCAGTACCACCACCTCTCTGCATTTGAGACAGTTGTGAATTGCCGAGTAGTTAGGCATGTTAAAGAGTTGAGTATTATCCTCTTTCAACCACGTTTCAGTAAGTATAATAAAAGAGAATTTGTTGTCAATAGTTTCAATCAAGGCACTAACATCATCGAAGTGTTTACCTAGGGATCTAACGTTCAAGTTGATTACAGAGATATTGAGATTATCTGTTAATACATTGTTTACATCATGTGCTGTAAAATATCTGCAATTTTGATCAGTGAAGTGATGATTGTCATAGATAGTGGATAAGAGGTTTAGTTCTGGGTCTATACTTGTCTGCATAAAAAGGCTGATTGCAGGAAAACAAGGTAAGAATGGCAAATTACAAAATAGAAAACAAAGAAAAAAGTAGATTAAAAATTCTAAAGTAAAATAAACTTAATGGTAATTTTAAGTAAAGAGAAAAAAAAAAAAAAAAAACTTTATGGGAACTAGGAATGTAAAAAATTAACTAGAATAATTAATAACAATAGATGACCAAAAAAGTAAAAAAAACAATTATGAAATCTATAAGATAATAAGCTTGGTTACTATACTATTATAAGTACACTATAATTGAATACTAAAGTTACACTAAAACAAACTGAGGTAGTTTAAATAGAGATACACTCAGGAACACTGGATAATGAAGTTAATACTAGAGGACACAGGCAAAGCCAGTGTACTATGGAACATGGGAGTAAAAAGAAAAAAAAAAGACAATAATAAAGATGACAATATTATTCTTTTTTTTTTTTTTTTTAAACTAAAGTTAAAACCTTTTGAAGGGAAAGGCAGAGCTAGAGTACACAAAGGTAGTTAAATGAGATTATAATCTGAATTCAGGCTATACAGCAGCTATCCCACAGTCACTGAGGAAAGAATTAAGGTGAGCTTCTGTGGTTATTGAATAGGTTTTTCCAGTGTCAGTCCTCCTAGCTATAATTTTACCATCTCGCACAAAACAGTGTTTAATTGTAGGGGAATTTTTGCAGAAGCCACGCAGTTTAAAAAAGAGATTTTGCCTGCACCTGGTCAGACATTCATTCACATAAACAGTGGATTTACTAGCAACTGCAGATGAGATAAGATCAGTCTTGCGGGAGCAGCTATCTAATTTTAAACGAATACGCCTATTATTAGTACCAGATGATTTGGTACCCACTCTATAAGCTGCTTTGATGTCATTTTTTTGGATCGAATAATTTAACTTATCCTGCAATACTTTGATCACAATGGCAGCACAGTCTTCACCATCAGTTTCTTGGGGAAAATCACGCGAAGAGATAATTACCGATTCAAGTAGTTTATGTTGGTCTGTCTCGTCTTGGGTAACAGTGTGTTGTTGTTGTAGGTTGTTCAGATGGTTCTCAAACTGTTGCAATATTTCTTCCTGTTTTTTAGTGGTTGCATCTGGATTAAAGTTTTTAACTGTGTTCTTGAGAATGCTTAATTCTTGTTCGAGGTTGACGACTGTGGTAGATAGATCTTGATTGTTCTTGTGTAAGTCTACAACTTCATTCTGCAAAGATAATAATGAGCCTTGCAGGTTCATTATTAAGGCCGACTGCTCTTTGATTACTGTCATTTGATCTTCATGTACTTGAGTTAATAACTTGAGCCAAGGGTTATCAGCAAAGCGCTTGAAGTCAGAACAAGGGGCAGTAGCTCGTTTAAGTTGATCCATATGGCTACCTAATTGTTGCATGGCCCGTGTCAGAGACGGCGCTGCGCCCAGCTGAGATTGTTTGTTATTGTTGACGGGGGGAGAGTCGGTACCCCCCACGGCGGCCACCGAGGGGGAGATAGCTGAACTAATCATGTTGTTAGCCTGGCTAGTAGGGTTGTTCTTGTTAGGTGTGCTATCTTTCTTAAGGGTCTTACCGGCCTTACTTTGCATGATAGCAGGATGAATGTAGGCAGGAACAAATAGGGAAGACTCGTTGATAGGCAGCAGTGAACGTCGGGTACAGCTTCTTAGCTCCAGGGAGCAACACTAATGAGGTCGAAATGAGAGAATTACGGGTTGGTCTTGTTGGTTTTTTCAATCACATTTAGGTCACTGTGTACTTAGCTGCCTTCGGGTGATGCTACATCATTTGTTGGTAGCCGAGAGCTCAAGGATCAGCTGATAAAAGAGGAGGGAGGGCAGGGCCGACAGGTAAAGTTCTGAGGTTAGGTAATGATGATTTTCTGTCTATTGTTACTTAATTACAGTGTACCTGAGAGTACCTGTAAGCAATCTACCTCATTTTTCATTTTTGCTCAAATTTTTTTTTTTGTATTGCTTAGTCTTGTTTATATTTTTGTTTTGTATATCTATATCTTGTGTTTTGTATAGTCCATGTTTATATGTTTTTTTCTTTAATCTCATTCATTACCTAGGTTTCCTAGCCTAGCCATACTCCCTTACTCCATTGTACCCCTGTAAGCCCCTTTTGTGTTTGTTTGGTACAGTATTGTGTACATTTATTTCTTTTTGTTTTTCTTGTTTTTCCTGCAATCAGCTTTTTTTATGCAGTCAAGTATAGACCCAGAACTTAACCTCTTATCCACTATCTATGACAATAATCACTTTAATGATCTAAATTGCAGATATTTTGCAGCACATGATGTAAACAATGTATTAACTCATAGTCACAATATCTCTGTAATCAATTTGAACGTTAGATCCCTAGGTAAACACTTCGATGATGTTAGTGCCTTGATTGAAGCTATTGACAACAAATTCTCTTTTATTATACTTACTGAAACATGGTTGAAAGATGATACTACTCAACTCTTTAACATGCCTAACTACTCAGCAATCCACAACTGTCGTCAACTTCAGAGAGGTGGTGGCACTGCTCTTTACTACCACCAAGAACTAACATGCTTAAAAGAAATAAGAACTAGAGACTGCTATGGGGAGTATATCTTCGTCAGCTTCAGAGTCAAGGGTGCCGAGTCTATCCTGTCTGTGGGTGCAGTTTATAGAATTCCTAACACTGATGTGTCCGAATTCAACTCAAACCTTAGAAATCTAATACTTGATAACAGACAGAACAAAAACCACCTAATTATCGCAGGGGACTTTAATATTGACCTCTGCGAGCCAGAACACCCTACTGCTGTTAGCTTCCTCAACTGTATGAATTCCTGCTTCCTCATACCCTTAATCACTAGACCTACTAGAATCACTGATAGCACTGCCACGACTCTAGATCACATCTGGACAAATATAACCTCTCCGCTTACTTCAGGTATAATCACCGATAGCACTACAGACCATTACCCCACATTTCTCTTAACTAACATTAGCAAACCACCTCTTGAGTCAAGAGAGATACGTTTTAGACTACACAATGAAACTGCTATAGGCAATTTTATAACTGCTACTGATAATGTCAACTGGGAGTCCGAGTTAGGTAACATAGAGGACATCAACCTAGCAGTTCAATCTTTTCTTCAAAAAACTCTTAGCCTTTATAATACCCACTGTCCTATGCTTACAAAATAAGTCACAACCAAAAGGCTTAACAATCCCTGGCTTACAAAGGGAATACTTAAATCTATTAATAAAAAACATGACCTTGAGAAAAAGTATAGGTTAGGAATTGTCTCCAAAGAATTCTCAAAGAATTACTCATTATTGCTATCTAAGATAATTAGACGAGCCAAAACTAAATACTACGAAGATAAATTTACCCAATAAAGAGCAACATTAAACAAACATGGAGAACAATTTCACAAATATTGGGATCAAAGAAGTCTTTAAATAACAAACCGACTCTCCTGTCTAATAACGATGGTCAGCTTTCAGCCTCTGATTCTGCTATTGAGTTCAATAGGTTCTTCTCTTCCATTGGTTCATCCCTTGCTAATGATATTCCATCTTCCAGTACTGACATTAAGGACTATCTTACAGGGAACTATCCCCAGTCTCTGTACCTAAAGCCTATTAATTCCAGTGACGTCAATGAGATAATCCTTTCCCTTAAAACCAAGTCTGGTGCCCTTGAGGAGATACCAACTTTAATCTACAAAAAAGCCTCCAGATCTTTAGCCCCTGCTATTGCTTTGCTCTTCAACAAGTCACTTGAACTCCAAACCTTTCCAGATATTCTAAAAAAAAGCGAGAGTAACGCCTGTCCACAAATGTGGTGATCTCACAGATGTTAACAACTACAGACCTATATCAATCCTGCCAAACTTGTCAAAAAATTTTGAAAAACTAATCTATAAGCAGCTTTACTCATATCTAGCCAAACTCAATATACTTAGCCCTTGCCAATATGGCTTCAGGCCCAAAAAAAGCACTAACGATGCACTTATTAGTATGCTTAACTCGATTCATACTGCTCTTGATAAAAATGAGTTCCCTGTTGGGTTATTTGTGGACCTGCGTAAAGCTTTCGATACTGTCAACCACCAAAACCTTCTTCTTAAATTACATCATTTTGGTGTCAGAGGACACTCCCTACAATACCTCAAATCCTACCTTACTGACAGGCTCCAATGTGTTTCTGTGAATAATACAATTTCTCCCACCCTACCCATCAACATTGGTGTTCCCCAGGGCAGCATACTTGGCCCTCTCCTCTTTCTCATCTACATTAATGACCTTCCAAATGCCTCCCAACACCTCAAACCAATCCTATTTGCTGACGACACAACCTTCATTTACTCCAGTCCTGATCCCCTTGCTCTAAATGCCACAGTAAATACTGAGCTAAATAAAGTCCATCTGTGGCTAACTGCCAACAAACTCACCCTTAACATTGACAAAACTTTCTATATTCTGTTTGGCAATAAATCCTCTAATCAAATAAATCTCAAAATAAACAATACCCAAATTTGTAACAAATTAGATGACAAATTCCTTGGCATTCTCATTGACCACAAGCTGAATTTCCAGGGACACATTCTAAACATATCAAAAAAAGTTTCAAAAACTGTGGGCATTCTTTCTAAGATCAGATATTATGTACCACGCCCTGCCCTGGTGACTCTCTATTACTCCCTTATCTATCCATATCTCAACTATGGTATTTGTGCTTGGGGCTCTACTACCCAAAATCACTTACGTCCTCTAATTACTCAACACAAAGCTGCTATTAGGACAATATCCAATTCTGGACCCAGACATCACTCGGTAACCCTACTCAAATCCCTGAATATGTTAGACATTAAGTCACTGCACATTCTCTCATGTGTATTATACATATATAAAACGCTAAACTGTAATGCCAATCCTGATCTCAAAAGCTTCATAGAAGGTTGTAACAGAACCCATGAGCACCACACCAGAAATAAATAGTTTTGATATTCCTAGAGTACGACTTAATCAAACCAGAAATGCTCTACAAATCAAGGGGCCCAGAATGTGGAATGACCTTCCCAACCATGTTAAAGACAGTACCTCTCTCAACCAGTTTAAGTTAAAATCGAAGCTATACCTAATAAATTCCCTGTAACCTACCTTACCCCTCTATTGTCAACCCATGTATGTTTTTTTTTTTTTTTTTTTTTTCAAATCAACGCTGTTTTAATGTAATTTTCTGTAATAATTTGTAATTGTATTTGTGCTGTTTTTTCAACAATGTTCCCCCCTCTTTTACCTCTATTTTTATTTGTACTCAACGCATTTTTTTCTTTTTACCCATTAGTTTTAAGCTTTAGTCAGTAGTGTTTTTTCCTGCCCGAAACGCTTTGCGTAATAGTGGCTTTAGGCATTGTATGTACTAGCTCTATCTATAAAGCCAACAAACTTTGTAAAATCTCTTTATGTATGTACCTTTGCCTAAATAAAAATTATTATTATTATTATTATTATTATTATTATTATTATTATTATTAACTCGCTACACCAACAGGGCCAACCATTTTGGAAACGCCACACAAGGGTTGACCCGATTGATACATGGGTCAGATTCCATTAAGGTTCAGAACACATTCACTATGGGAGAACTGTTTCCTTCAAAAATTATAATCGTGTGGCATTATGTTTAAAGAAACAATTCCAAGTACATTCTTTGATTCAAAAACATGAGAATAAATACAAGTGTTAATTTTAAATGACTAGATATAAACAAAATTAAGAGGTTGGAAAAATGATATGTGGAACCAGACCAAAACATTGGAATGCTTAGGTGATGAGAGGGTAAACAACCGCCGCCATTTTAGCAGCGCCACAGCCGGTGATGTCCAGCACGAGCATTAAGGGAAAACCTTGACACAAACTGCACCTATCATAAAGAAGAAGCACCACCATTGACCACCAAGTGCTCACATCAAGTCTAACTCTAAGAAACAACACTCAAGCCTTGACGCTTCTCCCAACATCCGGGGGAGAAAACCTTCACACAAACTGCGCCTGTCATAAAGAAGATGAAGACTCACCAGTGTCCACAGTGTCGAAAGGTATTCCCCAGTCCTTCACATGTGAAGACTCACATGTTAGTGCATTCAGGTGACAAACCTCACGAGTGTCCAGAGTGTGGGAAGAGATTCAGTCAGCGTGGAAATATGAAGACTCACAGGATGATGCATGCGGATGAGAGACCTTTTCAATGTGCCGAGTGTGGCAAAAAATTTAGAGAACGTGGAACTATAATAAGGCACATGTTAGTGCATTCAGGTGACAAACCTCACGAGTGTCCAGAGTGTGGGAAGAGATTCAGTCTGCTTGGAAATATGAAGACTCACAGGATGGTGCATGCGGATGAGAGACCTTTTCAATGTGCCGAGTGTGGCAAAAAATTTAGAGAACGTGGAACTATAATAAGGCACATGTTAGTGCATTCAGGTGACAAACCTCACGAGTGTTCAGAGTGTGGGAAGAGATTCCGTGAGCGTGGATATGTGAAGACTCACATGTTAGTGCATTCAAGGGACAAGCCTCATGAGTGTCCAGAGTGTGGGAAGAGATTCAGTCGTCTTAGTGATATGAAGAGGCACAAAATGATACATGCAGATAATAGGCTAAACACTTAGAGTGTGGAAGGTAATTAAGAGAATGTTGAAGGATAATGAGGCACATACAGGTATATTAACATACCTTTAATCTAACAGTGTGCTATCACAATGTCAGTTGGATGTTCTTCAGAGGTAATTTTTTTTTGAGATATATACAATAGTTGTTACATTCTTGTACAGTCACTAGTATGTGTAGCGTTTCGGGCAGGTCCCTGGAATACGATCCCCTGCCACGAAGAATCTTTTTTCATCCAAGTACACATTTTACTGTTGCGTTAAACAGAGGCTACAGTTAAGGATTTGCGCCCAGTAAATCCTCCCCGGCCAGGATACGAACCCATGACATAGCGCTCGCGGAACACCAGGCGAGTGTCTTACACTACACCACGGAGACTGTAGGTTTATATTTTGTTTGACAAATACACTTCACAATGAAAGGTAAAGATATGAAGATATTTTATTATATTGTTCTTTTATGAAAGTTAGATGACCAAGCAAGAACTGGAGAAGCTGTCACTAGGAAAACTCAAAATTGCTTATAAGTACTGTATAGAAATATCTCTTTAATTTAGCAAAGGTAAAACAAAGCTTTAAATGTTTTTCTTCATATTTATGTAAATAATGTGCTTCCTTTTTTTCCTTCCTGTGGAATTTTATTTAAAATTTTATATACTCTGTAGCTAAGTTATGGACATTTTTGTTGTAATATTATTTAGCATTGGAGTTGGTGAAGAACACAGTCTGAGATATACTTAAGATGAGACCATTTCATTGGTAAGGAAAGGTATACTAATCAAGGAATTTTCTCATCAGATTCATATGCAAACTGATGTCCATTTTTTATTTTTTGCTTAGGCTTATTTATGAGTTCCTCTCTTGATTATAAATATTTCACCAAAGAGTTTATTGAAGGCAGACTGGCATTTGTAACTGTCAGTGAAGTTAATATGAAATTTAAATTTATATTACTCTAAAAATTTATCACTCTAAATTTACCAGAAATTTATTACTCTAGCCTAACTTTATCAGTTATGCTGTAATTGTCTGGGAATAATATTTTACCCGATTTACCTGAGGGCCACTAACCCGAGTGGCCTCAGTGAGAACTGGAAGTCGTCGGCTTGTTGAAGGTTGCCTTCCCCCTCCCAGTTTGCCTTCATGATTTTTTCCAGGTATATTTTGAAATTGAGCACAGTTTTGGCAGTTATGGGTTTGGTGGGTCAGAAGTTCCATTGATCAATAACCCTGTGGGTGAAAAAGCCTGATTCAAAGTTATATTAGTCTGATTGGCAATTATTTTATCCTGACACTATGTGATGGAGTGCGAAAAGATACGTGAATTTAGAGACAATTCTATAACCAATGTTCCAGCGATGTGTCAATATTTCATTCAAAATGATCTGCTACCAGAAATTTTAGCCAAATATCCCCAGTTTGCTAACTGTAGGTAGTAACTAAGTGATTGTAACCTATCCACCGCTGCCCACTGGATGGGGGGCGGTGTGCAGGACAAACATATAAATTTTGACACTAGCTCTCCACATATGTCAGTTGCTTAATTTAGAACCTGTACTTGAGGTCGATCTCGAACCCATTGTTGATGTGATGACTTATATTGAATTTTGTAACTAGCTCATCAAGATTGTAACTTGCTTAGCTAAATGAATTGTGGGGTTCAGTCCCTGAGCCCATTATGTGCCTCTGTAACCCTTTCCACTACCGCCCACAAGATGGGTATGGGGTGCATAATAAATGAACTAAACTAAAACCTGACTCAATTTATATAAAAAAATTATATCAAAGAGATATTTATGCTTGTGGGTTGTGGGTTCTACTACGTCTATCAATAGACAGTTTCAGATCAGGGTTAGCATTTAGGAACAAGGTTTTGTACTTGTAAATAGCATAAGAGAATGTGTAGAGCGAGTGTATATTTAGCATGTTCAGGGATTTAAACAGAGGTTGGGTGTTGTTTGAAGACAGTTTTATTGTTCTGATAGCAGATTTTTGTTGGGTGATGATGGGCTTGAGGTAGTTTGCAGTGGATGAATGAACCCCATGCATAGATACTGTATGTTGAGATACCACCCCTAATTTACAAAAAAAAGCCTCTAGATTTTTAGCTCCAGCCATTGCATTGCTCTACAACAAATTATTTGAACTCTAAACCTTTCCTGATATTTTGAGAAAAAAAGCAAGAGTAACCTTAGTCCATAAAATCAGCAATCTCACTGAAGTCAACAATTATAGACCAATATCAATTCTGCCGATTTTGTCTAAATTATTTTAAAGTTAATTTACACGCAGCCTTACTCCTATTTATACTTAGTTCTTCCCATAATGGCTTCAGGCCCAAAACAGGACTAATCATGCCCAGTTAGTATGATTAATTTCATTTATGCAGCCCTTGGAAAACTTATTCATTTATTTGTTGACCTACATAAGACGTTTTGACATTGTAAACACATTAACTTTCTTAAATTACAACATTACGGAGTAAGAGATCACTCCCTCCAATACCTATAATCTTACCTCAGTGACAGGCTCCAGTATGTCTCTGTGAATAATTCCAATTTTCCCACTCTACCCATTAACACTGGTGTCTCACCGGGCAGTAATCTTCACCCTCTCATGTTTTTCATCTCTCCCTCCCTTTCCAGCCTATTGCCATCGTGAGGGGGCTTGGTTGGCGGATGCTAGAGTGTGATGCTCCATGGGACAGTGTCCTCTGTCCTTTTGAAGCCTTATGCTCCTGCTGCCTTCTTCACTAATTGTGCTGAATGCTTTTTCCTACTAAGTTTAATTTTTCCTTCCCAATTCTCCTTTTTAATTGCTATTTCCCAGCGACTTTTTGCTATTCTTGATCATTCTTTTAGATGTCGTCTTCTGTTTTGACACTGGGTGTTAGGTGAGGCACAGTCTCTCGCCCATAAAACTGTGGTACCCGAAATTGTTGAGCAAAGGGACAGTTTTATTGTCACTCTTTTCCTTCGTTGCTGAGCCCAATCTTGATGGACTGATGGTTCTTAAAGTGGTGATTGCAGGGCATATATCCACGATGCACCCTTAGGGGGGGGGCACGTCTTATCGGGTGTCCTATCCTCTAATTGTGGCGTCATGGTGGGTATGGGGGCTTGTTTGTTGATGAAATGATTACCTGTTCATTTACATGCTGATATCTGACACTTATTTTTAACTTCTCAGATGTGGGGTGGAGACCAGGGCCCAGAGTCAGACTGTGATGAAAGCCGGGCTCTGTAACCCCCAGCTACTTTGGTCCCAGACCAAGCAGCTCCAGACTTTCCCTGCTTGATACCCGCTTGATGGTGTTTTGGGAGTCTTTCTAATCCCCGAGGCCAGGCTTGACTTGTGAGAGCTTGGTCTACCAGGTCCCGACTACTCCTCTCTGCTCCCCTTCTACCTCTGTGGCAGGGTTGAGCCCCAAGTCCCCAGTGATGACCACCTCATCACATGGAGTGGCTTCATCTCTCATTGTAACAACTGCGCCTTTTACCCCCCCTCTTACTGAGGGTGCTCGGTGCCGTCCTCTCCGCAGTCACACTTACACAATGCCTTCCGGTTCTAATACCTTCCAAGCTTTGTTTAGTCCTGCTACATGAACTAAGTATTTTAATCTCGGTCATGTTAATTCTACTCGTCCTGATGATTTATTCATCCATAAATACCTAGTTGATACCTGGTTGATGGGGTTCTGGGGGTTCTTCTACTCCCCAAGCCCGGCCCGAGGCCAGGTTTGACTTGTGAGAGTTTGGTCCACTAGGCTGTTGCTTGCAGCAGCCCACAGGCCCACATACCCATCGCAGCCCGGTTGGTCCGGCACTCGTTGGAGGAAACTATCTAGTTTCCTCTTGAAGATGTCCATGGTTGTTCCGGCAATATTTCTTATGCTCGCTGGGAGGATGTTGAACAACCATGGACCTCTGATGTTTATATAGTTCTCTCTAATTGTGCCTATGGCACCCCTACTCTTCACTGGTTGTACAGTACTCTGCATTTTCTACCATATTGTTCACTCCAGTATGTTGTTATTTTACTGTGCTGATTTGGGACCTGGCCCTCCAGTATTTTCCCACTTGTATATTATTTGATATTTCTCCCATCGTCTTTCTAGTGAGTACATTCGGAGAGCTTTGAGACGATCCCAATAATTTAGATGCTTTATCTCGTTTATGTATCCAGTATATGTTCTCTGTACTCCCTCTATTTCAGCAATCTCTCCTGCTCAAAATGGGGAAGTGAGTACTGAGCAGTACTCAAGATGGGACAGCACAAGTGATTTGAAGAGTACAACCATTGTGATGGGATCCCTGGATTTGAAAGTTCCCATAATCTATCCTATCATTTTCCTGGCTGCCGCAATATTTGCTTGGTTATGCTCCCTAAAATTTAGGTCATCAGACATCATTATTCCCAAATCCTTTACATGTTTCTTTCCTACTATGGGCAAATTTGATTGTGTTTTGTACCCTGTATTAAGTTTAAGGTTCTCACTTTTACTGTACCTTAGTACCTGGAATTTATCGCTGTTAAACATCACGTTATTTTCTGTAGCCCAGCCGAAAACTTTATTAATATCTGCTTGTAGTTTTTCAATATCTTCAGCAGAGGTAATTTTCATGCTGATTTTTGTGTCATCTGCAAAGGATGATACGAAGCTGTGCCTTGTATTTGAGTCTATATCTGACATGAGAATAAGGAAAAGCCGTGGTGCAAGGACTACCTTGAGGTACTGGAGCTTTTAACTGCGCTTGGACTCGATTTTATATGGTTAACTGTTACTCTGTGTTCTGTTCGACAGAAAACTGAGTATCCAGCGTCCTACTTTACCAGTTATTCCCATTGACCTCATTTTGTGTGCTATCACTTCATGGTCACATTTATCGAATGCCTTTGCGAATCTGTGTATACTACATCTGAACTCTGTTTTTCTTCTAATGCCTCAGTGATTTTGTCTATTAATGGTCAAGTATCTGTGAGAGGCATGATCTTCCTGCTCTAAATCCATGTTGGCCTGGATTGTGGAGGTCATTGGTCTCCATGAAACTAGTGACCTGACTCCTGATCGCTCTCTCAAATACAGTAATTTTATTATGTGGGACGTAAGTGCAACTGGTCTATAATTCTTTGCCAATGCTTTGCTACCTCCCTTGTGTGGAGGGGCTATGTCTGCTGCTTTAAGCGCATCTGGTATCTCCCCCGTGTCCAAGCTCTTTCTCCACACTATACTGAGTGCCTGTGCTACTGGCACTTTGAATTTCATTATAAATATTGAATTCCATGAGTCTGAACCCGGGGCTGAGTGCATGGGCATATTGTCAATTTCTCTTTCAAAACCTGCCACGCTCGTGTTGATATCAATTATATTTACAGGGGTTTGTATATCACGCGTAAAGAAGTTGTCCGGATCTTCCACTTTCATGCTGTGTATCGGGGTGCTAAACATGTCCTCATATTGCTTTTTTAGGATTTCACTAATTTCTTTGTCATCCTCAGTGTATGAACCTTCACTAGTACAAATAGGTCCAATACTGGCAGTGGTTTTTACTTTTGATTTAGCATATGTGAAAAAATATTTTAGGTATTTCTTTATTTTTTGAATTGCTTTCTGTTTTAGTTGCCTTTCGTCAAGTTGATATGAATGCTTCAGTCTGTTCGATTTCTTCAATCTCCCTGTTTAAATTATTCCTTCTTTGTATGGAAAGTCGTGTCTGCTTCAGCACTTCTGTTAACTTTTTTCTTCTTCTGTAATGTCGTCTGTGTTCTCTTTCTACGTTGGACCTTGTGTAGGATTTTTATTACTTAAACATTTTCCCATTGAATGTTGTAAGTTCCCTGTTTATTTTCTCCGAGTCTATCCTTTTATTATTAAAATTGAATTTATTGAATAGCCCTTCTCGCTTGTTGTTTCTCTTGGGCCTACTACCGTTATTAATGTTAGTTTGCACTTCAATGAGCTTGTGGTCCGAGTACGTAGTGTCCGAGACAGTAATGTCTCTGATTAGCTCATCATTGTTCATGAATATGAGGTCCAGCGTGTTCTCATTCCTAGTTGGTTCTGTAATCTGCTGACTGAGCGAGAATTTGTCACAGAATCTCAGTAGTTCTCTGACCTGTGATTGGTTATTTCCAGGTTGATTTCATGCTATAGTATTACTGTTTACTATTCTCCATTGTAAACTGGGTAGATTGAAGTCTCCAAGGAAGATAATATCTGGTACTGGGTTTGCTAGGTTATCAAGGCTATTTTCTATTTTGTGGATCTGCTCAGTGAATTCCTCAACTGTTGCATCTGGCAGTTTGTATATTAGAATAATAATTAGATTTAGATTCTCTACCTTGATTCCAAGTACCTCTACCACCTCATTGGTCAAGTTCAGGAGCTCTGTGCATTCCAGCTCCTCTTTAATATACAGACCTACTCCTCCACTTGACCTAATTACTCCTACTCTAGTTGATTTGGTGGATACCTTTGTCACTTTTAACCCCACTCATACTGGTACACGTGTTGTTGCAGCTTCTTCTCGGGAAGCAGCTGTCCACTTAGCCTCGTTGTCCTGCATTGGGGAGACACCGGTTCGAATATCAAAAAATGCCTGGTTAAATAAATGCCAGGATTGGCACAGTTATTCTCCCATACCATGTAGCGACTGGTGATAAGATACTTAAAGACTGCCATAATAAACATGTCCTTGAGGCCCAAGGCCATTCTATCCTCCATATTAATATGTTACTCGCCCTCCCTCGTGGTCGTCATGGCCAGTCTCTTTGTGTAATGAAAATCACTTTTGATAGGTCCTTTCCGCCTTCCGTAACTCTTGGTGCCAGATGCTGTATTCAGGATTACATCTGCTCTTCTCGCCTCTTCCCTCTGTGGTGAGGGGCTCATGTACACCACCCTGGGACTAGTGAGGGTTGCCTTTGCCCCCTCTCCTGTCCCCTCTTTGTGTGTTGTACATGCAGATAGGCACCACGTAGGGGGCTTGTGAGCCATCGGACTGCCCGCTGGAGGGGTAGCCCTGAGTGGATGGCTGGGTGTCCAGGCTGGGGCAATAGGGGGAGTGGGGTCTTTGCACCAGTGTGGGAGAATGAACTATGCAGTAGGACTCCTTGTTAAAAAGGGGGGGGAGGCACCGCTGGGGACGATGCACCCTTCCTGCACTGGCCCACGCTCGGCCTCCCAGGCTGCCCTGGTAGGTGGTATCCTTTGGTTCCAGGCCCCAAACTTTTAGAAAGACTGCTGCATGGATAATGAAACGACTTCTCTTTCCCAGGCTCATGGGGGGTGGGTGACCAGGCCCCTGAGTCGGACTGTGCTGGAAGATTGGGCTCTGTAGCCCCCGCTACATTGGACCCAGACTGGACTACTCCCCCGCTCCCCTTCCTCTTCTGTGGTTGGGTTGAGCCCCAAGCCCCCTGTGGTGACTACCTCGTCCCCTAGTACGACTCCATCTCTCATTGTGACTACTGCACCTTATGACCCCCCTCTCTCTCTCTAGAGGGTTCTCACCACCGTCCCCGCCATGGCTGCTCTCGCATGCTTCCTTCCCATACCAATTCATACCATGCCTTGTTTGATCTTGCTACGTGGACTAAGTACTTTGACCTCCATCATTTAGATTCTACTCCTGACAATTTCTCCCTCCATAGGCACCTTGTTGATTCAGTAGATGCCTCTGTTACTTTTAACCCCACCCATCTCGGTACGCATGTTGTTGCTGCTTCTTCTTTGGATGCAGCTGTCCACTTGGCGCCTTTGTCCTACATTGAGGTGACCCCCCTGTTTGGGTCTCCAAGAATGCTCAGTTAAGTGCCAGTGTTGGCACTGTTCTCCTCCCACACCATGTTACAACCGGTATTAGGAACCTCAAGGACTGCCACGAGGATATTAAACATGTCCTCGAGGCTCAAGACCATTCTGTTCTCCAGGTTTACACGTTCACGACCCCCTCGTGGCCGTCGCCGTCTGTCCCTTCGGCTTGTGAAAATTACCTTTGATGGTTGGACACTTCCGCCCTCTGTTATTCTTGCTGGTGCCAGATGCTCCATTCAGGAGTACATACCCTCTTCTTGGCTTTGTAATAAATGCTGGAAGTTCGGACATGGTGCCCTCAAATGCTCCAGTATTCTCTCTCTCTCTGCCCTATGTGTGGGAACGAAGGTCACTTTAAGTCGGAGTGCACTTCTCCCCAGGCTCGCTGCCTCAATTATGGTGATGCCCACCCTACCTTCTCTCGCGCGTGTATCCATTACAAACATGAGGCAGCTGTCCTCAACTTGAAGCACTGGGAACGTTTGTCTTTTCCTGAGGGGAGGCGCCAAGTTCACCATCCCCCTTCTTCCCTTTTCGCTGGGGTTTCTTACGCTCACGTGTTGCGCTCTTCCTCTCCTCGTCCTTCCCACCTTCCTCAGTCTCACAACAGTTTCCAGGCCTTAGACCCAGATACGCCCACTGCCTGCTCCCCTGTTCCTTTACATTCTGTCCCAAAGGGTCCCCCCTCCTGGTTCTCTGTCTGGGATTCCCCTTCTTTCTACCCAGTCTGTCATGTCTCCTGTGTCTTCTTTCTCAACTCCCTTTGATCCTCCTTCCCATCCTTCTCCTCCGTCTCTTAGCTTTTCATGCCGCCTGTCTGTCTGGGCTGATGTCCTTCTCCTAGCGATCATCGTGTTGTTTGCTCTCGTTCTTCTTCTGTTGAGGCGTTTGAGTCTGTTGCCCAGTACGTTGCTGCTGGAACACCTGCCTCTCTGAGTCAGAAGCAAAAGCCTGGCTTATCTCCTTCCTCCTCCCCGGCTGGTAAGAAAGCTTCACTTTCATCCTCACCCCCCTACCTCTGACTCTATCGCTCCACCTCTCCCATTTCGGTGGTCGAGCCCCCTGTTCCTGCTTTGGAGGTTTCTTTGGCCCCCGCTATGCTCTCAGTTCCTGCCCTTGCTGAGGTGTGCTCCCCGGTTTCTGCCCCTCCTGCTGTCCTTGACAGTCCCTCTCGGTTGCCTCCTCCACTGGACCCTGCTCATCTGCCTCTGGTCTGTCCTCCCACTCCCTTCCCTCCATCTTTACTCAGTTTACCCATGCCCACTATCCCTGACTTCACTGACCCTGATCCTGAACTTCTTTGACATGCTGTGTTCCTTTTTAACCTTTGTTTCTTCATTGTTCTCTGTTCCTGTCCTTTCTCTTTTTGACGATGTCTATTCTTCAATGGAATATTCATGGATATTACACTAATTTTCATGAATTCCAACTTTTGATTTCACAGTTTTCACTCCTTTGTGTCCATCTCCAGGAGCCGATGCTTGGTGCTCATCCTGGTCGCTTCCGTGATTATTCCTTTCTCTCCCCCTGCCCCCCCCCCCCTTCAGATTTTGCTGGGGCCAATAACTTTTCTGCTTTTGATTCGTTCTGATGTTCCCTTCATCCCTTACTTTTTCCATCACCTCTCCAATGTTCTGTTGCCCGTGTCTTTGTGTGTAAATGGTACACAGTTTGTTCCATTTATCTCCCCCCAAATGTGCCCCTTTCTCTTCCCGATCTTAAACACCTAGTGGACTCCTTGCCAGAGTCTGTGCTCCTGCTGGGTGATTTCAGTTGTCGACATACCCTCTTGGGTGATGTTCTGACAAACAGCCGGGGTCACCTTCTCGTACTGTTCGTCCTCTCTTCTTCCCTGTCTCTTCTGAATTCTGATGAGCCCACTCATTTGGACTCTCGGACTGCACCCTTTCCTGTCTTGATTTTTTCTTGCTCGTTGTCTCTTTACATGAATTTCACATGGCAGGTTCTTGATGACTTCCATGGCAGTGACCATTTCCCCATCCTTGTTACCTTTTTCTTTTCACCCTCCCCTCTCCTTCCCTAGGTGGCGGTTTGCCGAGGCTGACTGGCATCAATTTACCCTCTGTGCTACTCTCCGACCTCTCTATTTTGCTTCTCCCTTGCGCCCTCCTCCTTTTTCATGACACCGTCTTCAATGCTGCCCTCCACTATATTCCTCGCTCTACCTCTCAGGAAACATGGAAGTGCGTTCCCTGGTGGAATGTGGACTGTGCTTGGGCTGTCTGCTATAAGTGTGCAGCCTGGAAGAGACACCGCCTCCGGCAGATGGCTGATTTTTGTCTTTTGTTTCGGAAGGCGAGTTCAGTGGTCCATAGGACCATCTGTACAGGTAAACGTGAGTGTTGGAGGTCTTATGTTTCCACCATTACGTCTGAAAATACTCTGCCGCAGATCTGGAAGGGTATCCGCAAGATAGTGGGTAAGTTTGCTTCTGATGTCTCGCCGGTCCTCCACCTCCGTGATACTCTTGTGGTGGATCCGTTGCACGTTGCAACCGAACTGGGTTCCCACTTTTTGTCTGTTAGCTCTGGTTCTCACCTTCCTCAATCTTTCCTTCTTCGTAAGCCTGTTCTTGAATCTCGTCCTTTAGATTTCTGCACTCATCTCAGCCTTCTCTATAACGATCCCTTCTCTCTCTCTAAACTTAAGTCTGCCCGGTCCCTCTGTGGTTCTATGGCAGTGGGTTCCGATGGCATTCATTATGAGATGCTTCGCCTTCTCCCTCTGTGCATGTCTCGGTATTTACCGAGTCTGTATAATCGGGTCTGAGAGTCATCTTCAGTACCTGAGGACTGGCTCGATGCTGTTGTCCTACCCGTCCTCCCTGTTATGTTTCCAGGGTCTCTCAGGACATTCCCTAAGGACTTCCACCCTATTGCCCTCATGAGTTGTCTGCAAACTCTTTTGAACGTATGGTTAATGTTTGTCTGATGTGGTTTTTAGAATACTCACCACCTCTCCCCTTCTTAATTTGGTTTTCGCAAGTGCCACAGCACAACAGATGTCCTGGCAAACTTAGAGGTCTATATTTGTACTGCTTTTGCTGCGAAGACCTCTGTTGTTGCCGTCTTCTTTGACCTGGAAAAGGCTTACGACACCACCTGGAGATATCATATTCTGTCGCAACTTCATTCATCTTGCCTTCGTGGTAATCTCCCTCTCTTCCTCCAAAGCTTTATCTCTCGTTTCTTTCGAGTTAGGCTTAGTGCCACTCTCTCTGCCCCTTTTAGGCAATATGAGGGTGTACCCCAAGGTAGTGTTCTGAGCACTACTCTTTTTCTAGTTGCCCTCAATGGTCTTTTTTTCCTCCCTTCTGGCGTTTTCTTCGCTCTCTATGTCGACGATCTTGCCCTTTGCTGTCGGGATGATGATTCGCCTCTCCTTCAACGGTGGCTTCAACTTGCGATTGATGCCATGTCATCTTGGGCCACTGATCATGGCTTCAAGTTCTCTATGTCTAAGACTTGTGCTATGACTTTTACTCAGAAGCATGTCATTCTTTGTCCCTCTTTTGCTCTATGGTCATCCCCTTGTGTTCAGGGAGTCCACTAAGCTTTTGGGGTTAATCTTTGACACTCGTTTGTCTTGGTCGCCTCATATCTCTTACCTCCGAGTTGAATGCTCCAAGACCCTTACCATCCTTAAGGTTTTGTCCCATACTTCTTGGGGAGATGATAGCCGCACACTCCTCTCTTTACATTCGTCTCTTGTCCTGTCTAAACTCGATTATGGTTGCCCTGCTTACTCGTCTCCTTCTACTCTTCGTCGTCTTGATGCTTTGCACCATACTGGGTTGCGCCTCAGCTCTGGTGCCTTTCGTTCGACTCCCACCCTCAACTTATATGTTGATACTGCCTTCCTATCTTTCTAGGATTGCCGTGATCGCTACTGTCTTTGATATCTTGTGCGGTCCTTGCAACATCCTTCTTCTCGCCTCTTGTCATGCTTTGACTTTTACCCCTCCTGTAGTTCCTCTTCTTCATCACCACCTCTCTCTTTTTCGTCTTCTCTTTATTTAGATTTCACGTGGTGGGTTCTTCGTGACCTCTATAACAGTGACCATTTCCCCATCCTTGTCACCTTTTTCTCTTTTCACCCTTCTCTCTCCTTCCCTAGGTGGCAGTTTGCCAAGGCTGACTGGAATCTATTCACTCTACATGCTACTCTTTCTGACCTCTCCTATCTGCCTCACCGTCGAGCCCTACTCCTTTTTCATCACACCATATTAGATGCTGCCCTCCACTCTATTCCTTGCTCTACCTCCAGGGGAATGCGGAAGTGCGTTCCCAGGTGGAATGCTGGGTGTTTCGATTGTCCTCTGTAAGAGTGCAGCCTGGAAGAAAGACAGATGCAGTCAGACAGCTGTTTTCTTTTGTTTTATAAGGTGACTGCGGCCCGTACGGTTAAACTTGAGAGTTGGAAATCTTTTGTCTCCACCATTACGTCTGATATTCCTCTGCCCCAGATCTGGAAGAAAACCCGTAAGATTGCGGGTAAGTTTGTTCCAGATGTCTCACCAGTCCTTCACTTCCATGATTCTATTGTGGCGGATCCTGTGTCAGTCGCCACCGAACTGTGTTCCCCTTTTTCGACTGGTGGCTCCAGTTCTAGTCTTCCTCCATCTTTCCTTATTCGTAAGCACCTTCATGAATCTTGTCCAATAGATTTTCGCATGCATCTCCAGCTTCTCTATAATGATCTCTCTCTCCGAACACCAGTCTGCCCTGACTCTCTGCTGTTCTATGGCAGCGGGCTCAGAAAGCGAAACATCTCCTAATAAATGTCACCTCTCTCAATGCATGGTTTCAGTATATACTGAATCTGTTTAACCTTATCTGGCAGTCATCATTTGTCCCTGAGAACTGGCTTCAGGTGGTGGTTTTTCCTATTCAGAAACCAGGGTCTCTAGGGATAGCTGCTAAGGACATCTGCCCTATTGCCCTCACGAGTTGCGTCTGCAAACTCTTTGAACGTATGTTCAATGTCCTTATGATGTTGTTCTTGGAACACTATCGCCACCACTTGCCTTCTCAATTTGGCTTTTACAAGTGTCATGACTGATGTCTTGGTGAACATGGTCTATATATGTACTGCTTTTGCTGCAAAGACCTCTGTTGTTGCTGTCCTTTTTTTGACCTGGAAAAGGCATATGACACCACCTGGAGATACCATATTTTGTCCCAACTCCATTCGTGGTAATCTCCTCCTCTTCCTACGAAGCTTCCGCTCTAATCGTTCCTTTAGTGATGGTTTGTACCATTCTGCCTCTTTACGGCAATATGAAGGTGTACCTCACAGTAGTGTTCTGAGCACTTACTAATTTTCCTGGTTGCCCTCAGTGGTCTTCTTTACTCCCTTCCCTCTGGAATCTCATCAGCTCTCTATGTTGACAATCTTACCCATTGCTGTCAAGGTGATGACTTGCCTTTCCTTCAACGGCGACTTCAACTTGTGATTGATGCCGTGTCATCCTGGGACACCAATCATGGCATCAAGTTCTCTACAACTAAAACTTTTGCGATGACTTTTACTCGGAAGTAGGTCGTTCTTCATCCCCCCTTTGTCGCTTTATGGTAATCCCCTTTTGTGCAAAGATTTTGCTAAACTTATGGAGTTAATCTTTGAAACTCGTTTGTTTTGGTCTCTCCATATCTCTAACCTCTGAGTTGGATGCTCTAAGGTCCTTAATTTACTTAAGGTAAGTTATACTTCCTTGGGAGCTGATACGAGCACGCTCCACCTTCGTGCTGTCTAAACTCAAGTATGGTTGTCTTGCTTACTCGTCTGCCTCTCCTTCTACTCTATGCTGTCTTGATGCTCTGCATCATAATGGGTTATACCTCAGCTCTGGTGCCTTGCGTTTGACTCCTACCCTAAGTCGGTATGATGAAACAGGCATACTGTATCTACAGGATCGCCATGATCGCTACTGTCTTTGCTACATTGCACAGTCCCTACAACACCCTCCTCACTCTCGCTTATGTCGTACTTTTCCTTGCACACTTTTCTTCACACTTTCGCTCCTTTTATGTCTTCACAGATGGGGTCAAAGTCTGCAGATGGTGTAGCCTACTCTGTTGTTTTTCCTGACCACACCTATGTGTCGCCTGCATCCAGAGACTAGCATCTCCACAGCAGAACTTTGTGTTATTTTGTATGCTCTTTGTCAACAGCTTTCTTGCTGTCAATTTTCATTTATTGTTGTAGTTGACTCTCACAGTGCCCTCATGGCTCTGGAGCCCTTTAATCCAGTAAATTCGGTTGTAGTCGAAATTCAACATTGGCTGTTTCTTATCTCCAATAGATTTAAGACAGTGGAATTTTGCCGGTTTCCCAGCCATATTTGTGTGTCCTTAAATGAGCGTGCGGACTCTTGTCACTAAGGAGGCTATCTGCACTTGCCCCATCTCCCTTAAAGGTGTTCCTTATTCTGACTTCTACCCAGTTATTCATTCCTCCATCCTTACCTATTGGCAGGATTGTTGGTCTTCTGTTACTCGTGACAAACTGCTTACTCTTAAAGGTAGTGTGTCCCCATGGCCCTCCTCCCATCACCATAATTTGTGGTGAGAAATGGCTCTGATGAGATTACGTATTAGCCATAAATGTTTAATTCATAGGCACTTAATGGAGCACCGCCCTGCTCTTTATTTTCCAAACTGGATTGTCCCTCTTATGGTCGTGCATATCCTTGTTGAATGTCCTGACTTCCAGGAGGCGTGTGTGTCTTGTTTCCTGACTGTCCCTCGTGGTCACTTGTTCCTCGATAGACTCCTTGAGGAATCAGATACCTTTGACATTGTCTGCCTTATGCACTTTTGTTTTCGAATTGGCATCCTTAGTGATATTTACCGTTTTTTTATATCCCACACAGTTGATGGTGCTTCTGAGCCTTCCGGGCTTGGTGCCCTCTTTTGATAATTACTTGCGTACTCTTTCTCATCTACATTAATGACATTCCGAATACCTCTCAATACCTCAAGCCAGTTTTATTGGCTGTTTACACAACCCTCATTTTCTCCAATCCTAAGAATTGGCAATATCCAGATTGGTAATAAAGTAGATGGTAAATTCCATGATGTTCTCATTGATAAAAAGCTGAAATTCCAGTGTCACATACAAATTATAGCTAAAAAATATTTTAAAGTCACGTGGCATTCTTTTCTAAATCAGATATTATGTACGTCACCCTCTACCTTGGTTAAGCTTTATTGGCCTCTCGTCTGTCCTTATCACAATTTTGGTATCATTGCCTGGGGTTCTCCCTAAAATTATTTATGATCTCTAATTACTCAAGACAAATCATCAATTAGAGCAATAACAAACTGAAGCCACGGACAGCATTCTGCCCCCCCCCCCTTTCTTAAATCTAAATCATTGAATATTTTAGATATTAAGTCTAAGTCACTTCACACCCTATCAAGTGCACTATATATATATATATATATATATATATATATATATATATATATATATATATATATATATATATATATATATATATATATATATATATATATATATATATATATATAATATGAAACACTGAACTGCAATGCTCAACTTGTTCTTAAATACATGGTAGGGGGCTGTAGCAGAATCTTTGAAATCCACACTAGAAACAAATATTTATTTGATATTCCAAGAGTGCAACTTAGCCAAAGTGGAAATATTCCACAAATCAAGAGTCCCAAAATGTAAAATGTTCTTCCCAATAACATCAAAGACTATCCGTCTCTCAACCAGTTTAAGAGAGAAACTAAGTACTACCTAATAAATGCCATGTAACCTACCTTACCTACTGATTGTCAACATATGTCTTCCTATTATTAAACAATAATGAATAATGACTGAACTTGTAATACTGCTATATGCCAAGTAAAAAAAAATACTGTTTATATAGTTAAAATTACCATCGGCTGTTCTGTTGCAGTTTTGCTGTTCCGTTCAACATGTAATTATTGTCATTCTTTTTATTTTTTTCTACTTTTGTTCAACTTTTGCTTTTCATCTCAATTATTTTTAACAATTAGTTTTAAGTGTTTATCCACAGCATGCCTGAAACACTGTGCATATTAGTGGCTTTAGGCATAGTATATTCTTGCTTTATCTAGAAATCCAACATTGTGCTTGTAACCCATTTTCTATGTACGTTTCTCAAAAAAACATTATCATCTTTAGCATTGTCATTATGTTAAACAGGAATATTTTAGGGAATAGTATAGTGAAAGGATAGAAGAGTGGGGAATATAATGTGATTTTTGAGAATATACCAACAGTTTGAGACTTTGCCTGTGTACTGTATGTGAGTGTTTCAATTTAGTCTCTTGTTTATGTATAGGCCAAGGAACTTTTTCATCATTTTTAATGGTAATGTTGACATTATATATTTGAAGGTGAATTTCATTTGATAATTTACTTCCAAATACAATGTAATAGGTATTCTCTATATTTAGTTTGTTGGTTGACATCCAACCACATCCAGTTTGTTCCAATTTGTTGTTTACAATATTACTTATTGTGTGATGCATTGGAGTTTGAATAGATGAAGGCAGTATCGCCAGCAAATAGTATTGGTTTAAGGATGTTAGAGATATTTGGTAAATCATTGATGTATATAAGCAATAGGAGAGGTTCTAAGATGCTGCCCTGTGGCACTCCTACGGTTACAGTAGAGATGTGGGGGGGGGGTTATGTCATTAATGGCTACATATTGGTGTCTATCATTAAGATATGATAGAATATAGTTATCAGGAAGGCCTCAGATTCTGTAATGATTAAGTTTAAGTAAAAGGTAGGTATGGCTTACAGTATCAAAGCCTGACTGTCAATTATATTAACCTGAATCTGGCAGTTATATTACCCTGAGACTGGCAATTATAAAACTCATATATATATATATATATATATATATATATATATATATATATATATATATATATATATATATATATATAATAGCATAAATATGTTAATTACATTATCTTGAATCGGGCAGTTTTATATTTATATGGATCTAGCAATTCGATATATGTATATATGAATCTGGCAATTATATATATATATATATAAGTAGCAAGCAATTCTATATATATAAGTAGCAAGCAATTCTATATATATATATATATATATATATATATATATATATATATATATACAGTACTGTATATGAATCTGGCAATAATATTAGCCTGATTCTGATATTTGTATTATCTTATATCTGGTATTTTATAAACCAAAACTTTGCATATATGTGAGTGACTCCAGAATTTGTATTATAATGCGAAGTATTTCATCGAAGGCTTAATTACTAATATTTATTTCATTTGTTTACAAATGCCTTAATCTGACAATTTATTAATATAAAAGAATGTCTGCTTTTAAATTAGTGATTTAAAAAATTTGATGTAAAGTCCTTAGTTTGAATATTGTTTAATTGATAAGTATATTTATGATCATTATTGCCTGTATTATGAGGTGTAGGAGTAATCTATGTGGTTTTGATTGGTCGTTTAATTTCTTGTCTTGATGGGTGTGAATGATGTTTAATTATTATTTATTTAGGCTCTATTATTAGTTCAGATTATTTATAGATAGAATAATGTGCAATAGATGGCTCTTAAAACCTGTTAATTATTATATTATTATTACTTGACAATTGTCTCAACATTCCAATTTACTGTCCTCTTACTATAAGTGTTGTTTTAATTAGCACATAAATGATCTTCACGTAATATGGTTTATTTACCCCCATGACAATGCTTCAGTATTTGTAAAGTTATAATTCCCGGTTATTAAGGTAATTAGAGAAATAACAAACCCTGAATATATGAACGTTAAAAGCATTTTGGTATGTGCAAAATATTCTTGTTTTGCAAGAACACTGGCTTACATCTTATGAATATCAAAACCACTTCAAATTTATTGATAGTTCTTTTTCCACTGCCAGTATTGACATGTCTATTGACTGGTCAGGTCCTGGAAGACCCTATGGTGCTGCTGCTATCCTGGGCATAACAATATGCAATGTAAAGTTGAGGTTGTCAATATTGTATCAGGGCTCACTCCTGCTATACTTGTGTCCTATAGTTATCTGGAGATGATTTCGGGGCTTATCGTTCCCACGGCCCGGTCCTCGACCAGGCCTCTTTTTTTTTTGTTACCCAATCCCAAGGAAGCAGCCTGTAGCAGTTGTCTATCTCTCAGGTACATATTTAGTGCTAGGTGAACAGACGCATCAGGATGAAAGAAACTCTGCCCATTTGTTTCCGCCTCCACCAAGGATCGAACCCGGAACCTCAGAACTACGAATCCGATGTGCTGTCCGCTCAGGTGTCAGGCCCCTTTGCTCAGGGGCCTGAAAGGTGCTCAGCAGTATTTGATTATGTGTGTGTGTATATGCATGGTTTCCACAAGCAATATCAACTGTGCAGATGAGTATGGAAATATATGATCAGAAATATATCAATTGACTAATTTGTATCATAATGCTGAACTCATGGGGTGGTAGGTGATTTTTAACACTGATTTTACCCGCTAAGATGTATACTTAAATTTGTTTAATGAATTTATGGATGCTGAAAATTTACATAATCCTGCTATTAATGATTTATTTACTATTACTATTGCTTTATGTCAAGAGATAGGAACGGAAGGTCTCATATTGATCATTTTCTTATTGATGATATAACTGGTCACACCTTTAAGTATAAGGCTGTCAGTGATGACAACCTGTCCTGGTATCATCCTGCCATGGCCACCTCCAATATACCTCACTCACAAGTTGCTGCTGCCAAAGATAACATAAACCTCCCTAGAACACACCTAAACGTAGGAAGGCCACTCTTGCTGACCTGGATAAGTTTAAATGCCTGCTTAACGAATCCTCAAATCACAAGTGATGCAATTGCTTGCAATATTATTCAGTGCAATTTGCATCAGAACAATCTCAAGGACTTTTTTACATCTGTAGTTTCAGTGCTAGATAGTGCAGGGGAAGACAGTATTTATCTTATAACCAATTAAAGAAGAAGTATGCCTGGTTGGAATAATCATGTTAGGGAATTTCAAAATAGATCTACCTTTTGGCATAATCTGCAGAAAGATGCAGGGTGCTCCAGATCTTTTGGCATTACCTACGGAAAGAGGCAGCAGGGCCCTAAACCTTTTGGCATAATCTATGGAAGGATGCAGGGGGGGGGGGGTCCAGACCTTCTGGCATAACCTACGTAAAGACGCAGGGTAGCCCCAGAGATGGTTGGTGGCCCCAGCTCAGGTGTGGCACCAGGGGCTCAATATCATCAAGAAAGAGGATCAAGAAAGAGAAAGATAATACTGTGAGATCAAAAGTTGCTGATAATCTTTCAAGGAAAAAGTTTTATAATTTTTTGGGTGAAATTAGAAACAAAAGGTTCATGCAGAGGAGTAACAAAAGTTATAGATGATGTCTCCGGGGCCCAATAATATATGAAATGGTTTAAAAGAAAAATCTTTAACATTGTAGAACACTGGGAGGTGCAGGACAGATGAGACTGAAACTGACCTAATTACACCTGTATGTGAAGCCTGTGTGGACCCTGCCCCCCCCCTAATGTTAAACACCTGCACACAGTAACCCCTGTAATGGCCCCTAATGTTAAACACCTGCACACAGTAACCCCTGTAATGTTTGAGAAAACTTAGAAAGCTAAACAATAGGAATTATAATATTTTACATAATTGTGATATAATACAGTAATATATTATGATATATTACTGTATTTTATTTATTACTTTTGTATACAAGGGTTCTTACATTCTTGTACAGCCAATAGCACGCATAGCGTTTTGGGTGAATGTCTATGTGTCTTACAGGCACACTCTCCCATGGTACATCACCACCATGTGTCTTACAGACACACTCTCCCATGGTACATCACCACCATGTGTCTTACAGGCACACTCTCCCATGGTACATCACCACCATGTGTCTTACAGGCACACTCTCCCATGGTACATCACCACCATGTGTCTTACAGGCACACTCTCCCATGGTACATCACCACCATGTGTCTTACAGGCACGCTCTCCCATGGTACATCACCACCATGTGTCTTACAGGCACACTCTCCCATGGTACATCACCACCATGTGTCTTACAGGCACACTCTTCCATGTTACATCACCCCCATGTGTCTTACAGGCACACTCTCCCATGGTACATCACCACCATGTGTCTTACAGGCACACTCTCCCATGGTACATCACCACCATGTGTCTTACAGGCACACTCTTCCATGTTACATCACCACCATGTGTCTTACAGGCACACTCACCCATGGTACATCACCACAATGTGTCTTACAGGCACACTCTCCCATGGTACATCACCACAATGTCTTACAGGCACACTCTCCCATGGTACATCACCACCATGTGTCTTACAGGCACACTCTCCCATGGTACATCACCACCATGTGTCTTACAGGCACACTCTCCCATGGGACATCACCACCATGTGTCTTACAGGCACACTCTCCCATGGTACATCACCACAATGTCTTACAGGCACACTCTCCCATGGTACATCACCACCATGTGTCTTACAGGCACACTCTCCCATGGTACGTCAGCACAATGTCTTACAGGCACACTCTCCCATGGTACGTCAGCACAATGTCTTACAGGCACACCGTTATGAATTTGTTGCTTGTTATGGGGGTTATGGAGTATTAAAACAGTATCGGTCACTTTGGACCTGATGTTAGTCCATTTTTTTCTCCTGAGTCCTAACCGAGGACCGGACTAGCGTCCATTACAAAAATATTTGTATAAAATTCATTTTTTATCCAATCGACCTCGGGATAGTATCAAACTAAGCGCCTTTAGAATGCGCACAATTTGATACCAAAATGAAAGATGTAACATGAAACTTGATGTCCGAACACTTTTATGATTATAAATAGGTTTGTATTTAAAATATTATAATATTTGTTAAAATTCTATTTATTGTGTTGTTATGTTGGGAGTAGTTTTAAAATGCGCGCCTTTACGTCGCGAACAATTTGATACCAAAATGAAAGATGTAACACAAAAGTTTATGTCAGAACACTATAAAGATATAAATAATTATGATGAGCAGCTTCAAGAAGTAAAATATTTGTTAAAATTCCAGTTATTGCTCTATTTTTATGAGACTAGTTTTAAAATACGCGCCATTTTATTACGAACAATTTTATACCAAAATGAAAGATGTAACACGAAAATTGATGTTATCAAACGGAACGAGTATATATATTAGGTTGCAGTGTAAAATTGGTGCTCGTTTACGGGTAACTTTAGGCTTTCCTATGGGACGGCACGCCAGGCTTTTGTACATTATATTCATATACATCTGTAGGGAATTCATTTGAGAACACAATGATACCAAAACGAGCGACCTAGCACGAGAATTAAGGCGAGAAAACTGAAATGAGTATAAACATTTTGCTGATTTTGGCCGCTCACGGGTAACTTTTCCAACTTTAGGCTTTGCTGTGGAGAGTCTCGCCAGGCTTTTTGACATTATATGCATATACATTTGCAGGGAATTTAATTGCGAACACAATGATACCAAAACGAACGATGTAGCACCAGAATTAAAGTGAAAAAACTGAAACGAGTATACACATTTAGGCGTCGCCGCCCGCTAGCCAGCACCATTGGCCCCATGACGTCAAAGTCTGCGGCGCGCTCGCGGGGCAACCCATCCTCCGAATTGACAGTACGATTTAATACTAAGTGTAATAAGTACATTTTCTTACTGTTATAAACAGTGCATAATTACACTTATGGGGCTGTTACATTTACCCAACCCCCTCCCCCGATTTAATTCTTCTCGTTTTCTGTTAAGACACTCAGGGCCGGATTCAGGAAGGTACTTACGAAGGTTTTTCCTCTTAGCTAAGAACGTTTTTCCTCTTAGCGCCTTCGTGGCGACTACGTCCGTATTCAATTAACTACCCTAAGTGGAAAAACCTTCGTAAGTTCATTCCGGGATTTAAGTGTGGTTTCGACCACTCGTAGCTTTACGTAAACTGGATATAAGTCATTTTTTCTCTACTACATAACACTAGTTAGGATTGGCCTAGTTTCAAAGGAAATAGCTAAAAGGTACTCATCAATGCTTACCAGTATCATAAGAAAGGCAAAACTTGCATATTATGTGAATAGATTCAATGAAGCAAAAGGCAACGTGAAAAGCACTTGGAAAACTATCTCTAGTATCCTAGGAACTAAACAACACTCACATAACCAAATAAAACTCTACAAGGATGGGGATATACCGTCAACTGATTTAGAAATGGCAAATGAATTTAATAGTTTCTTTTCATCGGTTGGTGCTAATCTTGCCAGTAAAATCCCACAGACTCAGACACATATTAACACATATCTCTCAGGCAGCTATCCAAACTCTCTTCTCCTTTCACCAATCAGCCCGGCAGATGTTGTGTCCATCATACATTCTCTAAAAACCAAGGCAGGGAACACCAGTGAAATTCCGTCCATTGTGTACAAGAGAGCCTCCCATGCCCTTGCCCCACCCATAGCACTACTGTTCAACAAATCTATAGAGTATCACACGTTCCCTGATATCCTCAAAAAAGCAAGAGTAATGCCAGTCCATAAAGGAGGCAATCCGGCAGACATAAACAATTATAGACCAATATCAAATCTACCCATTCTATCAAAAATATTTGAAAAAATTATTTACAAACAGCTCTATTCCTACCTCGTAAAATTCGACATACTCAGCCCCTGCCAGTTTGGCTTCCGGTCCCAAAAGAGCACCAACGATGCAATCATTAGTCTCCTTGACATTATCTACTCAGCCGTTGACAAAAATGAGTTTCCGATTGGACTCTTCATTGACCTAAGAAAAGCCTTTGATACTGTTAATCACAACTACCTCTTACTTAAACTCCAGCATTATGGAATCCGAGGCCTTGCCCTTGACTACATCCGATCCTATCTTAGTGACAGACACCAATATGTAACCATCAATGATGCAACTTCTTCCACTCTACCAATTACCGTTGGGGTGCCACAGGGCAGCATCTTAGGACCTCTTCTATTTCTTATATATATAAACGATCTGCCTAATGTCTCTAATATTCTCAAACCTATATTGTTTGCTGACGATACTACCCTTATCTATTCAAACCTCAACCCACATACACTAAATAATGTTGTGAATAATGAATTAAAAAAAGTCCACTTATGGATGTCAACAAACAAACTAACATTAAACATCGAAAAGACTTACTACATCTTATTTGGAAGCAAATCATCAAATGCAATTCAGCTACAGATAGACAACATTAACATCAGTAATAAAAATGATGGCAAGTTTCTTGGCCTATTCCTAGACAAGAGACTCAACTTCAGCACCCACATTCAACACATAACTAAGAAAGTCTCTAAGACAGTTGGTATACTCTCCGAAATCAGATATTATGTTCCTAACTCTGCTCTCCTCTCACTATATTATGCACTAATCTACCCCTATCTTAATTACGGTATCTGTGCATGGGGGTCTACCACTGCAAACCACCTTAAGCCCATCATCACACAGCAAAAATCTGCTATCAGAATAATAACTAACTCTGCTTTCAGACAACACTCAGCTCCCTTGTTTAAATCCCTAAACTTGCTAAATATTAACTCCCTCCACACATTCTCTTGTGTCAACTACATTTACAAAACCCTGTTCTTAAATGCAAACCATGCTCTGAAACTCTCCCTGGACAGATGTAATAGGACCCATTATCACCACACCAGAAATAAATATTTCTTTGATATCCCCAGGGTCAAACTTAATCTGTGTAAACACTCTATGCACATTAAGGGACCTAGTCTATGGAACTCACTCCCTAGTGAATTGAAAAACTGTAAAACTATTGCCTTATTTAAAAGCAAAACCAAAAAGTACCTAACTTCATCTTCTTAGTTTCCTACACTGAGCTTTAAATTTGCTCTGTACCGAGTGTTACCCAATCTCCTAATTTTTATGTAATATCAAACAACCTTATCATTGTGTTCATTGCTGTCTTTTTTTATGTGCTAGCCATATGCTGTATTGTGACTACCAATTTTTGTCAACTACCATTCAAGCTGTCATTGCAATCAATCTTATATTGTTTCTGCTGTATTGTGCCTACCAATTTGTTGTCAACTACCATTCAAGCTGTCATTGCAATCAATCTTAGCTACCTATGTGCTTTAATATACTGTACCTACAATTTTCTCTCATCTTTTTTTTTTTCATTTCATGTAATCTGTTATCATTTTTTTGTCTATAAATTTTGCAAGTATTTACCTCCTTAAAATTTTCTTAGATTAAGGACCTGCCCGAAACGCTGCGCGTGCTAGTGGCTTTACAAGACTGTAATTACCATATTTGTATCCTCACATTCCTTATGTACATTCTTGTATATGCATAAATAAATAAATAAATAAATTAGTTTTATAATAGCAAGATATTATACCAGTAGTTATTAAGTAAATAAACACTGGTGAACATGAAAAATGAGAGAAGGTGATGAGCCCTGCCTGATGGGATCATTTACTATCACCAAATGCCCCTGTTCACCTAGTAGTAAGGGTGTACCTTAGCTATACATACCCATTTCTAATTTATTTAGTTTGGTTTTATTTTGAAATTAAATCTGGGTGAGACATAAAATAAAAATATGCTGCACAAATGATGTTAGGTAAGGAGAAGGGTAAAAATGTCAAAAACTTTATTCATTGAATACTTAAAGCTATAATTATGACTATATAGATTATTAAAAAAGAGAGAGGAAAGTAGGGGTCCAAGACCTCTTCCTGTTATACAATTTGGGTGTGGAACAAGTAATTATCAAAAGAAGGCACCATGCCGGGAAGGCTATGTAGCAGTAAGGCAGTGAGGTGAGGCAGCTACTTATTTGAGAAATGCTTATTTTATTTACCTTATAAGCTGAGGCAACTTATTTTATTTGAGGAATACTCAGCTGATTCCTCTACATTTAGCATGGAACAAATTTGTGTCCAAGACCTCTTCCTGTTACTCAATTTGGCTGTGTGTAACCAAACTAGAAGTGCTCTACAAATCAAGGGACTCAGAATGTGGAAAGATCTCCAGAATCATGTCAAAGGCTGTACCTCTCTCAACCAGTTTAAGAGTTAAACCAAGTACTGCCTAATTAACTCCATGTAACCTAACTTACCTCCTAAATGTCAACCCATGTCTTGCTATTTTTTAAACGACGCTGTTCACCAACATGTGCAATTGCTGATTTATGCTATGTTAACCCCCTTTTTGTATTTTTTATTCCTTCTTTCAACACAATTTATACCTAATCCCAATTACTATTAAGTTTTATTCTGTGTTTTTTTCCCCCACACCTTGCCCGAAATGCATGAGTATTAGTGGCTTTAGGTATTGTATGTACTAGCTCTGTCTATAAATCCAACATTATGTTTGTAAATCAACTGTATGTACTTTTCCTGAATAAAATGTATTTATTATTTATTTTTTAATCAGTAAGTATTAAAAGAAGGCACCAAGCTGGGAAGGCTATGTAGCACCATTGTGTGTAACAATAAACCAAATATTTTTTTAACAAATAATGCACCTGTATGGTAAAACAAATCCTGTCAGCTGTAAAAATATTGATGCAGTTATTTATATGAAAAATATAATGAAAGAAATATTACTGGTTTATTTTTATCCTATCTTTTTGTACTGTACAGTATATCCAAGGAAGTGAAAAATTGAGACATAATGCACAATTTAATGAATGATTAGCATGGATTAACAGTTCAAAAGAAATATGACTATTACATATCAACATGAGATCTTAATGATCCATGGTCAACATGATTTAATAAGGATAATACAGTACTGTATTTGTAATAATACAAACTATAATTTAAAATCTTTATTACTGATATTTTTTATTAAGAAGATTAGGTATACACAGCAATGTACTACTACCGTATTCTATATGGAATATTACACAGTGTAGATAAAAAACTAGCTATAAGTTTATCTAATACTCCCATCTCACAGGATGGTTAAACATACTGTACATGGAATCAATTTAGAAAATATCAGCCTCAATACAAAAAACAAATCAACTCTGACTAAACAACTCTAAGCAATTTTCACAGGAGGTAAGCACTGAATCATGGAAACATTATATTATAATTACTCTTACCAGTTTCTACCAGACTCCTCTCAAACAATGTATTTTTAAACATGTTTAGGTATACACAGCAATGTGCTGCTTCCCTATTCTGTATAAAGGACCACACAATGTAGATCAAAAACCAGCTACAAGCTCATCCAACATCATCACCTCACAGGATGGCCAGTTATACATGGAATTAGGAGAGAACAAAATACTTAATGCTGATCTATTAGCCCCCACTGGCAAAATCTGGGTGCAGCACAAGAATATCTTCCAATATTTCTGAGTGTATGAAGTATTTACAGAGCTCAAAATACCTCATACCATTTGGTATGAAGTCACTGATAACAGGACAATCACAGATATAGTGTTGGAGAGTATGTTCTCTCAAGTAGGACTGAAAACTGATGTTTTTTTCAACCAAGAGGGCTATAAACTCATGGAACCACCTACCCGCTGAAGCCGTAAATGCCAAATTCCAGCTAAAAAATATCATTAAGACAATTGGCGGGCCCTTTAACAACACGCCGGCTTTCTGTCCTCTTCGAGGCCACTAGATAGTTAGTGGGCTTTGGGTAAATTCAGTAAATATATACAATAATTGTCAGCGCATCTTCCGAGCAACAAGGACAGCTACACAGTATCTCTTAGAATTACGTAGGTAAACAACAAATGTAACATATTTGTTTACTACAATGTCGGTGCTGGCTGTAGAAGTTGAAAAAACATTGTTTTACTTCGAAATATACTAATTTTATAAGAAAATTCGACGTAAATAGGAGGCAGTAGAGCTCCGATAAGCCAGCGCTAAATCTTCAATATGAAAAATGTTGCTGCTCTCTGATTGGCCAAACGAAACACAGTAGTGACCTCTATCGGCACGCAGGTGAACCAACAATTTTCTTCCTAAGTGGACCTTATTGAATCGCACCTAAGCATCTTCTAAGGGCGCACTTAGTTACCTTTGTAGCAAACCCACTTACAAAGAAATACACAGAGCTTCCTGAATCTAGGTCTCAGAATTTTAGGATGAAGTTTTCAAATTAAATTTACAATATCCAAGTTTTAAATATCAGAAATTTCTTTTTCAGGTTTATTAAACAATATAGATTTTATACAAAATTTTAAAATATCCTGAGTTACTTTACAATTTATTGATATAATTTAGTTTTGTTTTATTAGTTTTATAGAACTGTAATATCAATATAGGCTATAGGTTAAGTACTAATTGTAATTAAGAAGCAGTAAAATTATTATCTTCAAAAACTAAGACGGTTAGGTGAGGTTGTGGTTTTCTATTCAGTTTTTCAGGTAAACTCAAATTAAATTTTTAAATTTTGCCCCGAGGGGCGAGTTTATTGGGCAGCGCCACTCATCTTGTGAGTGGACACACCGCCATAGCAGCATGTACAACACTCCCCAATAGGAAGAAAAACCTGCTGGGTTGTTCATCCTGTCACTTGTACCTAGACACAGCTGGGACTTGCTTAACTGTCTCAAGTGAACAGCTCCTCAAACAAGAAGATTAACATCTATCAACCCTTAAAATCTTAAGTTATCTTGCGGGTGCAAAATGGGGAAATCTTTTAAGAACAATATAAATAATAAATAAATAAATATGTTTATTCAGGTAAGGTACATACATACAAGTGATGTTACATTAATGGATTGATATAATAATAATAATAATAATAATAATAATAATAATTTTTATATAATAATAATAATTTTTATTTAGGTAAGGTACATACAAAAAGAGATTTTACAAAGTTTGTTGGCTTTATAGATAGAGCTAGTACATACAATGCCTAAAGCCACTATTACGCAAAGCGTTTCGGGCAGGAAAAAACATTAATGATTAAAGCTTAAAACTAATGGGTAAAAAGAATAAAATGTGTTGAGAACAAATAAAAATAGAGATAAAAGAGGGGGGAACATTGTTGAAAAAGCAGCACAAATACAATTACAAATTATTACAGAAAATTACAATCAAACAGCGTTGATTTGAAAAAAAAAAAAAAAAAACATACATGGGTTGACAACAGAGGGGTAATGTAGGTTACAGGGAATTTATTAGGTATAGCTTCGTTTTTAACTTAAACTGGTTGAGAGAGGTACAGTCTTTAACATGGTTGGGAAGGTCATTCCACATTCTGGGCCCCTTGATTTGTAGAGCATTTCTGGTTTGATTAAATCGTACTCTAGGAATATCAAAACTGTATTTATTTCTGGTGTGGTGCTCATGGGTTCTGTTACAACCTTCTATGAAGCTTTTGAGATCAGGATTGGCATTATAGTTTAGCGTTTTATATATGTATAATACACATGAGAGAATGTGAAGTGACTTAATGTCTAACATTCAGAGATTTGAGTAGGGGTACCGAGTGATGTCTGGGGCCAGAATTGGATATTGTCCTAATAGCAGCTTTGTGTTGAGTAATTAGAGGACGTAAGTGATTTTGGGTAGTAGAGCCCCAAGCACAAATACCATAGTTGAGATATGGATAGATAAGGGAGTAATAGAGAGTCACCAGGGCAGGGCGTGGTACATAATATCTGATCTTAGAAAGAATGCCCACAGTTTTTGAAACTTTTTTTGATATGTTTAGAATGTGTCCCTGGAAATTCAGCTTGTGGTCAATGAGAATGCCAAGGAATTTGCCATCTAATTTGTTACAAATTTGGGTATTGTTTATTTTGAGATTTATTTGATTAGTGGATTTATTGCCAAACAGAATGTAGAAAGTTTTGTCAATGCTAAGGGTGAGTTTGTTGGCAGTTAGCCACAGATGGACTTTATTTAGCTCAGTATTTACTGTGGCATTTAGAGCAAGCTCCTTAGCTGGAACATTGCGTCCCTCAAAAAAAGGTTCTCAGATTTACATCACAAAGTAACAACTGAACACATCGATATTGTATGTCTCCAGGAGTGCAGAGTTCCCGCAAGATCCTCACCCCTGAAATTGCCCTTTTTTTTTTTTTTTTTTTTTTTTTTTTGAGATATATACAAGAGTTGTTACATTCTTGTACAGCCACTAGTACGCGTAGCGTTTCGGGCAAGTCCTTAATCCTATGGTCCCTGGAATACGATCCCCTGCCGCGAAGAATCGTTTTTTCATCCAAGCACACATTTTACTGTTGCGTTAAACAGAGGCTACAGTTAAGGAATTGCGCCCAGTAAATCCTCCCCGGCCAGGATACGAACCCATGACATAGCGCTCGCGGAACGCCAGGCGAGTGTCTTACCACTACACCACGGAGACTCAGATCCAGTAACTCTTGCATTCTATACATCAAGCAATCCCTACCCCATCAACTTCTGGCAGAAAAACAAACTGCCGGTCAACAGTATCATGGAGTGAGGATCTATGTGGGCAACTCAACCATCAATTGCTACCCAATCTCCCAACCTTTATGTTCCCAATTTGAACATCTTTACCATTGTGATCATTGCTGTTTTCTTATATGTGCTGCCAATCTGTTGTATGGTGTTTATAAATCTTGTTTATCTGTATCTTTTTCTACCCAGTCTCCCAATCTGAACATCTTTACCATTGTGATCATTGCTGTCTTATATGTGCTGTCAATCTGCTGTATGGTGTCTATTAACCTTGTTTAAATTACTAATCAAGCTGTCAATGTAATTAATCAGAGCTTTAATATAACAATGTGCTTTAATATACCTACTTATCTCTCTCACCTCATTTTTCTCTTGTAATGTATCTTTATCATTTATCAATGCTGATTGAAATTACCTACTTAAAATTATCTGCTAGATTAAGGACCTGCCCGAAATGCTGTGCGTACTAGTGGCTTTACAAGAATGTAAATACTGTACTATCCAATGTATTCTCACAAACCCAATGTACCTTCTTGCATATATATAAATAAATAAATAAATAAATAAATAAATAAACTCTGTTCTCAATGTATTTAATCTATATGCTCCAGCAGGAAAGTTAAATTATATTGATCTTCCGGCCTGCGCTCAAGCAGAGCCAACCATCATTCTTGGTGACTACAATGCTAGACACAAGGACATTGGTGGCTCTCACTTCAGTAACGGTAACGGGAATCAACTGCTGTCGCTACTAAATAGTCACCAAGATGTGCAGATTGTGGGTGACCTTGAACCCACGCATATTTGTGGAGGCATTCTAGACCTCTGTGTTGGTTTCAACGTCTCTCACGTCTGGTGCACATCATCTATTGTAACAGATTTGTTGTCAGATCATCACCCTAGATTGACTACTCTATGTACTGGAAATACCATCTTGCCCGGTGGAACTTTCAAATGCAAATGGCTCAGTGTTCCTCCTGCTCAATGTGAAGACTTTGTTGCTCATGTGTCAGAGTGGTACAGCACTTATGATCCCTCCACAGTCCAGACATTTAACGACGATCTAGTACAGAGCATTCAGATGTTTGCTGACCCTTTAGGTCGGCCCCCTGCACCATCCAATAGTCGGAACGATATGAAAGGTAATAAACGCCATGCCTATTACAATGACCCCAAACTGCGTACTTTGAAACGCACTGCCAGACGAGTTGGGCTTGCATATAGGGAAACACGTATGCCAGCAATGCTCAAGCTCTTTCAGAAAGCCCTAGCCAAGGCGAGGGAGCGCATGACAGAGCTCAGGCAAGATAACTGGGAAACATTTGTTAACAGTCTCAACTCTCACGCCCCCCTCAGCCAGGCATGGAAAGATATTAAAAGAATTAAAGGCGATAAGATCGGCCAAGTAGCACACCCTCACCCTCTACACAGAGCAAACGAGTTAGTCGATGCTTGGGCAACCACCTCTAGCTTCAATAATCTTCCCCCAGACATACAGTTCAGATTAAATGCTGGTTACGGAGATCAAGAAAGACTCGTTGACTTCATGCTCCACAAGGTTGCATAATGTGAAAACGTAAATTACCAGTAGCTGTAGAATACACCTAGAGGGCAAATTTAACATTACTCCTACAAGTCAGAGTAAGTAGCAGCGAACAGCGTAATACTTAGGGGCCGGCGCTGCACCCCCCCAATACCCCGTCTATAAAGGACAAAGTACATAGGACTGTGCGTAGGTTTTGTACTGCTGTACTTAGGAAGGGGAGGAGGGTGGGTTTTTTCTTTTGACTTGCGAAGCGGAGCGTGTCTGGAGCAAGAGAGAACGCGTGACCTCTCCTCTCTTCTTTATATAGGACCCCATGGCGCTCTGCGCGCTGCGCCGCGGAACGCGCTGTGCAACTGTCTTTCTCCTCCATCAGAAATTCCTCAGCATTCCTACATAATGCAGCGGTCATTTTTTTTTCACGAGGCCCGGGCGCATTAAAGTGTTTAAACCGGGTCTTTCCTTCTAACCCCGTCCACTCCCACAGCAGTACACAGGTCCACACAGTTACAAAAGCAGTGTGTAAACAAGGGGCTGGGTTGATATATTTGGAGGAGAGTGTGAAGCCCAGACTGTTACTGGGTCTCAGCCAGCAAGGGAGGCGCCACGCTGCCAGATGCATCAGTGTAAACATTGCCCCAACATCCCATTGGAGTGTTTAAGGCACTCAACAACGGGTCGTTAGCAGTGTCTCCTATGACCAACTGCTCATACATTTCCATGCATGTAATATTCTTTTGTCTTGGTGTCGAGAATGGCCGATCTTAATTACCTCAGGGAATGTTATTGATGAACAATCGTCAAGGGACTTACCAATATTAGACATATATGTGCAAGTTAGTGTACCCATTTATTGTTGTCCATTATGTGGAGTGTTTGACCATATGTTGATTTATTGGTAACTATTTTTGGCCGGGAAGTGAAGGTTATGTGGTGAAGATATTGAACACATGAGCACATTAGATATATGTACAGTTTTGACCAAAGGTTCACCTCAGTTACAGAGGAGACAGTCACGTGTGATATAAGACAATTAACAACATGTTTGTAACATGGTGTAACGGGAGTGTTGAGGAGAGTTCAAGAAGAGTACACTGAGGGGTTGTGGGTCCAGCCTCAGTTAATATCAATATTTTGCCATCGTCATTTATTTGTATTGAATGTTCTATTTTTTGACTTAGGAGTTTATTTCATACCTCTACAGGTGTGGAAGTGAACCAAGAGTAATTAAAGCCCATCACTATTTCTCGAATACATATTGTTACTAATTAGGATGGGAATAATTAAATTAGTGAGAAAATCCTTAGGAGCCGTGATGAGGATTCAAACCTATGTGGTGGGTATTTTCATGCTCATGCCCCAGACAATCAGGCCATGACATAGAAAAGGACTGCAATCTGGAGTTCTGCAGAACACACGAGGGTTTCCTGAGGCTTCTACTGAAGCCGGACCAGGATTTTCACACAATCCCCCCCCCCCCCCATGCACTCTGACAAAGTGCATGGGGGGTAATCACATGTTAGTGTCATTACTCTGTGTATTAAAAGAGGAGCATCAGAGGTAGAACATTCCTAGATGACAGCCAGAGTGCATGGAGGAATTGTGTGAAAATCCTGGTCAGGCTTCAGTGGAGATCAATGGTCAGGAGATCAATGGAAAACATAGACTTGCCAAATATCAATAAGTATCTAGGGGGAGTGAAAGGCTAACAAAAAATATACCAGTTTACTGGGCATTAACATAAATGAACATAACATAAAAAAGAATACAATCTATAAAATCACACTCAATGATTTATCCAGCTTCTCAAAGCTGGGCATGATCATCAACAGGTCTCAAAACTGCATACAATCAGCACTAGCTGACGCCAGGCTCTATCGTGGCACAATGGGACACTAGCGCCTATTATGCTGCTAATACCAATACAGGGTGGTGGTGGTGGTGTCACAACCATTAACAAATGAGGTATGAGGAATCAATATCATATACAGCACAATGGCATCACTTAAGATCCTCAGGTACCCACCTCACTAAGATATATAACAGCACCTATCACCTGGTATAAAGGATGCACAATGGTAGAACTGATCCATGGTATACATTACTGCAACATGACAAATATCCTAGCAGTCAAATGACACAAATAAGGTCACAAAACCCGGACCGTAGCGGCAACACATGCGCTCGACTGAGAAAATCAAAGAGTGACCGCCCAGAGCCATGCTGGCCGGGAGCCACACTGTATCCACCTCTATGAGTCAGCTGACTCCTCTCTTTCAAATATCTCAAGCTCATATACAGACATATCTCGATCAAGAACTTGTAATTCATATATCAACAAAATAAAGGCTATAATACACAACCTTACATATTAATACATATCAGTAATTCAGTACATTAAATATTATATCATGATATAAAAATTTGTGAACAAAGAATTCATATTGGCAAGACATGGTAACACTGGCGGGAGAGGGGAGCAGGGGTTAAGAGAGGATTTCAAGACGTCTGCCTACCAGCCATTATACATAAGTATACATGAATACAATATAAAGTATAAATATACATGTGTATCAAAACCATGTCTATGTGGTATACATCTCACAATGCTAAAATATAATTTAATGTTAGAGGACAATGTAATGAACAATATTGAAAGGGAAATTACACAGTATACATGACAGTAATACATCCGAGACCTAAATTTATACATTCTCCATCATAGTTCACATAATATTTCCTATACAGCATTATGTAGCATTCCATAATATAAGCATATACGGATGTTTTTCAAGCTACATCACATTAGGCTACTGCTATTCACTAGACTTCTAATATATATCCACAAATACATGGCAAGGACTTATGGTACAGATATATAATAAACATAGATATATGTGGAATACATTGGCAATACACATTTAATACTAGTGTGTTGTCGAAAAAAGAATAACTACATAAATTAATATTAGCGATACTAGGCTAATCAGCCAAGACATCACTATACAGTTTGAGCACATCATACACCAGCTACAGTATGATCATACTGGTGTATGTGTGGTCATAACACCACCCCACACCCATACGGTGATAACACAACACACCATGGTCCAGTATGGTAATACCACAACACACCATGGACCAGTATGGTAATATCACAACACACCATGGTCCAGTATGGTAATATCACAACACACCATGGACCAGTATGGTAATATCACAACACACCATGGACCAGTATGGTTATATCACAACACACCATGGTCCAGTATGGTAATATCACAACACACCATGGACCAGTATGGTAATATCACAACACACCATGGACCAGTATGGTAATATCACAACACACCATGGTCCAGTATGGTAATATCACAACACACCATGGACCAGTATGGTAATACCACAACACACCATGGACCAGTATGGTAATATCACAACACACCATGGACCAGTATGGTAATATCACAACACACCATGGACCAGTATGGTTATATCACAACACACCATGGACCAGTATGGTAATATCACAACACACCATGGACCAGTATGGTAATACCACAACACACCATGGACCAGTATAGTAATATCACAACACACCATGGTCCAGTATGGTAATATCACAACACACCATGGACCAGTATGATAATATCACAACACACCTGAGTGATTGTGAGGTGATGATGATATAGCAGTGATAGTAATATAAGTAATGTTGTGATAGTGATACTGAGGTGGTGATATGACAGTGATATGGAGGTGATGGTAATATAGCTGTGATAGTGAGGCGATATAGCAGTGATAGTATAGTAGTGATAAAGCAGTGATATTGAGGTGATGGTGATATGAGTGATGGTGATATAACAGTGATGGTGCAGTAGTGGTGCTGTAGCAGTGATAGTGATATATCAGTGAATGTAAGTAGGAAATATCAGTGTGAGGTGATAATGCAGAGAAAGTGATATGATGTTGGTGTAGCAGTGATAGTGTTATGTGATAGTGAGCTGTTGGTGATATAACAGTGACAACAGCTGTCATATAGTGACACCAACAATTTGTTACTCAAGATAGAGCAATGATAGGTTACAGTACTGAGAAGATATAGCATTACTGGTGATACAGCCAGGATTGTCAGGTATATGATACCAAAGTATAAATACCAAAGTGTTAAATACCAAAGATAGGGAAGTTATGATGATATAGTGATAAAGGTGTGTCATTAAATAACATTGACATTAAAACACGCAGTCCATGATGATGCAGGGGTGATGGTGATGGTGGTGGTACAGTGAACTAGAGTGGCAGCACAACACCACAGTAGTGATGGTGGTGGTACAGTGAACTAGAGTGGCAGCACAACACCACAGTAGTGATGGTACAGTGAACTAGAGAGGCAGCACAACACCACAGTAGTGATGGCGGTGGTACAGTGAACTATAGTGGCAGGACAACACCACAGTAGTGATGGTGATGGTACAGTGAACTAGAGTGGCAGCACAACACCACAGTAGTGATGGTGGTGGTACAGTGAACTAGAGTGGCAGGACAACACCACAGTAGTGATGGTGGTGGAACAGTGAACTAGAGTGGCAGCACAACACCACAGTAGTGATGGTACAGTGAACTATAGTGGCAGCACAACACCACAGTAGTGATGGTGGTGGTACAGTGAACTAAAGTGGCAGCACAATACCACAGTAGTGATGGTGGTGGTACAGTGAACTACAGTGGCAGCACAACACCACAGTAGTGATGGTGGTGGTACAGTGAACTAGAGTGGCAGCACAACACCACAGTAGTGATGGTGATGGTACAGTGAAAAAAAGTGGCAGCACAACACCACAGTAGTGATGGTACAGTGAACTAGAGTGGCAGCACAACACCACAGTAGTGATAGTGATGGTACAGTGAACTAGAGTGGCAGCACAACACCACAGTAGTGATGGTGATGGTACAGTGAACTAGAGTGGCAGCACAACACCACAGTAGTGATGATGATGGTACAGTGAACAAGAGTGGCAGCACAACACCACAGTAGTGATGGTGATGGTACAGTGAAATAGAGTGGCAGCACAACACCACAGTAGTGGTGGTAAAGTGAACTAGAGTGGCAGCACAACACCACAGTAGTGATGGTACAGTGAATTAGAGTGGAAGCACAACACCACAATAGTGATGGTGGTGGTACAGTGAACTAGAGTGGCAGCACAACACCACAGTAGTGATGGTACAGTGAACTAGAGTGGCAGCACAACACCACAGTAGTGATGGTGATGGTACAGTGAACTAGAGTGGCAGCACAACACCACAGTAGTGATGGTACAGTGAACTAGAGTGGCAGCACAACACCACAGTAGTGATGATGATGGTACAGTGAACAAGAGTGGCAGCACAACACCACAGTAGTGATGGTGATGGTACAGTGAACTAGAGTGGCAGCACAACACCACAGTAGTGGTGGTACAGTGAACTAGAGTGGCAGCACAACACCACAGTAGTGATGGTACAGTGAACTAGAGTGGAAGCACAACACCACAGTAGTGATGGTGGTGGTACAGTGAACTAGAGTGGCAGCACAACACCACAGTAGTGATGGTACAGTGAACTAGAGTGGCAGCACAACACCACAGTAGTGATGGTGATGGTACAGTGAACTAGAGTGGCAGCACAACACCACAGTAGTGATGGTGATGGTACAGTGAACTAGAGTGGCAGCACAACACCACAGTAGTGATGGTGATGGTACAGTGAACTAGAGTGGCAGCACAACACCACAGTAGTGGTGGTACAGTGAACTAGAGTGGCAGCACAACACCACAGTAGTGATGGTACAGTGAACTAGAGTGGAAGCACAACACCACAGTAGTGATGGTGGTGGTACAGTGAACTAGAGTGGTAGCACAACACCACAGTAGTGATGGTACAGTGAACTAGAGTGGAAGCACAACACCACAGTAGTGATGGTGGTGGTACAGTGAACTAGAGTGGCAGCACAACACCACAGTAGTGATGGTACAGTGAACTAGAGTGGCAGCACAACACCACAGTAGTGATGGTACAGTGAACTAGAGTGGCAGCACAACACCACAGTAGTGATGGTACAGTGAACTAGAGTGGCAGCACAACACCACAGTAGTGATAGTGGTGGTACAGTGAACTAGAGTGGCAGCACAACACCACAGTAGTGATGGTGGTGGTACAGTGAACTAGAGTGGCAGCACAACACAACAGTAGTGATGGTGGTGGTACAGTGAACTAGAGTGGCAGCACAACACCACAGTCCACCACAGTCACCTCCGTAATGTCACTGTGGTTGACTGCTGCCCTCACCACATCCAGGCCGCTCACCACATCACCGAAGACATCTGGCCACTGGTGAGCATCCTGGAGGTCCCAGGTGGTGATGGCGAACTGGGCACTCCAGGGACCCCCCAGCTCACCCCAGGCCAACACAGCTCCTACCTGGGCTGACTCCCGGTACTGCCCCTGGAGGTCAGGCAGCAGTGGGGCTCCTCCGCAACCATCATTACTCTCGTAGTCTCCGCCCACCACACACTCCCACGGCTGACCCTTGTTCCACACCTCCAACAGTTTAGTGTTGCGGTAGGTGTGGCCCCGCTGGCCCGTACACAACAACACAAACTGTCTGGCCAGCGGAGTGTCAGGGGTCAGCCGGATGGTGACCCGCCCTCTTGTTGACCCCGCCCACCCGAGGTCAAGGAACGCCAGGGTGCAGGAGGGGTCCAGCACGCCCACAACATCACTCTCCTGCAGAAAATGAAATAAATCATACTGATAACTGTATAACAAAATGTTATCATATTAGTTATCATAACTCAGTAAGTCAGTAAAACTAGTTGGTGTAATATAGTAACCTGGAGGGTGTGGGCGTGGGGGGGCGTGGGCTGCCGCAGGAGTGGGTGGAGGTACAGCTGTCCGTCTTGTAGAGTTATCCTGGCAGAGCGGCGGCCATATTGGTCTTCCTGGACGGCCAACACCCTGCCAGCCTCCACCAGCCTCTTGACGGCCACCACACGGCCAGCCTCCACCAGCCTCTTGACGGGCTCACTCATCCTGCGGAGTTCCTCAATCTGTGGACAGTGTCAGCCCAATTATCACCTGTGGTCAGTGTCAGCCCCATTAACACCTCAGGTTAGTGTCAGACCCATTATGACCTGTAGTCAGTGTCAGCCCCATTATGACCTGTGATCAGTGTCAGCCCCATTATCACCTGTGGACAGTGTCAGCCCCATTATGACCTGTGATCAGTGTCAGCCCCATTATGACCTGTGATCAGTGTCAGCCCCATTATGACCTGTGATCAGTGTCAGCCCCATTATCACCTGTGGACAGTGTCAGCCCCATTATCACCTGTGGACAGTGTCAGCTCCATTATCACCTGTGATCAGTGTCAGCCCCATTATCACCTGTGGACAGTGTCAGCCCCATTATCACCTGTGGTCAGTGTCAGCCCCATTATCACCTGTGATCAGTGTCAGCCCCATTATGACCTGTGATCAGTGTCAGCCCCATTATCACCTGTGGACAGTGTCAGCCCCATTATCACCTGTGGACAGTGTCAGCTCCATTATCACCTGTGATCAGTGTCAGCCCCATTATCACCTGTGGACAGTGACAGCCCCATTATCACCTGTGGACAGTGTCAGCCCCATTATCACCTGTGGACAGTGTCAGCCCCATTATCACCTGTGGTCAGTGTCAGCCCCATTATCACCTGTGGACAGTGTCAGCCCCATTATCACCTGTGGTCAGTGTCAGCCCCATTATCACCTGTGGTCAGTGTCAGCCCCATTATCACCTGTGGTCAGTGTCAGCCCCATTATCACCTGTGGTCAGTGTCAGCCCCATTATCACCTGTGGTCAGTGTCAGTCCCATTATTACATGGGGACAGTTTCAGCCCCATTTTCACTTGTGGTCAGTCAGTCCCATTATGCTGAACCTGTAGCTCCAGCCCCCCCTCTAATGTCAGGGTGTAGGTGCTAGACCTGTATCTTTAGCCACCCCTTCTCTACTGGCAGGTAAGTTGGTGCTAAACCTGTAGCTCCAGTCCCCTCTACTGGCAGAGGGGTTGGTGCTAGACCTGCAGCTCCAGTGCCTTCCCCTCTACTGGCAGGGGGTTGGTGCTGGACCTGAAGCTCCAGCCTCCATCTACTGGCAGGGGGTTGGTGCTGGACCTGTAGCTCCAAACCTCCCTTTACTGGCAGGGGGTTGGTGCTGGACCTGTAGCTCCAGCCCTCCCTCTACTGGCAGGGGGTTGGTGCTGTATCTTTAGCTCCAACCCCCCACCCCCGCCTCTACTGGCAGGGGTTGGGGTTAGTGCGGAGCCTGTAGCTCCAGCCCCCCCTCTACTGGCAGTGAGTTGGTGCTAGACCTGTAGCTTTAGCCACCCCTTCTCTACTGGCAGGTAGGTTGCTTCTAAACCTGTAGCTCCAGTCCCCTCTACTGGCAGAGGGGTTGGTGCTGGACCTGTAGCTCCCACCCACCTCCATTGGCAGAGGATTGGTGCTGGACATGTAGCTCCAGCCCCCATTTAATGACAGGGGTTTGGTGATGGACCTGTACCTTGAGGTGCTTCCGGGGCTCAACGTCTCGGCAGCCCGGTCGTCGACCAGGCCTCCTGTCCCCCCTCTACTGGCAGGTGGGATGGCGCTGGACCTGTAGCTTCAGCCCCCATTTGCTAGCAGGGGGTTGGTGCTGGACCTGTAACTCCAACCACCCCCCCTCTCTACTGGGAGGGGGATCGTGATGGACCTGTAGCTCCAAACCCCCCTTTACTGGCAGGGGGTTGGTGCTGGACCAGTATCTTCAGCCCCCCTCTACTGGCAGGGGGTTGATGTTGGACCTGCAGCTCCAGACCACCTCTACTGGCAGGAGGTTCGTGCTGGACCTGTAGCTCCAGCCCTCGTCTAATGGCAGGGGGTTGGTGTTGGACCTGCAGCTCCAGCCCCCCCCTCTATTGGCAGGGGGTTGGTGCTAGTCCTGTAGCTTCAGCCCCACTATACTGGCAGGGAGTTGGTGCTGGACTTGTAGCTGCAGCCACCCTCAAATGGCAGGGGGTTGGTGCTGGACCTGCAGCTCCAGCCCCCCTTTACTGGCAGGGGGATGGTGCTGGTCCTGTAGCTCCAGCCCCCTTCTACTGGCAAGGGGATGGTGCTGGACCTGTAGCTCCAGCCCCCCTCTACTGGCTAGGGGTTGGTGCTGTACCTGTACCTCCAGCCCCCCCTCTACTGGCTAGGGGTTGGTGCTGTACCTGTACCTCCAGCCCCCCCTCTACTGGCAGGGTGTTGGTGCTGTACCTGTAGCTCCAGCCCCCCTCTACTGGCAGAGGCTTGGTGTTGGACCTGTAGCTCCAGCCCCTTCTACTGGCAAGGGATTGGTGCTGTACCTGTAGCTCCAGCCCCCTTCTACTGGCAGGGGGTTGGTGCTGGACCTGTAGCTCCAGCCCCCCTCTACTGGCTAGGGGTTGGTGCTGTACCTGTACCTCCAGCCCCCACTCTGCTGGCAGGAGGTTGGTGCTGGACCTGTAGCTCCAGCCCCTTCTACTGGCAGGGGGTTGGTGCGGGACCAGTAGCTCAAGCCCCCCTCTACTGGCAGGGGGTTGATGCTAGGCCTGTAGCTCCAGCCCCCCCTCTTGATTCTTGAGGTTATCTTGAGATGATTTCGGGGCTTTTTAGTGTCCCCGCGGCCCGGTCCTCGACCAGGCCTCCACCCCCAGGAAGCAGCCCGTGACAGCTGACTAACACCCAGGTACCTATTTTACTGCTAGGTAACAGGGGCATAGGGTGAAAGAAACTCTGCCCAATGTTTCTCGCCGGCGCCTGGGATCGAACCCAGGACCACAGGATCACAAGTCCAGCGTGCTGTCCGCTCGGCCGACCGGCTCCCAGAACCTCCCTCTACTGGCAGGGGGGTTGGTGCTGGACCTGTAGCTACAGCCCCTCTTCTACTGGCAGGGGGTTGGTGCTGGACCTGTAGCTCTAATCACCCCTCCCTAAAAGGGAGCCGGTCGGCCGAGCGGACAGCACGCTGGACTTGTGATCCTGTGTTTCCTGGGTTCGATCCCAGGCGCCGGCGAGAAACAATGGGCAGAGTTTCTTTCACCCTATGCCCCTGTTACCTAGCAGTAAATAGGTACCTGGGTGTTAGTCAGCTGTCACGGACTGCTTCCTGGGGGTGGAGGCCTGGTCGAGGACCGGGCCTCGGGGACACTAAAAATCCCCAAAATCATTACAAGATAACCACAAGATAACCTCTACTGGCAGGGATTTGGTGCAGGACCTGTAACTTCAGCCCCCCTCTACTGGCAGGGAGTTGATGCTAGACCTGTAGCTCTAATCACCCCTCTACTGGCAGGGGTTTGGTGCTAGACCTGTAGCTCAAGGCTTCCCTCTACTGGCAGGGAGTTGATGTTGGACCGGTAGCTTCAACCCCACCTCTACTGGCAGGGAGTTGGTGCAGGACCTGTAGCTCCAGTCCCCCCTCTACTAGCAGGGGGTTGGTGCTGGACCTGTAGCTCCAGACCCCCCTCTACTGGCAGGGGGGTTGGTGCTGGACCTGTAGCTACAGCCCCCCTCTACTGGCAGGGGGGTTGGTGCTCCACCTGTAGCTCCAGACCCCCCCAACTGCCAGGGGGTTGGGGCTGGACCTGTAGTTACAGCCCCACCTCTACTGGCAGGGGGATGGTGCTGGACCTGTAGCTCCAGCCATTCCTCTACCGGTAGGGGGGTTGGCGCTGGACCTGTAGCTCCAGCCCCACTCTACTGGCAGGGGGTTGGTGCTGGACCTGTCGCTCCTGCCCCCCTCTACTGGCAGGGATTTGGTGCAGGACCTGTAACTTCAGCCCCCCTCTACTGGCAGGGAGTTGATGCTAGACCTGTAGCTCTAATCACCCCTCTACTGGCAGGGGTTTGGTGCTAGACCTGTAGCTCAAGGCTTCCCTCTACTGGCAGGGAGTTGATGTTGGACCGGTAGCTTCAACCCCACCTCAACTGGCATGGGGTTTATGCTGAACCTGTAGTTCCAGCTCCCCTCTACTGGCAGGGGGGTTGGTGCTGGACCTGTAGCTACAGCCCCCCTCTACTGGCAGGGAGCTGGTGCAGGACCTGTAGCTCCAGTCCCCCCTCTACTAGCAGGGGGTTGGTGCTGGACCTGTAGCTCCAGACCCCCCTCTACTGGCAGGGGGGTTGGTGCTGGACCTGTAGCTACAGCCCCCCTCTACTGGCAGGGGGGTTGGTGCTCCGCCTGTAGCTCCAGCCCCCCTCTACTGGCAGGGGGTTGGGGCTGGACCTGTAGTTACAGCCCCACCTCTACTGGCAGGGGGAGGGTGCTGGACCTGTAGCTCCAGCCCCCCTCTACTGGCAGGACTTTGGTGCTAGACCTGTAGCTCCAGCCCCCTCTACTGGCAGGGGTTGGTGGTAGACCTATAGCTCAAGGCCCCTTCTACTGGCAGGGTGGTTGGTTCTGGACCTGTAGCTCCAGCACCCCTCTACTGGCAGGGGTTGGTGGTAGACCTATAGCTCAAGGCCCCTTCTACTGGCAGGGTGGTTGGTTCTGGACCTGTAGCTCCAGCACCCCTCTACTGGCAGGGGTTGGTGGTAGACCTATAGCTCAAGGCCCCTTCTACTGGCAAGGGGTTGGTGCTGCACTTGTAGCTCCATCCCCCCCTATACTGGCAGGGGGTTGGTGCTGGACCTGTAGCTCGAGCCCCCCTCTACTGGCAGGGAGTTGGTGCAGGACCTGTAGCTCCAGTCCCCCCTCTACTAGCAGGGGGTTGGTGCTGGACCTGTAGCTCCTGCCCCCCTCTACTTTCTTGAGGTTATCTTGAGAGGATTTCGGGGCTTTAGTGTCCCCGCGACTCAGTCCTCGACCAGGCCTCCACCTTCAGGAAGCAGCCCGTGACAGCTGACTAACACCCAGGTACCTATTTTACTGCTAGGTAACAGGGGCATAGGGTGAAAGAAACTCTGCCCATTGTTTCTCGCCGGCGCCTGGGATCGAACCCAGGACCACAAGTCCAGCGTGCTGTCCGCCCGGCTCCCTTTTTTATTATTATTATTATTTTCTCCCACAGACGTGGCCACACATTTACAATGCTAACCAGCATATATACATTTTCTTCTGTCCTCCATGGACAGGGTTAGAGATCAGTTAAACATATAGTTCAGGGATTTATTGAACAATCAACCACAGATGATGATTCGGTACCTTTAATATGCTAAGCTCACCTACATATGTTAATAGATATATACACAGATTTACGTATGCCTTACATAAAGTGTTCGAAGTGTCATTAATGTGCATTTACAAAGGTGAAATGCAATTCTGATCAGCTTCCATATGTACTTTATACACATACATATACATACACACATATATACGTACATACACACATATATACGTACATATACACATATACATGCATATATACACACATGCATTCACATACATTTGTCTCTTTTACTCTGACAGGGTTAGATAGCTGACAGAGAAACTAGTGTGCAATTAAGCACTTAATCACTGAAGGTGATTAAGGTGCTTTTACAAGGCTTGGTGCTGGACTTGTAGCTCCAGCCCCCCTCTACTGGCAGGAGGGTTGGTGCTTGATATGTAGCTCTAGCCCCACTCTACTGGCAGGGAAATGGTGCTGGACCTGTAGCTCCAGCTACCCTTAACTGGCAGGGGGATTTGTGCTGAACCTGAAGCTCCAGCCCCCCTCTACTGGTAGGGGGTTGGTGCTGGACCTGTATCTCCAGCCCCCTTTTACTGGCAGGGGGTTGGTGCTGGACCTGTATCTCCAGCCCCCTTTTACTGGCAGGGGGTTGGTGCTGGACCTGTAGCTCCAGCCCAACTCTACTGGCAGGGGTTTGGTGCTGTACCTGTAGCTCCAGGCCCCTTCTACTGGCAAGGGGTTGGTACTGTACCTGTAGCTCCAGCCCCCCTCTACTTGCTAGGGATTGGTGCTGTACCTGTAGCTCCAGCCCCCCCCCCTCTACTGGCAGGGGGTTGGTGCTGAACTTGTAGCTCCAGTGCCCCTCTACTGGCAGGAGGATGGTGCTGGACCTGTAGCTCCAGCCCCCCTCTACTGGCAGTGGGGTTGATGTTGGACCTGTAGCTTCAGCCCTCCCTCTACTGGCATGGGGTTGGTGCTGAACCTGTAGCTCCAGCCCTCGCCCCTCTACTGGTAGGGGGTTGGTGCTGAACCAGTAGCTCCAGCCCCTCTCTACTGGCAGGGGGTTGGTGATGAACCTGTAGTTCCAACCCCCCTCTACTGGCAGGGGGTTGGTGCTGGACCTGTAGCTCCAGCTCCTCTCTACTGGCTAGGGGTTGGTGCTGGACCTGTAGCTCCAGCCCCCCCCCCCTCTACTGGCAGGGAGTTGGTGCTGGACCTGTAGCTCCAGCCCCCCTCTACTGGTAGGGGGTTGGTGCTGGACCTGTAGCTCCAGTCCCCTCTACTGGTAGGGGGTTGGTACTGGACCTGTAGCTCCAGGCCCCTCTAATGGTAGGGGGTTGGTGCTGGACCTGTAGCTCCAGCCCCCTCTAATGGTAGGGGGGTTGGTGCTGGCATTGTTTGGAAGTTTGTTGGCAGTTTCAAGGCTTTAGTCTCTTTAAACCCATCAGTTGTCTTTTTTGGTTCACTGTCTTCCTGGATGCTTTCTTGGTAGGTTGGTGGAGTGTCACCCGCTCTCTGTGCCTCTGTGAGGGGCCAGGATCCTGGGTTCAATAGAGAATCGCAAGTTCAATCATCGCGCAGGACAGAAATGATTCCCATGTTTCCTTTCACCAGATTCCACTGTTCACCTAGCAGTAAATGTTTTTCCAGGAGTAAGGCAACTATTGTGTATTGTATATTAAGTCAGTAGTTGACCTTGGGGAACCTCGATAAACCTAAGAACAGCTTCCTCTCCTCAAAATGCAACTCAATATCTTGTGATATAAGAAAAAACTTACTGTTAATTGCTTCTGGGGGATCTGTCCAGTGATTTCCTGAACTTTATTCATGATGCTGGAGGCTGAGTCTCCCAGGTGTACGGGGTCAGCTGTGGCACCTGTCTCTGTGGTCATTATCTCCAGGGCCTCCCTGATGGTCTCCTGCACCTGTCATTACCAACACAAACATTAATGGTGTAACGGGGGGTGGGGGAAATAGCTCTTATCTTGTCCATTATTCCACCCCCCAGTTAACTAACGAGGCCGGGGGAAACAGCTCTCTCTAGTCCATTATCCCGTCCTCAGTTAGCTACCTATTCTAGAGCACCTCCAGAGTTCCGAAGGCAGCCTCGCTCGTTCAACACCTTGTAACCTAGGTATTCGACTACCTAGGTGCGGCGACTACAAGGCGCCATAACTGGATCAGCTACCCGAACTCTAGAGAGAACTCTAGAATACATTTCAGTGCCACAAACGTATAAGAGAAAACGAAAGGAAAGAAATGAATAGTGAAGTAATTAGTGAGGGTCTGGGGTGAGAGGTAGAGAGGTGGGAGGAGCGAGGAGGGTCATTAGTTGAAAGTGAGAGTTTAGAGAGGGGTGGAGGGAGAGGTGTAGATAGGTAGAAGTAGAAGAGTAGATAGTAGAAGTAGAAGAAGAGTAGATAGTAGAAGAAGAAGAAATGCTGCCACCATCCATTCATGATCATTACATACAAGACCAGGAATGGAACTTGTCTGTATCACAATATTCACAAAAGATGTTATCAAGGTCATTATTAGTATGTCCCATCTTTATCATGTACTCATTAAATCACGAAACCAGTAATCGCAGAGGCTTTCTCACCTCAACTCAAACTCTAGGGGACACAGTTAAAGGCAATTTAAATAATAAATTCAATTATATTTCACATACTAAGTATCATAATTTAAGCAATGTTCAAGATATATATATATGTAAAGTGAGTCATCCTCCAAGAATCTGAGAACACTACAACTGACTGCCCCTGATCATCACACAACACTTGTAAAACACGACCAAGTCACCTTAATGCTCAACTCACCAAGTGTCTGCCTATAGCTGGATTGAGAGGGGGGGGGTCTATAGTTGACAGAGACTGTCCCGCCCTGCCGGCCGACAGCCTCCCCGGGCTAGGCCGTCTTCTCTGCTTTGCTGGCTCCTCTGTTAATGCTCTCGAATCGATAGCTCTCCGAGTATATATTAGGGAACCTAGTAACTAACTCCGCCCACAAGTAGATAGCCTCAGGCACTCTACCAAGCCACTCCTTAAACGTCGGCACGTTTGAAGGCTACCAGGCTCCAATTATAAGATTAGCAGAAGCAAGGTGAAATTCGCATGATCTGACCTCAGGTCACTTGAGGTCATTAACGCTTTGAGGTGTGAGATCTCAGGCCGACAACCTGGCGCCTTCTCAAATTCAAATTCCTGTCTGTGACTCATGTATCTCTATGTATTTTAAATACAACTAAACCAAACACCTTACAGTGTTACAATGGTGGAACCTGGACTCTAATGAAACATCAGGCTTTAAGTAAAGTAACTGCACTACAATGAAGTATCATGCTCTTAGTAAAGTAATTGCACTACAATGAAGCATCAGACTGAGTGAAGTAATTTGACAAAATAAGATGAGTGTAGTGAACACTGAGTACTGTATTGACCACAGTGTAGAGAAACACCAAGATGACAGCTGACTTTGTTATTAACAATGTTTCAGGTGTTAGAGCAAAAAAACGGCGTTGAATGTAATGAAACGCCATTTGCTGGGGGACACCCAGAGGCTCCCTAGAGCTATTCAGGCTGATACAGATATATTAGACTTTGGCATCAGTCATGTGAATGGAGTTCTTAGCCCTACCAGAGACCACGAGCCAGAACCTAGCCCACTCAGATAAGCACAAGGAGCAATGACCTATAGAAACTCCCATGGAAGCATTCTATGTCTGCCATCGACAGGGGTCAGGCACCCAGAAAGGTAAATGCCCAAAAACAAACCCCCTATTCTGGTTAATAGATTGCTACTAAAAGCCAAACTATTGGACAGAACTCCCCAACTGAAAATCGAGCATGACGTCACAACAGTCACCCTTTTATTTTCTACGCAGCTCTCCCCTCCCTGGGAGGGGGAAGGGGGAGCCCCAGACCCCCGCGCTGACTATCCATGCCCCAGTTCTGAGACTGGATGTCAAAACACGCAAAAAGCTGTCAACTAGATGGAGGGAGGGAGGTTGCCGAGGGAGCCTCTGGCATTTTATTACATTAAATGCTGGTTTTCTGGTGAGCCCCTTTGGCTCCCTGGAGCTACTTACCCAAAGACAACAACAGGAGGGACTTACCCGGGAGGTGGTCGCCACTCGCTCCTCAACTTGAAGTCGAGACAACTGGCTGCAACTGCCGACCCAATGCGACACATGCCAGACTAGGGAATGACCGAATGTCAGGCCAAGACATGTTACCGAAGACGGCAGCCTACACAGCAAACTTACAACCGTCGTGAGCATGAGGATAGACCGCAGGTTGGCTGGACCAAATAACGCTGTGGATGACCTGGGAGACCCGAACCCTGGAAAAGGGAAGTTGGGAAACCAGGTCAACCCAAAGCATGTCCCCGGCCACCGAGGCCGTGGCACGCATGTAACAGCGGAAAGCCGCAACCGGACACAACACATGATGCACCCCTGGCCAAACCAACTAAGTATCAACAACCTAAGGACCACTATAGAAAGTAGCAGTCTCATTCTTTGCCAGAAAAGAAGGAGACGGCTGCAACCGAAAAAACCTACCACCGGGACCAAGAGAGCAGAAAACCCCTGCGCAGGAGGAGAGTATGAAGCTCCCCAACCCAACCCCCCCCAGAGGCCAATGCCAACAAGAAAAGAGCCTTGGAGAAACAGTCCTGAACCGAAGCGGCCACCACAAACCGAGGAGAAGATAGAAAAGTGAGCACCCGGTAAAACAACCAGGACGGTTCAGGCGGCATATGAGCAGGCCGGAGGTGAAACAACACACAAGACAGCTTGCAGAACAGTGCAGAAGTAACATCAATGCCGAACGCAAGCTGCAGTGACTCTGCCAGCCCCACACGATATGAGGCGACAGTACTGTAGAAACCCACTAATCCGGAAAATGCCCTAATCCGGCAAAAATCGTGGTCGGATAAAGTTATCTCCTAATCTGGTCAAAATGCCCATGGAAGCTGGACTAGCGGGTATTTAGCCGGATCAATGGCCTAACACTCTTACACCACCACCAGGAAGGGAGGGGGTCATGAAGGGAGGGAGGGAGTCACCCTCACTGCTGCTCACTTCCTCTGTCCCACTCACATTCACTGCCTCCCTCCCCAAGAGATCCTTCTGTAGGTGGCAGTAGATTGCCAGCCAGAAATAGCCTGGAGAATTTCCATTAAATATAATAAACCATTCATAAAACAAGTACTTTTATAACTTTTTATTATCCTAATAATATTACTAGACAAACTCTGTATCCAAAAATATATATGAGCTTGTACATCCAGAATTTAAGAAACAAATCTGGCTAACTGGGTCGAGTGTGTTAGGGTTATTGGAGTGAGCCAGCCCTCCCCCACCACCGACACACCTCCTCCACCCCCACCCCCCACATGCCGTATACACACTCTACTATACTGGTCACATAGTTCAACTGTCCATAATACATAAGTAAAATTGTATTTGTTTAATTAATAAACAGGAAGCAATAAAACATGTTAATGATTATTAATTTATCATAAGACTGTACACTAAACACAAAAATCAACATTTAATAGCATACAGCTAAGATATAAATTTTAATATGGGTGGGAGACTTTGTTCGATGCTTTGTCAGCGAAATAACACGCTGACTTCATAACACACCTTTTCAAAAAGGTGACACCCCCAGGGTCAACACTTGCATCAGAGGAGCTCCAGCATATTTCAACAATCCTAAGTATTGTAGTACAGGATGATGGTAGTGAGTGGTGTCCCAGAGAACATAAAGGTATAGTGCTTTTGAAAAATAAGTGAGATAACAGGAATGTGCCAAGGGAAGTGAAAAATTAGATGAGAAAAAGTTGCCCTAGTGTTTCCAGTGCAGAGAAGAACATTCAAGATGGCCGCCGGCAAGAGGAAATACAAAACAGAGCTTGATTTTGCTGGATTCAATGAAGAAAGCATTGATATAACCAGTCTATACAACAAGTTGGTAAAATTAGATACTATAGTGAACATTCATGTAGAAATAATTAGTAAATTGAAAGAAAGTAATGACCATTTAAATAGCAAAGTTTTATGTCTTGAGGGTTTAGTGAAAGACTTGTGCACGGATAAAAATCAATTGGAAACAAATTGCAAAGCCATGGAAGAAGAAAATAAACTCTTAAAAATAATTTTGGAAGAAGTTAAAGTAAATTTAAACATAAATGACTACAATAGGTTAGGTAAGGAAATTCAACAGGAGAAACAGCTTTTGTCAGCACAGATGGAGGAAGTTACACAGGGAATAGAACAGTGCAAGAAGGATATGCAACTCACCTATGCACAAGTGGCCAAGGAGAAGGAAAAAATTGAAGAAGCAGTAAAGGAAGCCAAACACTGCAGCAACCAAGATAAAACAAACATTAAGCTGGAAGTTAGAAAGAAATTGGCATCTATCTTGAGATAGATCTAACCCGAAGTTGGTGCAAAACACAGTTGATCGGAGTAAGTCCCTGATAATTTTTGGTTGCAAAGAAAAGGAGATAACATCTAGGTCAGAAAGAGCTGTAGAAGAAGCGAAAGTAGTAGATAAAATTGTTGGCCTCGTGGAAGGTCTTACAACCATAGAGAATGTGTGCGACTACAGGAGAATAGACAGATATGTAAAATGGAAAGATCGACCTTTGAGGATCACCCTAAATGGTGCCAAACAGATGGAAGAAGTACTAAGGAATGCTAGTAAATTACAAAGTGATGAGGATGGGAAAGTGTGGTCGTTAAGACGAGATCTTTCAAAAGAAGACAGAGAGAAGCTGAAACTGAACCTCGCCGAGGCAAAAAGTTTAAATGAGAGCAGGAATGAAGAAGAAATCAATTCTTTTTTCTACAAAGTGATAGGGATAGGCAGACCAGTAAAGTGGTACATAAAGGCAAACCAACAAAAGCATTAGAGAGAGGTGGAGTGAAGAATAAGGAGAGGGAAAACAAGTTCCTGAAGATTACATACACCAACATAGATGGAGTGAGATCGAAGATACTGGAGTTAAGTGATGTAATACAGCTGCAGACACCAGACATTGTTGCACTCACGGAGACAAAACTTGAAGATGTTATTTTAAATGAGGTCATATTCCCAAGGGGTTACTCAATTTGGAGACGGGACAGAAAAATTAGGAAAGGCGGTGGCGTTGCTGTGCTGGTAAAAGAACACCTAAAGGTGAACGAATAATGACTGCCAATCCACAAGAAGTTGACATAATAGCACTAGAGATCTGCCATGAGGATGATAAACTAATGATCATAAATGCATATAGTCCACCGCCAAGCAGCACATGGTCAAAGGAGGAGCTAAATAGTAAACGAGAAGGTTTTATAACAATAATGAGAGATTATAGCGAGAACGAATAACGATAGATCACGACTGTTGATAGTCAGCGACATCAACTTGAAATCCATAGACTGGGAAGCATATGAAGCTAAAACAGAAGATTTTTGGACCTGTAGATTTGTAGACCTCATCCTGGAAACATTCTTGTATCAACATGTTAAACAAGCTACGAGGATGAGGGAAGGGGACGTTCTCTCCATGCTAGATTTGATATTTACCAGGAAGGAGGAAGAAATATTTGACATTCAGAACCTTCCTCTCTTGGGTAAAAGTGACCATGTCTTTTTGGGAATAAAATGTGCAATGCTTTATAGTCTGGAAGAAAATAAGGAGGTTGAAGCAGTTGAAAAACCTGACTTCAGGAGAGGACATTATGGTGACATTAGAAAAATTTTTAGTGAGTATAATTGGACAGACTTGTTGCTAGGCAAGGAAGTGAATGAGATGTATGTCAAGTTTTGTGAAATATATGATAAAGGCACAAATTTTTTTTTACCAAAACAGAGATGCAGAACTAGGAAACAGGATTGGTTCAACAGAAAGTGCAAGAAGGCCAGAGACCAAAAGACATAAAAATGGAATCAATACAGGGAAGAGGCCAAACCCCCAAACATACCAGCGATACAAAGATGCGAGAAACAACTACACGGCAGTGAGGAGAGAGGCAGAAAGAAGTTTTGAAAAAGGGATTGCAGACAAATGTAAAACAGAACCAGGTCTATTCTATAAATTCATAAACAACAAATTGCAGGCAAAGGATAATATTCAGAGATTGAAAATGGGAAATAGATTCACGGAAAATAAAAGGAAATATGTGAAACATTAAATGAAAAATTCCAAAGTGTGTTGTAGAAAATGAAGTCTTCAGGGAACCAGATACAATAAGAATTCCAGAGAACAACATAGAACACATAGAGGTGTCTAGAAACAAAGTGGAAAAAATGCTCAAGGAGCTAAGTAGGAACAAAGCAGTTGGTCCAGATGGAGTTTCACCATGGGTTCTAAGAGAACGTGCACCTGAGCTCAGCATTCCACTTCAACTGATTTTTCAGGCATCCCTGTTTACAGCAGTTGCAGCTGATGTGTGGAAAAAGGCTAACATAGTTCCAATCTACAAATGTGGAAGCAGGGAAGACCCCCTTAATTATAGACCTGTATCATTGACAAGTGTAATAGTCAAAATATTGGAAAAAAAAATAATTAAAACTAAATGGGTAGAATACCTGGAGAAAAACGATATAATATCAGACAGACAGTATGGTTTTCGATCTGGAAGATCCTGTGTAACGAACTTACTCAGTTTTTATGATCGAGCCACAGAGATATTACAGGAAAGAGATGGTTGGGTTGACTGCATCTATCTGGACCTAAAAAAGGCTTTCAACAGAGTTCCCCATAAGAGGATGTTCTGGAAACTGGAACATATTGGAGGGTGACAGGTTCTAACATGGATGAAAAATTTCCTGACAGAAAAATGAGGGCCGTAAACTGAGGCAAGGTATCAGATTGGAGGAATGTCACGAGTGGAGTACCACAGGGTTCAGTTATCGCACCGGTAATGTTCATTGTCTACATAAACGATCTGCCTGTGGGAATACAGAATTACATGAACATGTTTGCTGATGATGCTAAGATAATAGGGAAGATAAGAAACCTAGATGATTGTCATGCTCTTCAAGAAGACCTGGACAAAATAAGTACATGGAGCAACACTCGGCAAATAGAATTTAATGTGAATAAATGCCATGTTATGGAATGTGGAACTGGAGAACATAGACCCCACACAACCTATAAATTATGTGAGAAATCTTTAAAGAATTCTAAAAAAAAAAGGGATCTAAGAGTGGTTCTAGATAGAAACTGTCACCTGAGGACCACATTAAGAACATTGTGCGAGGAGCCTATGCTACACTTTCTAACTTCAGAATTGCTTTTAAATACATGGATGGAGATATACTAAAGAAATTGTTCACGACTTTTGTTAGACGAAAGCTTGAATATGCAGCGGTTGTATGGTGCCCATATCATAAGAAGCACATCAACAAACTGGAAAAGGTGCAAACGACATGCCACTAAGTGGCTCCCAGAACTGAAGGAGAAGAGCTACGAGGAGAGGTTAGAGGCATTAAATATGCAAAAACTAGAGGATAGAAGAAAAAGAGGCAATATGATCACTACGTTCATTATAGTAACAAGAATCAATAAAATTGATAGGGAAGAATTCTGAGACCTGGAACTTCAAGAACAAGAGGTGATAGATTTAAACTAACGAAACAAAGCTGCCGGAGATATATAAGAAAATTCACTTTTGTAAACAGAGTGGCAGACGGTTGGAACAAGTTAGGTGAGAAGGTGGTGGAGGCCAAAACCGTCAGTAATTTCAAAGCGTTATATGACAAAGAGTGCTGGGAAGACGGGACACCACGAGTGTAGCTCACATCCTGTAACTACACTTAGGTAATTACACATCCCTCACTACCTCTCCTCCACTGACTGGACTGGACTGACTGACTGACTTGACAGCTCCCTCCATGCCTGCCTTTGGATAACTTAAGTTTGCAAACCAAGTGGTTGTCTGTACAAACATTTTTGGAAATGGTCACTTTTGGACTCACGTGGTGAAAAAGTATGTTAATCCAGAAAACCGGCTTATCTGGCATGGGGTCCTACCCATATAGTCCAGATTAGCGGGTTTATACAGTAATCTGCATAAGATGACAGTCCCAAAACAACAACGAAAGGAGAGGACAACCGTAACAGAGACCTACGAAGGGATAAGAAATAACGGAAGGACCGCCAGGAAACTTCATACTGAAACAGAGATGAAGCATGCAGGTGGGACACCATTAACAAAGCCACCTGATCACCATACAAACGGAGATAGACCCACATCAAAAAGACTGGACATGAAGACTCAAGGAGAAGTAGAACCAGCTACGTAACGGACTGGTCCGATCTACTGAAAGAGGCAGAGCCACGGGAAGACCCGTGGGGTTCAGACATCGAGCAAACAGCACCTGAAACCAAGGCTGGGCCGGCCACCAAGGAGCTAAGAGGACTACTCTCCCTTGGTAGTCTCCAAGCGAGTTAGGACCTGGAGTAACAGCTGAACAATGGTGAAGTGGTACAGGAAACCCCACCTTGACCAGTCCTGCCTGAAGGCGTCGACCCTGACAGCCTTGCAGTTGGGGAAGGGTGCCACATATAATGGGAGGCTCCCCAACCATGCAGATGCGAAGAGGTCCACTTCCAGAAGCCCGTATGTCCGGCAGAGCCAATTGAACGAGTCAGCGTCGACCGTCCATTCCGTGGACAGTGGAATGAACCAAGACAGGCCGTCCACCAGGACGTTGGACCCCCTCCCCCCCGAACGTGAACTGCCAGGAGAGCCAAACACTGAGAACTCAGCAGACGAGTCACCCGAAGCTACCAGCCCCAATGAGCCAAGGACCGCATCGAACCCCGGCAATGAACCACTGGGGAGCAGTCCAAATGGAGCCTGACCATCGATCCGCGAGCAACCTGAACCCTACGAAGTGACAGCCACACCACTGCAAACTCCCACACCAATCTGTGGGTCAGGAAGGAAAGACCTCACCACTCCTGGCCGGTACTCTGAGCACTGGTCACAAAGCCCCAGACTAGAGACAATGCGTCCATGAACACATTGAGCGAGGGCTCGGGTAGGCAGCAAGGCAGTGAACCCCCGAAAAACCCAAAGAGGAAGTCGGCGACTCAGCAACTGATGCAAGGCCCCCAGAGGCCAAACCCAGCGATCGCGAGAGAGGCCGAAGGGATGACCCCAAAGGAATCAGAACAACCAACGAAACCAAACCCGACCCGGTGGGTAGACCATCACTGCTAAGCTCAGACTCCCACACAAACCCTCGAGCAACCACCGCGTGACCCGGGATCCCCCCAGAAACAGGCGAAGGCGGGACTGCTGCCAAAGGGCCTCCGGAGGAAGAGACAAGGAAGCACTCCGAGAGTCCCACACAAGACCCAGCCAAGACCGAACCTGAGAGGGAACCAGATGGCACTTCTCCAGCTCACCAGGAACCCGAATCAGGTGAGCTGGGAAAAAACCAAATCCCTGGCGAGCAGACGTGCGGACTGGCTGGGAGCCCACACCATCCAGTCATCGAGGTAGGCCAAAATCCGAACCCTTAAGAGAAGCAGATGGGCCACCATAACCTGGGTAAGGCGTGTGAACACGCAAGGTGCCAGATTCGAGCCGAATGGAAGGCAATGAAAATGGTAAGCCTGATGCCCCACAACAAAACCAAGCCAGTCCCTGAACCCCAGATGAATTGGGACATGCCAATATGCATCCCGGAGTCAAGGGACACCATCCAAGTGCCCGGCTCCAAGAAAAGACAGACCTGGGACAGAGTAGACATCCGAAAGAAGGGGCAGGAGACCCAAGGGCTCAGACAGAGCAAGTCCAGAATGAACTGCAGGTCTGCACAGTCCCGTTTCAGAACTGGAAACATGCGGGACTCACCTGAGGGACCCACCCACCAGCCCCGAACCCCCTAAAGGAGGAGGGGCCACCCAACACTACCGCAGGCCATCAGAAACGATATGAAAAGCCCATTATGAGCAGAGCGATCACCACGCTAACCAGCCGTCGTCAGTTCTGAAGGCTGTGTCATCCCCAAAACTGGCACCACTGGCCTACCACGACAAGAGGAACCCCAAGCCCTGGCACAACCCTTCTGGGAAGACCTCCCCACAGGCCCCCTGGAGAACAAACAAGTTCGACATGGGACGGCAACCGGAAAAAGCTACCTGAAGATACTGCACCACCACAGACTCTGCAAACAGCAAAGGACAAACAGGCAAAGAAACCTAAGAACCAGAGCCCAAGCGGATTCCACGGATTGAAAGATCATCGCCTGCCGACATGCGAGATAAGAAACAAAAACAGACACTGCATCCTGCAGCATCCTGCAGGGATGCGGGATGTCCGCAACACGAACAGCTTCAACAGGGCAGACGATGCCCGCACTGTCAAAACCAACGCATTAGACCCAGGATCGGTCCCAAGTGCCTCCATGTCCTCTTCAAGTCAATTCAAAGACCGCTCGAGAAGGGAAAAGAACCGCAAGACCAACACCAAAAGGCCACGGGCACAAAAATTCTCAGCAACCAGGGCAGCTAAAAGGGTGGGAACCTGCATGTGAAGCTGCACAATGCCGACATCCCGAGGAAGGGCAGGGGTGAACAAGCACGCATTGAGGTGCACATAGTTGTCCCCCAGGTAAACCTGAACCACCTTAAGAGCCTCCTGCACCTCATGAGGTGGGATGCGAGAGGCCAAAAACTTCCGGAAGGACTGGACTGAAGCACACAAGAAAACACAGAACCGAATACGGGGAGGGGTCGACGCCATATCAAACTCGTACAGGGAGGGAAGATAAGAAAACCCTACCCACTGTAACAAGCCCTGCTCCGAGAGTACCAAAAACCAAGCGGGGTGTAATGGGCCCAAGCCTCCCAAGTCATCCCCTCCCCCCTGCCCCGGGAACCTCCACATCAGGCCCCGGGGCTGAGCCGTCCTCCAAGCCCCCTGCCTCAAAAGAAAAGGCAGAAGCCGCCGGAAAAGCTGGAATAAAGAGGGCCCACTGGTCAAACCCAGAAGCACCAGCTGAAGGAACAGGCTTGAATGCCTCCATCGTCGCACAGGAAGGGGCATCCCCTGAAACTGTCAGAGTCTCAACACCAACTAAACCCTACCCCGACTCTGAAACTCTCAGATGCATCAGAGCCAGAAGCAAGGGGGAGGGGGGAGGAACAAGACGAACAACAGCAGGGGAAGGACAAGGGGGCACTGACAAAACCAAAGTCGAAACGACTAACATCCCCAAATCTGGGTCCCTATAACCAAACATGGGGCAGTCTCAGGGCTTCTGGGTGAGCATCCAACCTAGGTCATTGCAGCAACCTAAAACGCGCATGCAATGCCGTAGCTGCCTGCACCCGTAGATCATTATCAGTGGACTGGGTGTATTGGAGTACAAACAAGGAACAAAACTCGCAGGACTCCAGGTTGAAGGTGTCACCGACCCAACAGGCAGCATGACGGAGGCACAAACAGCGAGTGTCACCCTGAGATAAGGAGACAGAGCAACCTTTAAAACTCGTACGAAGCAAGATGGGACTCGAGGGACGCCTCCATCAGACCACTGAGCCACATAGGGTTTTCCAGGGCCCTTTGTCGCGTATTCTCACTAGGGGAAGCCTAGACTAGGAACTGCTAACCAGCGCCAAAAATTACCAAAACAAACTCCAAATTGCTGAACTCACGGGACATGTACACTCACAGGTACCTAGTAGAGGACCACCAAGATATAATTGGGTGAGGACCAAAACCAAGGGGTAGACCCCCACCAGGCAGGAAAACAAAAACAATAAAAAACAAAAAATCTCGCAGGAGCATAACGTGCCCAGGCGGAACAGAGCCGGCCACTATGAGTAGATGACAACTAGCTGCACAGTACCTTGCATCCCAACCAGTGACGAAAACTACCTCCTTCCCAGAGGCAAAGAGGGGTGCATGAAGCACCCCAGCTGACTCCAATGGAGGGTAATCACCGAGCAGCAAAAGCCCACAGCAGCAGTAGACCCCAAAGGTGATTTGTGGAAGGTAGCCCCAAGCTCCATGGGCAGTACTTACAGGCAGTACTCTAGGGCTACCTTCCTAGGGAAGGTAACCCTAGGTGCAAGCAGACCGAGTACTGGTAAAAGTACTCCTGGCTCGCACACCACCACCGGACAGGACCACATCACAAGGTACAGCACTGGAAAATTCAGAGCCAGAGTCGCACAACCGTCCAGGAAGCACATCAGCCACAGAACTGGTGTGTGGATAGCCGGCACGTGGGTCTGGGGCTCCCCTACTCCCTCCCGGGGAGGGGGAGTTGCTGCGCAGACGGCGGCACGGTGAAGGTTGTGACACCATGTTCGTTTGCTCATTTTTCATTTGGGGAGTTCTGTCCAATAGTTCGGCTTCCAGTAGCAATCTTTTAACCAGAATAGAGGTTTGTTTTGGGATGCCTACTTTTCTGGGTGCATTACCCGGTTGATGGCAGATATAGAATGCTTTCAACCACACGGGGTTTCTATAGGCCATTGCTCGTCGTGCCTTTCTGAGGGGGCCAGGTTCTGGCTCGTGGTCAGTGTTAGGCCTAGAACTCCATTCGCTTGACTGATGTCAGGGGTCTAATACATTCATATCAGCCCGGATAGCTTCGTGGAGCAGAAGGTGCTTCCCCCAGAAAGTTTCCTATATATAAAGTCTACTCTCATCTTATTGCGTCTCCATGTCAAAAGTGTTTACAGTATATAGAGGCAATACTACACTCAGTTGGGTGAGAACAATGTGACCTTCAGCCAATCTTCTACCTTCATGCTGCACTCATCAGCTGTGTCTATGGTTGTGTCAACCTCCTGTAGGGTGTTGACTGTGTTGAGGCTCCCCAACATGGCCTGCAGCTGAGTCTTCCCTTCCTCTCCTTGTGTTGTCATATCCACCACACTGGTATCCTCCAGTTCCAAGAGCTTCATTGCTGACTTGTTCTGCTCTACCAGAGCATAGAGTCTGTCCTGGAGCTGGAGGTGGCAAGTCTTCCAGTCCCCCAGCTGCCCCCGGTACTTCCCCAGCTGGGACAGTACCTCTTCACAGCTAGTAATGAGGCTGCTGATGATGATGTTCTGCTCCTGCACCAGGGAACGTAACTTCTTACTGATTCCTCTCGCAGGAGTTTTAATGGGTTTTGCTGGTACTGGTACCCCTGGCACAACCTCGATACCTTTTAGTTTTCTGATAACGGCTTCCATACCATAATTAATTGGGAACAGAGTAGCAGCTGTGGCAGCATGCTCGGCACGGCAGCTGGGGCAGGTCAGCTGACCATTCTTGATAGCATTGTCAATACACTGGGAGCAGAATGTGTGGCCGCACGGCAGTGTGCGAGGCCGTAGTTGATTGTCGTCATAATCGTTATAACACACTGAACATTCCTCTGGCTTGTTATCCTGTGGAAAAGAATATTTGGTTAAGCTAGATGTATTTGCAACAAAAAGTAATATTACAGTACTGTACTGTATTTATCCATACAAATTATATAATATTTACATAATTTCCTTGTACAGAGGAACCTCAATATTTGCACTGCTTCCAATTCACACGTTACAGTATTCAGACACAGTGTTCATGTTCGGTATTCATTCGTTTGCACAGCGTTCAGAAGTAAACATGCATCCCTGATGCTTCAGTTTCACCATAGCTGTTGTTCACTACACAACCCACTACACTTTTCTCTGGGATATTTTGGATATGTTTGATATTCTTAGTGTAAATAAGTCGCCATGTCACCTATGAGGGTTAGTGATAAGGGCCAAGCAAAAAAAAAAAAATAAGTTATATTCTTCATCATGATACAGATGAAGAAAGTGTCGGAAAATCCGACACCATTTAATAATATCATACAGACAGATAATATTGCTGTGTTGTATACACAAGTTACCCATAGAAAATGTAAATTGTAGTGGAATTTCCGTCTATAGAAAATGGGGTATCATTACCACATACTATTATAAATTCACCACCTATTATGGTGGGAATTATTCTTAAATACATTAGTCTTTGGACTTTACCATCATAAAAACATCTCATATAAATTAACTTAATTATCAGAATTAAAATAGAGTAAATGTGACCCTTCTATCACTTACTGTCATCTGGACAATGTAAGCCAGGCGTCAGGGAGGAGGGAGTGGTCAGCCATTGTTATTGTAATTAGACCAGAGTCGTGGAGCAAATTCAGCTCCTATAAATTCTCTTGGACGAAGTGTTATGGAAGATCAGAGTAGTGATCTGCCATCATCAACACGCTGTCATCAATCTCAAGGGAAGTGTCTTTCCGAAACCCGTTTATCTTTCATTTATGGCCATTAATGTCAATAGATATAGGGTGAGCCGGTTAGATCACGAGATCGCCTCATACTAAAGGTAATTAAGCCAGGTCTTTATGGTTCATTGTACAGTGTTTTCTCTGATATAGCTGTCATATATTAGGATTCTGGCTTTACAGCTAGCGCCCTTTTGACAGGTCAAGACGAGGAAGCATGCTTTGTGTACCAGTTACTGGGTGATGGAAGCTACCTCAAAGAGGATAATTTGGTGTCTACATCCTGGTTATACCTGGTGGACTAAGGCCTGCTGTACAATAAGATAAGGAACCTCTTCAATGTGTAGTTAATACTGTAGTTTGATTGGCTGCATATATATAAATTTAATATAAACCCCCTCTAATGTGTAGAGGAGCAATTTGTGAGATTATGAGATTATTGCAGAAATACAGTCCACTTATCATTATACAAATTGCTATCGAAGTATACAAATTAACATAAATATAAATTCTATATAAATTCATATAAATTAAATAAATATAAATCTCACAGGTCGGTTCCCACATTATTTGGACCTTCGGAACCGGAATATTGGTCCTATGAACCCACATTTGGTCATCTTAGTACCGGATGAACCAGTTAACCTGTGGATTCATTAAATATACTAGTGCAGTGTGATTTATACAAAGCCAGCAGTCAAAGACGGCGGCGTTGCCTCGAGCGAGTTCACGAGCCCCGCTCAGTTCAGATAAGCCTTAGTCAGCGGTTTCATGCACACCCACAGATTTGGTGGCGTGTTATTCTGTGAAATGACAGCGCTAATATTGAAGCCAGCCAAATTAGTGACTGTGTCTTCGTGATATATTATTCTTCGCGGCAGGGGATCGTATTCCAGGGACCATAGGATTAAGGACCTGCCCGAAACGCTACGCGTACTAGTGGCTGTACAAGAATGTAACAACTCTTGTATATATCTCAAAACAAAAAAAAATATTATTCACTGATTTCGTGGTGTTAAATTTCGCGAGAGATTATCTACGAATTTTGTGGAGTTTATTTCGCGAGGTCACTAATAATATTTAATACTTCTAGATAATATTAGAAGTTTCATAGAGGCTAATTAAGAGGCTATTATCAATAATTGTGTAGATTATTTCTCCAAAATAGAGAATTATTAAATATATATTGCACTAGTGATCTCAATATAATATTTACTAATTGCAAACCCACAACAGGGTAGGATATTACCATTGACTAGTTGAACTATTTATTGTTCATCCTAGTCCCATTATTACCATAGTCTAGTTGTACTATATTGAACAACCTAGCACCATTAATGAATGGTCCAGACCCTATTTTGGGTGTAATTTTTATCAACTCGAGTTGAGTTGTATATATAATAATTTACTTATGGTCATTACACCTTTGAGTGATTAATTAGTGTCTATACCATCCTAGGGTGATATAGAAGAGCTAACCTAAAGGTACTTCCAGTGACACTGGTTTATCACTCAAATCATTAGTGTGTATGATTGTATATATATAATGTGTATTAATTTTAAGTGCTAACCTCTAGTAGAGGTAGGATTACAGCCTAGTGAGTGCAGAATTTTACCCTAGGCTACCATCAGTGCTTGTTCAGTATTATGAGCGACCCAAGTACAAGCCCCAAAAGGCTTCACCAACTAGCCAGTATGGATAATGCAGGGAGAATGAAAAGAACCCTTGCAGGTCTTAAAGGCCACTTAACAAGACAGATCAAGAAATGTGAAGATTTGTTACAACAATCTCAAGTTGATTATGCTGACCTCGAAAGCTATTATCAAGCAGCTGCAGGTAAATTTGAGCAAATCAAATGCCAAATAGCAACATATGTGGCTGAACTTGCCAACACCAATTTATCAGAAACAGAAATAGACGACATTATGGTTGATCTAGCGAGTTATGAAGATCACACTCAGGCCACGTTACAGCCTTACGTCAAATTAATTGCCCAGAACAAGGCAACAGTTGCATCTAATACGAGTCAAGCAGAAGCTCGACTCCCTCCAATTAATTTACCCACTTTCTCAGGAAAAGATGAGGAAGATTGGGACGAATTTTGGAACAAATTCGTTGACCTTGTGGACTCAAAACAATCTTTACCAAAGAGTAGTAAATTCTCTTATTTGCCAGGCCAATTATCAGGTGAGGCTAAAACAGTAGTATCCAATCTGAGATTAACTAATGATGGCTATGATCTGGCAGTAAAACTCCTCAAGGATAATTATGCTGATCCAGAAGTAAGAACATCACATTTAGTTCATGAGCTGTTGCATTTACCCCCACCGGAGGCTTCAGCTGATTCACTCCAAGTCTTCAAGCTGGAGGTAGAATCATTGATCAATGCCCTCAGCCTGACAGCAGATACAAACGGGGCTGAGTGGGTCTTGAAAATAATTGTCCAGGAGAAAATACCTAGGGACATATTGAGACAAATGAGTGCTCATTACAATAAAAGCATCTTATCCATGAATGAAATATCTGAAGGTTTAAAGTCAGTAGTTCATCAATTACGAAAAGATGACAAATTAAAACCACCAAGTAAACCCTCAGAAACCAATAATAGTAAACCACAAAGTACCAAAGGTACTCCAAATCAATCTAGACAATATAATTCAACACCAAAGTGGAACAGTAGCAGTGTGGGTGTATATGCAGTGGGATCCTCCAAGCCTATAGTTACTGTGTCACCCAAGAACGTGACACTAAAGGGTACTGGAAGCTATGGAACATGTTTGTTCTGCGATGAGAAACATTCAATGTACCACTGCTCTAATTTTCCTGATAGTGACGCCCGTGTTGAGCGACTCAAAGATTTGCAACATTGCACGAGGTGCCTCAGGAAACATAACATCAAGGACTGTGAGACCCAATTACACACCTGTAATAGGTGTAACAAAGGTCAGCACCATGCAGCATTGTGCAGAGACATCAAAACAACGTCTCCAAACCCCAAGGTGGAAGATAGCATTCCCACCACAGTACAGTACTGCAAGGTGCAACCAACAAAGAGTGTCCAATCCGCGAAGTCTAAAGGTAATACAACTTTGCCTACTGCCCAAATTACCATCCTGAATAAGAGGGCCAAGGTCCATACCCGTGGGTTGTTTGACCAAGGATCCCAGAGAACATATGTCACTAAAAAGTTGGCAGATGAACTACAATTAAGGCCTGTAGCCCAGATGTCATTCAATATCTCAGGGTTTGTAACAGATGCAGGACCTCAAGTCTACCAGGTGGTACAACCATCAGTACGTTTAGGCAGGTACGTCTGTCGAGTACAAGCCATTGTGGTGGACAAAATACCAGTAGACCTACAAGTTCAAGGTCTGAGAGCAACAGCCAAATTCCTGAGAAATAGAGGAATAAAATTGGCAGATAATATTAAGTCTGATCACCTCACCGACTTCGGTCTCCTTGTAGGGACAGACTATTGTCATCGATTCATCGGTAGCCCTACTAAATATCAGGGCATAACCATGTTAAACTCTGCAGGAGGTAAATTACTCTCAGGCCCAGTATCAAGCCTGAGGAGACCTATGCCTGCAGATAAACAATACCAATAGAAGTCTAAATTTGTCAGCTGATTATATTTCTCCAGTAGCATTATACTAAGGAGATTACAGCTGACTATAGTAACAGAGGTTGATGTTAGTATCATCATTTAAAGCTCAAGATGAGTTCATGAGGCCTCAGTGGCAAATCAGTGAACAGTAGCCTAAACAGCTACAAGTCACTGCGACCAATGTCACTGAACCCACTGCAGTCTCAGAACCATACTTTACTTTAATGATGAGCTATTCAATCTTCCGAATCAATTAACTAAATTAAACCCCAATAAATCTGATGACTGATTTGATACATTTATTATTTAATCAAGATGCATTCCATGGGCCTCAGTGTTTATATATCAGTGACCAGTTACCTGAACAAACTTCAAGTTATATCTAATGTCACTGATCTCACTGCAGTCCCTGAATCATACTTGACTGTAGTACTTGATCACATTCAGTCTTCTGGGTTAAATAATATGTAATTAGGCTTGAATTTTAGCCTTTCAAGAGTTAACAGGGAAATGAAATCGCATTAGACTTCTAACCCCTGCAACTCTAGTACGGGACATCCGTCCTGTACGAACAGACACACAAATGTGTGATTACTAACTACTAACATCAAATTAATCTAATAATTCGAAGGAGGAGTATCGGTGTTTGTCTGTTCTAAATAGAACTTCGACCCGTGAGCAGCCCCTGGGGAATTATGTCGGAAAATCCGACACCATTTAATAATATCATACAGACAGATAATATTGCTGCTGTATTGTATACACAAGTTACCCATAGAAAATGTAAATTGTAGTGGAATTTCTGTCTATAGAAAATGGGATATCATTAACACATACTATTATAAATTCACCACCTATTATGGTGGGAATTATTCTTAAATACATTAGTCTTTGGACTTTACCATCATAAAAACATCTCATATAAATTAACTTAATTATCAGAATTAAAATAGAGTAAATGTGACCCTTCTATCACTTACTGTCATCTGGACAATGTAAGCCAGGTGTCAGGGAGGAGGGAGTGGTCAGCCATTGTTATTGTAATTAGACCAGAGCCATGGAGCAAATTCGGCTCCTATAAATTCTCTTGGATGAAGTGTTATGGAAGATCAGAGTAGTGATCTGCCATCATCAACACGCGGTCATCAATCTCAAGGGAAGTGTCTTTCCGAAACCTGTTTATCTTTCACTTATGGCCATTAATGTCAATAGATATAGGGTGAGCCGCTTAGATCACGAGATCGCCTCATACTAAAGGTAATTAAGCCAGGTCTTTATGGTTCCTTGTACAGTGTTTTCTCTGATATAGCTGTCATATATTAGGATTCTGGCTTTACAGCTAGCGCCCTTTTGACAGGTCAAGACGAGGAAGCATGCTTTGTGTACCAGTTACTGGGTGATGGAAGCTACCTCAAAGAGGATAATTTGGTGTCTAAATCCTGGTTATACCTGGTGGACTAAGGCCTGCTGTACAATAAGATAAGGAACCTCTTCAATGTGTAGTTAATACTGTAGTTTGATTGGCTGCATATATATAAATTTAATATAAACCCCCCTAATGTGTAGAGGAGCGATTTGTGAGATTATGAGATTATTGCAGAAATACAGTCCACTTATCTTTATACAAATTGCTATCGAAGTATACAAATTAACGTAAATATAAATTCTATATAAATTCATATAAATTAAATAAATATAAATCTCACAGGTCGGTTCCCACAGAAAGAACTCGTAGCTGAATATGAAAGTGGTGCCCGTGAGTCTGCTCTTGACACAGAGTTTGGTATTCCTAAATCTAGTTCTCTAATAAAAGGAATGTGTGCAAAATGGCAAACATTTTCATGAAAATTATCACCCTGACAAACTGTGTTATAAACCTGTTGAATGGCAATGCCATGTTTCACTTTAGAAACATCTTAACCACTGGGCTGCTCAGCTTCCGAATACGGCACCCCACCCAACCCCCGTGCATAGGAAATAAATTCTCTGGATTTTTTTTTTTTAACCCTTAAAGTGCGCATCACTTCATATGAAGTGTAAATCGTTTTACCAGTCAACTGCGCTTCACTTCATATGAAGTGTATGGGTACCGCGCACGATTTGAATGGCCCGCGGTGTAGCTGGGGGTCCCATACGCTGCCCAGGGGCTCTAGTAAACAGCGGCCATTTTGAAAAAAATTCCCGCTCACGATCCGAAGGCATGGGAGGCCTCAGTTTAGCGAGAGTCACCATGGCGAGCGCACGGTCAAACGCCTCATGGGCACGCACCACTCAGTCCCTCACCCCAGAGCAAATAGCCCACGAATTATTCTCTGAAGGTGAAGAAAGTGTGTTTGATGATTCAGACAACGATGAGGATTATACACAGTTGTCGGGTGATAGTAGCAGCAGCAGTGAAAGTGAGAATGACTGCCATGCCATGGCGAGGCCTATACGCTCACCGATGCCTCCTCGCCCAGTTTCTACCCCAATTCTACCACGACCTCACAGTTCCTGTGGATATTTTCTGTTTGAGGGTGACGAGTCAGAGGGAGGTGACTCCTTTTCTGGGTTTAGTGACTCAGATCAAAGTTTTATTGAGCCTGTGGCTGGTACCAGTGGTGTAACTGGGCGAGAAATTGTCGCGTCAGCAGCATCTCGCCCAGCCAAGCGCCACCGCATGGCACCACATGAGGGACCAAGACCCTCGTGTTCACGTGCATCGACCTCACGTGCACCCACCTCACGTGCACCCACCTCACGTGCACGTAGCCGCCGTGCTTCTCGCAGACGGTATTCAGCTCCTGGTCGCTGGTATGCATCGCTTCCTCGCCGTCTTTCCTCTGCATCTCGCAGGACGCCTGGTGTACTTGAGTGGAGTGATGGTGACGATTTTATTCCTAATATTCCTCACTTTGACGATAATGATGTAGGGATTACAAACCTTTTCCCTAATCAAGGTGAGGACATGGCTGAGATGGAATATTTTACAGCATTCTATGATGAACCACTCATGGAATACATTGTACACCAAACGAACCTGCATGCTGCTTACCTGATTGAGAGGGAAATCACAGAATTTTCACGACTGCAGCGTTGGAAAAATACCACAGTGGCGGAAATGTATGTGTTTTTGGCACTCTGTTTGTTGATGAAGCACTGTCACAAACATGCAATAAATGACTATTGGAGCAAGGACAAGACAATACCAACACCTTTATTCGGGAAATATATGTCACGAGACAGGTTTCAGATACTCCTCAGGTGTCTACATTTTGGAAGTGTTCAGGACCGAACACCTGATGATAGACTGTGGCGAGTGAGGCACTACATGAACGATGTTATTGGAAAATTCAGAGATTTTTACGTACCAGCACAGAAGCTGGTGGTTGATGAATCTCTCATACTTTTCAAGGGACGTGTTCCATTCAAACAGTACATTCCCTCAAAACGAAACCGATTTGGCCTGAAATTTTTTGTTCTTTGTGATTGTGAGACAGGATACGTGTTACACATGATTCTGTACTCGGCTAGTGATGTAGACATTCCCGGTAACGACGAACATGGATTCTCTGGGAGTGTAGTGAAAACCATCATGGCTCCGTGGATGAACAAGGGACACATTTTATACACAGATAATTACTATACAAGTCCCTTGCTAGCTCGGTTCTTGCTAGAAAATAGAACCGGATTGGTTGGTACAGTAAAGCCACAACGAAGGGAAATGCCTGTGTTTGACAACGACATTGCAGTTGGTGAGTGTCAGAGAAGGAAAAGTGATAACATTCTGTCAGTTCGGTGGAAAGACAAGAGAGGTGAACTTGTTGACAACAATTCATGATGGAACAATGGTGAACAGTGGGAAAGTGAGCCATAAAACAAACGCACCACTATATAAGCCAGACTGTGTTTTAGACTATAATATCAACATGCGGTTGATTGATAAATCAGACATGATGATTGGCACTGCAGAGTGTGTGCGGAAGACATGTAGGTGCACGAGAAAAGTGTTCTTCCATCTTGTGGACATGAGCATGCTGAACTGTTTCAACATGTACCTTGTGAGAACTGGACGTAAGCCCACTTTCCGTGACTTTGTATTTGATGCTGCAATACAGTTATTAGGAAAGTTTGCAAAAGATGTCCCAGGTATTCAGCGTCCCATCATAAACCCACTGTTGCAGCATGCTGGTACTCCACGCCTCGCTCACACTGAAGGCTTCCTAGCACACAAACTTAAGTATTTGCTACCTGGTGTGAAGCGTGCAATAGCCCAACGTGATTGCTTGGTGTGTAAAACGACGACACGTAGAGACAAGAAACGGAAGCTTGTGCAAACATGGTGTGAAACGTGTGGTATCCCATTATGTGCTGTCGACTGCTTCAATGACTACCACAGTCTAGAAATCTTCTAAGTGTGCTTCAAAGTGTGTATAGCGTGTGCGAGTGTGTAAATATGTAAACATATAAGCAGATAGCGTGTGCGTGTGTGTAAATATATACAAATATAAGCAGAACATACAATATAATAGACTGTAATGACATATTATATTGCCGTAATTGAAAACATTTGTGTGCGCCTGTGTATACTCAAATATGCAACAATTATTGATACAAAATATGTTCAAACAGTATTTGAAACACAATTAGTGAAAAAAAAATTAGATAAAATGCCCTTAGACATTGTAAATAAATAGCGCGAAAATATATTTGTGGCAACTCTGGCTGTTTGAGGACCGCGCGCAACACCTCCCAGGCGTGTACTGCATGAGCGAACATGCAGATTGTGACGTCATCACCGTCCTTCTCGGCTCTATTGCAACAAAAGTAAGTACAATAGAATTTTTTTTTTTATTTTTCCCGTAATCAGTGAACAGAACTTAACAGATTAGCAAAAAAAAAAAAAATTTTCTTTTTTTTTCAAAATGACATGCGCCTGTGCGGATGGCAGGATATTAGACCCCGAGTATGTTAAGGGTTAAAGTGTCAAAAACCTTTCCCTGAGTACGGATATGTTAACAAAAAGTCGAAATTGTACAGGGGTACCTCGGTTTAAGAGTTTAATCCGTTCCTGGAGACAGCTCGTAATCTGAAAACTCGTAAACCGAAGCTAATTTCCCCATAAGAAATTATGGGAAATGAATTAACCGGTTCCTGACTACCCAAAAACCTCACTTCAAACTAAATTTTATACCTAATTCATATAAATCTTTACTACAAAAGTATGTTCAAGTTATTACTTATCCTTGCTGAAGACTACTGTTGGTGTATGGAAGATGGTGAGGAGGGGGGAGGAGGAGAGGTGTTACTGTTTGGAAGGGGAGTCCCCTTCCATTATAACATTCGGCAGTGAGGACTTCTCTGGTGTAATTACCTAAGTGTAGTTACAGGATGAGGGCTACGCTCGTGGTGTTCCGTCTTCCCAGCACTCTTTGTCATATAACGTTTTGAAACTACTGACGGTCTTGGCCTCCACCACCTTCTCACCTAACTTGTCCCAACCGTCTACCACTCTGTTTGCGAAAGTGAATTTTCTAATATTTCTTCGGCATCTGTGTTTAGCTAGTTTATATCTATGACCTCTTGTTCTTAAAGTTCCAGGTCTCAGGAAATCTTCCCTATCAATTTTATCAATTCCTGTTACTATTTTGTATGTAGTGATCATATCACCTCTTTTTCTTCTGTCTTCCAGTTTTGACATATTTAATGACTCTAACCTCTCCTTGTAGCTCTTGCCCTTCAGTTCTGGGAGCCACTTAGTAGCATGTCTTTGCACCTTTTCCAGTTTGTTGATGTGCTTCTTAAGATATGGGCACCACACAACCGCTGCATATTCTAGCTTTAGCCTAACAAAAGTCGAGAACAATTTCTTTAGTATATCACCATCCATGTATTTAAAAGCAATTCTGAAGTTAGAAAGCGTGGCATAGGCTCCTCGCACAATATTCTTTATGTGGTCCTCAGGTGATAGTTTTCTATCTAGAACCACCCCTAGATCTCTTTCTTTATCAGAATTCTTTAAAGATGTCTCACATAATATATAGGTTGTGTGGGGTCTATGTTCTCCTATTCCACATTCCATAACATGGCATTTATTAACATGAAATTCCATTTGCCAAGTAGTGCTCCATAAACTTATTTTGTCCAGGTCTTCTTGAAGGGCATGACAATCATCTAAGTTTCTTATCCTTCCTATTATCTTAGCATCATCAGCAAACATGTTCATATAATTCTGTATACCAACTGGTAGATCATTTATGTAGACAATAAACATCACTGGTGTTTATTTCTCCAGTCCGATACATTGCCTCTGATCACTGCCCTCATTTTTCTATCAGTCAGAAAATTTTTCATCCATGTTAGAAGCTTACCTGTCACCCCTCCAATATTTTCCAGTTTCCAGAACAACCTCTTATGTGGAACTCTGTCAAAAGCCTTTTTTAGGTCTAAATAGATGCAGTCAACCCAACCATCTCTTTCCTGTAATATCTCTGTTGCTCGATCATAGAAACTGAGTAAATTTGATACACAGGATCTTCTAGATCGAAAACCATACTGTCTGTCTGATATTACATCATTTCTCTCCAGGTGTTCTACCCATTTAGTTTTAATTATTTTTTCCAATATTTTGACTATAACACTTGTCAATGATACCGGTCTATAATTAAGGGGGTCTTCCCTGCTTCCACTTTTGTAGATTGGAACCATGTTAGCCTTTTTCCACACATCAGCTACAACTCCTGTAAACAGGGATGCCTGAAAAATCAGTTGAAGAGGAATGCTGAGCTCAGGTGCACATTCTCTCAGAACCCATGGTGAAACTCCATCTGGACCAACTGCTTTGTTCTTATTTAGCTCCTTAAGCATTTTTTCCACTTCGTCTCTAGACACCTCTATGTGCTCTATGTTGTTCTCTGGAATTCTTATTGTATCAGGTTCCCTGAAGATTTCATTTTGTACAAACACACTTTGGAACTTTTCGTTTAATGTTTCACACATTTCCTTTTCATTTTCCGTGAATCTATTTCCCATTTTCAACCTCTGTATATCATCCTTTACCTGCAATTTGTTGTTTATGAATTTATAGAATAGACCTGGTTCTGTTTTACATTTGTCTGCAATCCCTTTTTCAAAATTTCTTTCTACCTCTCTCCTCACTGCCGTGTAGTTGTTCCTCGCATCTTTGTATCGCTGGTATGTTTAGGGGTTTGGCCTCTTCCTGTATTGATTCCATTTTTGTGTCTTTTGGTCTCTGGCCCTCTCGTACTTACTGTTGAACCAATCCTGTTTCCTAGTTCTGCTTCTCTGTTTTGGTATAATTTTTTTTTGTGCCTTTATCATATATTTCACAAAACTTGACATACATCTCATTCACTTCCTTGCCTAGCAACAAGTCTGTCCAATTATACCTGTCCAATTATATTATATGCTATTATGTCAACTTCTTGTGGATTGTCAGTCATTATTTCCTTCACCTTTTGGTGTTCTTTCACCAGCACAGCAACGCCACCGCCTTTCCTAATTTTTCTGTCCCGTCTCCAAATTGAGTAACCCCTTGGGAATATGACCTCATTTAAAATAACATCTTCAAGTTTTGTTTCCGTGAGTGCAACAATGTCTGGTGTCTGCAGCTGTATTACATCACTTAACTCCAGTATCTTCAATCTCACTCCATCTATGTTGGTGTATGCAATCTTCAGGAACTTGTTTCCCCTCTCCTTATTTTTCACTCCTCCTCTCTTTAATGCTTTTGTTGGTTTGCCTTTATGTACCACTTTACTGGTCTGCCTACCCCCTATCACTTTGTAGAAAAAAGAATTGATTTCTTCTTCATTCCTGCTCTCATTTAAACGTTTTGCCTCGGCGAGGTTCAGTTTCAGCTTCTGGTGGTGTGTGCACACTCTGGCACGCTTTGCCTGCATACCACTAGGACCTGCTTGTGGCTCACTGCTTGCTTGTCTTACTAAGAATCTGTTTCTTTTTCCCTACATTTTAACACTTGACCGTAGTAAGACATCACATTGTTATTTAAAAGGTCAATGCAACGGCCTGCTACAGCTTTTCTGGTTGAGTTTTTTCATCAAAACTTAGCAGTTCTTTCCATACTTCACACATTTTCTTAATGAGGAAGGGACATCCTCTACTGCTTCTACTCACAACTATTTTCTTAGGTTGAACCTTACCACTGGCTTTCTTGGGACCCATTGCGAGATATAAAATAACTTTTATGCTCAAATGGCCAAATATTCGACAAAACACCGTAAATCCTTGTGAAGAATTGAGGCGGGATAGTCACTGGGCACGAGGCACTGGTAAACAGAGCGGCGATCGCCGCGCCACCATGCACTAGGTTGGCCTTTACGAGTATCAACACCCTCGTATTCCGATGTAAATTTTCCGAGCAAATCCTGCTCGTAATCTGAAAAATGCGTAAACAGGGACGCTCGTACTCCGAAGTACCACTACTTACTTTGGCTACTATGGGGTCCGTCAGTTCGCGCGTGATGTCATCAATCCCCGGTCGCCTGTGGCATATGCTCCCAGGGCCAGTAGGGTGCCCGGCTCAAGATGCGCGAGTTGCCACGAATATATTTTTATTCACTTTTTGCGCTCAGCTCCCAGTCTCCGTGGTGTAGTGGTAAGACACTCGCCTGGTGTTCCGCGAGCGCTTTGTCATGGGTTCGTATCCTGGCCAGGGAGGATTTACTGGGCGCAAATCCTTAACTGTAGCCTCTCTTTAACTCAACAGTAAAATGGGTACTTGGTTGTAAAAACAATTCTTCGAGGCGGGGATCATATTCCAGGGACCTGCCAGAAACGCTGTGCGTACTAGTGGCTGTACAAGAATGTAACAACTCCTGTATATATCTCAAAAAAAAAAAAAAAGTTACAAATACATTTCATTTGTTTTTTTTGTGCCAATCCTATGTATAAAGAACACGTACACTATTTTATGGCAGTAGAACATCCGTACTGTCCGAAGACACTGTGTTACGTGCATGACACACGTGTACACATATCTTGCACATACTTCTAATGTATCATGCTAATTTATGTATATATACAATCTATTTACACACTATACACTATCACACACTATATACACACACACCATAAACACACTCAGAACTCAGCGAGTGTCAGCTGCCACATCCAGCCAGTCCTCCCTCACTCCTCCAACATCGTACTCACCATCACTCCTCCTCCCACCATACTGTTACTCACAACAATGTTTCATGTTCATTTATGTATATTTACAACATATTTACACACTACACACTATTACACACTATATACATTCACCATAAACACACTCAGAACTCCGCAAGTGTGAGCTGCCACTCCCAGCCAGCCCTCCCTCACTCCAACATCGTACTCGTCATCACTCCTCCTCCCACTATACTGTTATTGTTTTTATTACACTATTTACACATGTTATGTATATGTATCTACATGTTTTATCCACCAGAACTATGCAAGTAAGCTGGAATTGTGTCCAAACAGCACAGTGGCCACCATACACTGCATGAGAAATCACACAGCAGCCAGCAGACGATGCTACTATTTCGACGTCACCTCCCTCACCAAAATAGCTCCTCCCAACTTACTCCTGTTGCTGTTATTACACTACATATACACATTCTATATATCCATGTACATATGTGTTCACCATAGCTAACCACTAAGCTAGTGAGCAAAACAAGAGTGACTGCCCCACACAGTGACACTATATGGATTCTCTCCCTCCCTCACCAAACTTCATCCTTTTACAATACTACACACATCGCTAATTATCACCAAAATCCAGCTATTATCACAATCCTGGCCACTAAATCCTGTAAATGAATAACTGACTACAGCTTTATTTTGTAAAGTAATATAAGAAATTGTTTGAAGGTTCCTAGATGGATGAAATAATGCTGTGGTGCTGTCGCTAGCGCTGTGAACATTGTGAACAGCCATGATTCACTGATATTTGAACAATGTACGCAGTCATTATCACACTCAGGCTCTTCTGTAATACTATCATGGCTAAATAATACAAGTTATATATATATTTTGACATTATTAGGTGATGCTGTGGTCACAAGCTGAACAGCAGTGCTGTGAGCTCATGATGCGTGTGGCAGCCTTGGTTGCTTACTCAGTACTGAGGCTCTCACACCCGGGAATGTTGCCCACGATTTTTTTTAAAGATGGCATCTGTTTATAAGAGCCCTGAGGAAGCTGATGTGAACCCCATGTAGCTGCGGGAGTTTTGAATTATACGCTAAAAATATAAAATTCCCGGAGGCGCGTTGCTCACCCCCCGTCGAGGGCCTGCAGGCGTGGACAGGCGCATACCAAAAAAAAAAAAAAAATTATATTTTCTTCTAAATCTGTTAATTTGTATTCACTGATCATGGGAAAAATAATTAAAAAATCGTAAGTGGCATATATTGCCCGCTATAGGGAGGGGAAGTCTGGCAAAAAACAGGCGCTGACTCAGCGTGCGTCCCAGACGTTTTGTTGCTTGCCAGCTGTCAGGCCGGAGTTGCCACAAAGAGATAATTACCTAATTATTTCAATGTCTGATTGATTTTTCGTAGTTTTTTTGCTGTAATATTATTCAATAGTGTGTAGTGCGATATTTTTATATAATAAAATAAGTGAATCATCACTGTACTCAAAAATATGGTGTGCATATTGTAGATTCAATTATGTTCATCAAACAGTGAACAAATACTTTGTTGGTTATTACACTATATACACAGGTTATATATAAGTATCTGCATGTTTTATATAAGTATCTGCATGTTTTGTTCACCATAACGAACCACTAAGCTGCTATTATGAGTCAAAAAGTATGGAGAAGTGACTGCCACACACCAGCCAGCCACTCACTCCCTCAACACCTTACTTGCCCACATTCTCCTCCCACCATACTGTTTTTGCTTTTATTCACTATATACAGATGTTATATATAAGTACTGTAACCCCGCGATTATCCGGGATTCAAACATCCGGAAAACGCCCTTATATGGCCAAAATCGTGATCGGATAAAGTTATCACAATATCCGGCCAAAATGGCCACAGGAACCGGATAAAAGCTGGTTTGGCTGGATGAATATTCGGCCATACCGTATTAATCCCTTCTGTGGCTCTAGACGCATGGTGGAGGAGGGGGTGGGTGGGTGGTGTCGGGATGGTGGGAGGGGTGCGTCGGAAGGGACCACCTAGGTACAGGAATTACCATTAATTTTAGAACACTTAATCATAGCCAAAAACAAATGAAATAAGTACTAGTAATTATGTAATAACAAATAAATAAGTTTCCTAAAATTAATGTGCACAGGCTGAAGTTTCCTTCAAAAATATTGTGAGTTTTTTTTCCTCCTGGCGGTCTACGTAACGCGCAATAGCTGCCCCACCCCAAGTGGACCTGTCCAACACTGGTCAACCCATGTGCATCTGTCCCTCGTGTTATACACAGTGTTGCGCCATTAGTGAAATCTTTTTTTAAATAACTTTTTTATTTTCATAGTAACTTTGAAAATTTTTGGCCAAGACTATGTCTGGTAGCAGCATCAATCATTCTGGAGGTGTTAAGAGGAAGAAGGTTGTCCTAGCAATTAAAGACAAGTTATGTGTTGTTCAACAAGTGAGGCGTCACAAGCAGCCAAATGCCTTCAACAAGTGAGGCGCCACAGGCAAGCCAAGTGCCTTTAACAAGTGATGCGCAAGCAAGCAAGCGCCTTCAACAAGTGAGGCGTCACAAGCAAGCCAAATGCTTTCAACAAGTGAGGCTTCACAGGCAAGTCAAGCGCCTTCAACAAGTGAGGCGCAAGCCAAGCGCCTTCAACAAATGAGGGCATGCAAGTAAGTAAGTAATTATCAAAAGAAGGCACCAAACCGGGAAGGCTATGTAGCACCATCAAATACGCAAAATAATCAGAGGGCGCTAAATATCACCAAGGATGCCAATACGAGAACAAAAACGCATAAGGCGAACGATATCAAAAGTATCCGAGTCACCAAGAATTCTATCGAGGGACAGGTGACCGCGAGGGGCGGTCGGAAAGCAAGACACACGCTCGTCCTGGAAGTCAGGACATTCAAGAAGGACATGCACGACCGTAAGAGGGACAATGCAACTAGGACAATAAGGAGCAGGGCGGCGCTCCATCAAGTGACCATGGGTTAAGCGAGTATGGCCAATACGCAACCTCGCCAGAGCTGTTTCCCACCGCCGGTTACGGTGGAAGGAGGACTGCCACGAGGAAACACAACATTTAAGAGTACGTAGCTTGTTACCAGTAACAGACAACCAAGAAGCCTGCCAACGGGTAAGGACTGAGGAATGGATAACTGGGTAAAAGTCGGAATACGGAATGCCCTTACGAGAGATGGGACAAGAGCGGACAGCTTCCTTGGCGACAGCATCCGCACGCTCATTTAAAGACACACCAACATGGCTGGGAACCCAACAAAACTCAACCGACTTAAATTTACTGTGAACGAGAAACAGCCAATGCTGGATCTCGACAACCACTGGATGAACCGGATTAAAGGACCCGAGAGCCATGAGGGCACTACGAGAGTCAACAACAACTACAAAGGAAGACTGACAACGAGAAAGCAGGAGACGAAGAGCATAGAGAATAGCATAAAGTTCCGCTGTAAAGATGCTAGTCTCCGGAGGCAAGCGACACATATAAGTGCGATCAGGAAAAACAACAGAGTAGCCAACACCGTCCGCTGACTTAGACCCATTGGTGAAGACAGAAACGGAGCGGGAGTGAGAAGAAAAGTGCTCAAATAAAAGGCGTTTTAGAACCGTAGGAGGGGTAAAAGCTTTAGTGATACGGATCAAGGATGTACAAAACCGCGGAAGACGGACCCTCCACGGGGGCAAAGAAGGAACAACACGAGGAGAAACATCAGAAATACGAACGGAAAGAGAATCCTGCAGGCGAGATAACCGGACAGAAAGAGGGAGGTGGTGAAGAGGAACAGGAACCGCAGGAGGGGTAAAAGTTAAAGCACGACAGAGGCGAGAGGAAGGATGTTGCAAGGACCGCGCAAGATAGCGAAGACAGTAGCGATCACGGCGGTCCTGGAGAGACAGGAAGCCAGTGTCAACATACAAGCTAAGGACGGGAGTCGAACGAAAGGCACCAGAACTGAGGCGCAACACAGTATGGTGCAAAGCATCAAGACGGCGAAGAGTAGAAGGAGAAGCAGACGAGTAAGCAGGGCAACCATAATCGAGCTTAGACAGGACGAGAGAGGAATGTAAAGCAAGGAGAGTGCGCCTATCTGCCCCCCAAGAAGTATGGGACAAGACCCGAAGGAGGGTAAGGGCCTTAGAGCACTCAACACGGAGGTAAGAGATATGGGGAGACCAAGACAAACGAGTGTCAAGGAATAACCCCAAAAGCTTCGCGGAATCTTTGTATTCAAGGGGAAGACCATAAAGTGACAAAGAGGGACGAAGAACAACCCGTTTCCGCGTAAATGACATGGCACAAGTCTTAGAAGTAGAGAACTTGAAGCCATGATCAGTGGCCCAAGACGACACGGCATCAATTGCAAGTTGAAGCCGGCGTTGAAGGAGAGGCGAATCATCACCCTGACAACAAAGGGTAAGATCATCGACATAGAGAGAGCGGAGAAGACACCAGAAGGAAGAGAGGAAAGAAGACCATTGAGGGCAACCAGAAAAAGAGTAGTGCTCAGAACACTACCCTGGGGCACACCTTCGTATTGCTGAAAAGAGGGAGAGAGAGCGGTACCAAGGCGCACCCGAAAGGAACGACGAGAGAGGAAGCTGCGGAGAAAGAGAGGGAGATGACCACGAAGGCCAAAAGAATGAAGTTGAGATAGGATATGATAACGCCAAGTGGTGTCGTAAGCCTTTTCCAGGTCAAAAAGGACGGCAACAACGGAGGTCTTCGCAGCAAATGCAGTACGAATATAGACCTCCAAGTTCACCAGGACATCTGTCGTGCTGCGGCACTTGCGGAAACCAAATTGAGAGGGTGAGAGGAGGTGATGGTGTTCCAGGAACCACATCAGACGAACGTTAACCATACGTTGAAAGAGTTTGCAGACACAACTTGTGAGAGCAATAGGGCGAAAGTCCTGAGGGGAAGTACCCAGAGACCCAGGTTTGCGAACAGGGAGGACAACGGCATCGAGCCAGTCCTCAGGGACTGACGACGACTCCCAGATTCGATTATACAGACTCAGTAAATACTGAGACGTGCTCGGAGGGAGATGGCGAAGCATCTCATAATGAATACCATCGGAGCCCGCCGCCGTAGAACCGCAGAGGGCCAGGGCAGAACGAAGTTCAGAGAGAGAGTAGGGATCATTATAGGGAAGCTGAAGATGAGTGCAGAAATCTAAAGGACGAGACTCAAGGACAGGTTTACGAAGAAGGAAAGATTGGGGAAGATGAAGACCAGAGCTAACAGAAGAAAAGTGGGAACCGAGTTCGGAAGCGACCTGCAACGGGTCCGCCACAAGAGTATCATGGAGGTGAAGGACCGGTGAAACATCGGGAACGAACTTACCCGCTATCTTGCGGATACGCTTCCAGATCTGGGCCAGAGGGGTTTCGGACGTAATTGTTGAGACATAAGATGCCCAACATTCACGTTTAGCCGTACGGATGGCCCTACGGGCCACCGCACTCGCTTTCCGAAAGAAAAGAAAAGAATCGGTCGTCTGCCTACGGAGGTGCCTCTTCCAGGCTGCACGCTTACAGCGGACAGCCCGAGCACAGTCCGCATTCCACCAGGGAACGCACTTCCGTGGACCCCGAGAGGAAGAGCGAGGAATAGAGCGGAGGGCAGCGTTGAAGACCGTGTCATGAAAAAGGAGGAGAGCGCGAGAGAGAGGCAGAAGGGAGAGGTCAGAGAGAGCAGCACTGAGGGTAAATAGGGTCCAGAGTGCCTTAGCAAACTGCCACCTAGGGAAAGAGAGGGAAGGGCGAAAAGAGAAAAAGGAAACAAGGATGGGGAAATGATCACTTCCATGGAGGTCATCAAGAACCTGCCACGTGAAATCTAAGTAAAGAGAAGAAGAGCAGAGAGAAAGATCAAGACAAGAAAGGGTGCGAGTCCGAGAGTCCAAATGAGTGGGCTCACCAGAATTCAGAAGAGACAGGGAAGAAGAGAGGAGAAACGGCTCAAGGAGGCGACCCCGGGTATTCGTCAGAACGTCACCCCAAAGAGAATGACGACAATTGAAGTCACCCAGCAGGAGCACAGGCTCCGGCAAGGAGTCTAGGAGGTGTTTCAAATCAGGAAGAGAGAGCGGGACACTCGGGGGGAGATAAATGGAACAAACTGTGTACCATTTCCCCACAAAGATACGAGCAGCAGAACAATGGAGAGGCGAAGGAAAAAGTAAAGGAACAAAGGGAACATCAGCCCGAATCAAGAGAGCAGAAGAATTAGAAGCCCCAGCAATGGCTGGGGGGGGGGGGGGAGAGAAAGGAATAGCCACGAAAACGACCAGGACGAGCACCAAGCATTGGCTCCTGGAGACAGACACAAAGGGGCGAAAACCGCGAAATCAGAAGTTGGAGTTCGAGGAAATTGGCGTAATAACCTCGAACGTTCCATTGAAGAATGGACAACGACGAGAAGAGAAAGGACAAAAACAGAGAACAAGGAAGAAACAAAGGCGAAAGAGCAACAGAGCACGTTAAAGAATATCAGGGTCAGCAAAGTCAGGGTTAGGGGGCATGGGTAAACTGAGCAAAGACGGAGGGAAGGAAACGGGAGAACAGATCAGAGGTGGGCGGGCGGGGTCCGGAGGAGGAGGAGGAGGAGGAGACAATGGAGAGGAGCAGTCAAGGACAGCAGCAGGAAGAGGGGGAGTAGAAAGAGGGGAGCGCACCTCAGCAAGAGCAGCAACCGAAAGGGAAGCAGGGGCCAAAGAAACCTCCATAGCAGGAACAGGGGGCGCAATCACTGAAACGGGAGGGGAAGGAGCAACAGAGCCAGAAGTAGGGGCTGAGGAAGAAAGCGAAGCCTTCTTACCCGCCGGGGAAGAGGAAGGAGAGGAGCCAGGCTTTCGCTTCTGACTTAAAGAGACCGGTGTCCCAGCAACTACGTACCGGGCAACGGATTCCAGTGTCTCAACAGGAGAAGCCGAACGAGAGCACACACGATGGCCGTTAGGAGAGCGATGGACATCCGCCTGCACCGACAGGCGGTGGGGAGAGCCGATAGATGGAGGAAGAGGATGGGAAGGAGGATCGGAGGGGGACGAGGAAGAAGACACAGGAGACACGACAGACCGGGTAGAAGGAAGGGGAACCCCAGACAGAGGACCAGGAGGAGGATCCTTAGGGAGAGAACCCAAAGGAACAAAGGAGGGGCAGTGGGCGCATCAGGGTCCAAGGCCCAGTAACGGTTGTGAGTCTGAGGAAGGCGGGAAGGACGAGGAGAGGAAGAGCGCAACACGCGAGCATAAGAGATATTAGCAAAAGGCGGGAGCCGGCGAACCTGGCGTCGCGCCTCAGGAAAAGATAAACGCTCCCGGTGCTTCAAGTTGAGGACGGCTGCCTCAAGCTTGTAATCGACACACGCACGGGAGAAGGCAGGATGGGCCTCACCGCAGTTGAGGCAACGAGCCTGGGGAGAAGTGCACTCCGACTTAGAGTGACCTTCACTCCCACACAAAGGACAGAGAGAGACAGGCCCAGAGCAGCGGAGGGCACCATGCCCAAACCTCCAGCACTGGTTACAAAGTCGAGGAGAAGGAATATACTCCTGGACAGAGCACCTAGCACCAGCAAGAATGACAGAGGATGGAAGGGTCCTACCATCAAAGGTGATCTTCACAACGCGAAGGGGTTGACGGCGACGACCACGAGGGGGACGAGTAAACGAGTCAACCTGGAGGACAGAATGGCCTTGGGCATCAAGGATATGCTGAATATCATCGTGGCAATCCTGCAGATTCCGAACACCGGTTGCAACATGGGGTGAGAGGAGAATAGTGCCAACACTGGCATTCATCTGAACGTTCTTGGAGACCCGAACAGGGATCTCGCCAAGGCAAGATAAGGCAGCCAAGCGGGAAGCCGCATCCTGAGAAGGAGCAGCAACGACACGTGAACCGAGACGAGTGGGGTTGAAAGTAACAGACGCATCCACGGAATCTACAAGATGCCGATGGAGGGAGAAATCATCAGGAGGCGCAGAATCAAGAGGGAGGAGATCAAAGTATTTGGCCCATGAAGCAGGACCAAACAAGGCCTGATACGCATCAGCACGGGAAGGAATCGAGCGAGTGCGGTTGGGGCGTGAACGGCGTTGAGAACCCCTAGAGAGGGGTCAAAAGGCGCAGTAGTCACAACGAAAGACTTAGCCACACCAGGGGACGAAGTGGTCACCACCGGGGGCTGGAGGCTCGACCCAACCACAGAGGGGGGAGGGGAGCTGGGGGAAGAAGTCAGGACGGTCAAAGGAGGAGCAAGGTTGGGGCCCAACGCAGCAGGAGCTACAGAGCCTGGTCTTCCAATACAGGCCGACTCGGGGGCTTGGTCGCCCACCCCACGAGCCTGAGAGGGTACAACGGAAACATTCAACGACAGAGACGAAAAGTGACAAATTCATCCACGAATGTGCCCCCATACCCACCACGGAGCCACAATTAGAGGCAGGACACCCAACAGGAAGCTATCGCCAATCATGCCGGGGCCCCCTAGGGGTGCGTCGTGAGTATACGCCCCACAAACGCCACCTTAAGAACCGTCAGTCCGTCGAGATCGGGTTCAGCGACGAAAGGGGGATTGACAATAAAAGGTTCCCCTCGCTCGAGACGTTGGGTACTACAGTTCTACGGGTGCAAGAGTATGCCTCCTCAAGCACCCGGGCGTCAAAATAGAAGAAGTCCAAAGAAATAATCCAAAACAAGCAAAAGGTCGGCAGGAAACGACAAGCAGATAGGAGAAGAGGGGGGAGAAAAACGAAACATAAGGAAAAGGAAAAGCGATCCGGCACAATTGGAGAAGACAGCAGCAGGAGTGCAAGGCCAGAAAAGGACAGAGGACTGCCCAACGGAGCATCACACTCCGGCAGCCGTCCACCAAGCCCCCTCACGACGCCAACGGGCCGGATGGGGAGGGGGGAGGGCATGCAAGCGCTTCAACAAGTGAGGCACATGCAAGCGCCTTCAACAAGTGAGGTGTCACAGGCAACCCAAATGCCTTCAACCAGTGAGGCTTCAGCAGCTGGCAGTCAAAACTAACTTTGCTTAATGAACTGTACAGTAATTTTAAGTGTTAATTTTAGTGTTGTGTTAGTATAGGTTACGTAAATTGTTAAGAATTCTTAACTTCAAGATGTGTGGCATCAATCAAGAAGACGAACACCAACAAGGTAAGTTGAGGTTTCTAGTTGAATATTTAATAATTATATGTGGCAAGGCAATTCAAATTATGTTGTTTGTAGTATAAAAGTAGTTGGAAATTGTCACTTTTGGACTCGTAGGTGAAAAAGTACCATTATCCGAAAAATGTGATAATCCGGCTGGGGGTCCTTCCCATATAGTCCGGATGATCGAGTGGAGACAGTATCTACATTCGTGTTCACCATAACGAACCACTAAGTTGGCATGCTGAGTGGCAGTGGCAGTGGCAGCCCGCTGCTGGCTGCTACTTCCTCCCTCCCTGAAGTCACTTGACTCACCCACATTCTCCTCCCACAATACTGTTTTTGCTTTTATTCACTATATACAGACGCTATATAAAAGTATCTACATTCGTGTTCACCATAACGAACCACTAAGTTGGTATGCTGAGTGGCAGTGGCAGCCAGTGGCAGCCCGCCACTGGCTGCCACTCTCTCCCTCCCTCACTTTACCTGACTTGCCACCATTCTTCTCCCACCATACTGTTTTTGCTTTTATATACAGACGTTATATATAAGTATTTACATGTTTTGTTCCACCATAACTGTACATCTAAGCTTGTATGGTGAGTAAAGGCACCAAGAGGTAGCTACTCACACAGTCAACTGGTGGCGGCCGCCCTCAAGGCCAGACGCACAAATATTTCTCCTCCAACAATACTGTTTGTGGTGTTATTATGCTATATACACACATTATATATAAGTATCTCCCTATTTTATTCACCATACTTGTACAAGTAAACTGATACGGTGTCCAAAGACCATAGTGGTCACCAGTAAACAATATGATAAGTCGTGCAGACGATGCCACCTTCCTCACCAAAATGGAGGCTCCCAACCTTCGCCTATTGCTGTTTATACCCTCTATTCACACGTTATATAGAAGTATCTACATTTGTTGTCACCATAGCGAACCACTAAGCTGCTATGGTGAGTGCAGTCAATAGAAGGTGGCCACACACAGTCAGAAGACAACGCCACCACCCTCCCTCCCACAGCATTACTCCTCCCTCCATGGAGGACAGCGCTAAATATCACCACAATCCAGCTATTATCAGAACCCTGGTCAGTTTTATCACAGTCAGGGGTCTTCTGTAATAATATCATCACTACATAATAGCTTGAACAAGTATATTATGGCATCTTTAGGCGATGTTGTGGTCACAAGCTGAACAGCAGTGCTGTGAGCTCATGCTGGGTAGCTTACTCAATACTGAGGCCCCTAACACCCGGGAATTTAGCCCACGATTTTTTTTTATGGCGTCTGTTTACAAGAGCCCTGATGAAGGTGTGGTGAACCCCCTGTATCCGTGGGCCGTTTAAATCTTGCATAGTACTCCAAAGCATCATATGATGCGATGCGCAATTTACTGCAAGTCGTCCAAAGCATCATATGATGCGATGCACGATTTAAGGGTTAAAGTGCCGACAAAATTAATTATCCTTGGACAAGTTTCTTGTAAGAAAAGCATCCAGTGCATATAATGAGGGAAACAGAAAAAGACAGAAAAGAGAAAGAATCCCAGAAGCACAACTACCAGAAGTTATAATGGTATGGGACTCCCCTGCCAAAGAACATCTCTCTTCCTCTGCCTCACCACCTTCCACATATGCCATCAACATATGTCTAAGTGTTGGTAAAGTGTGTTAGCATATATTTCATTTAATTATTGTATAACTATATTTATTTTTGTGGTCTGAAATTGATCAATCCAATTTACATTATTTCATATGAGAACAAATTATTCGGCATTCACACTTTTTGGCATTCGTCTCTCCTTCAGGAACCAATTAAATCCGAATACTGAGGTTCCACTGTATTAGCTATTCTAGAACAGTGATTCAGTGAAGTTACAGTGAAGTGTAACACGACACATAAAAGTTGAAATGTAGGAATATTGCCATGTGAAAAAGTGGAGGTGTATAAGAGTGCCAAAATAAGGCAACACCCTTGAATGTGTATACACTAGCCACGAGGTGACCAGGGCTAGAGCCATCCTCAGTAAGAATATACTGTATACACTAGCCACGAGGTGACCAGGGCTAGAGCCGTCCTCAGTGAGAATATACTGTATACACTAGCCACGAGGTGACCAGGGCTAGAGCCGTCCTCAGTGAGAATATACTGTATACACTAGCCACGAGGTGACCAGGGCTAGAGCCATCCTCAGTAAGAATATACTGTGAATTTATATTGAAATATGGGAATGGTAATCTATAAATAAATAATAGAGTAAGTCAACAGAGGAAGCCAGAAAGTAAGCATAAAATTCCTTATGATAATGGATACAGCCAACCAGTCATTAATGGTTTAAGAACAAAGAAGTGGCAACAGGACACATCAACCCAGAGACCTGAGGGGAAGGTTACGGTCAACAACAGTGACTTGTACTCCTCTACATATGATAAGTACCTGTACATAAGGGTTAAGCATATAAATTTAAATATACATATACTGTAATATTAGAAATAGTAAAATACTGAGGACAATTTACTAAATACTGAAATACTAAGGACACTAAATAGAAAACTGGAACCTCCACACTGGTGGTGATGGTGACCCACGGAACAGCCAGGGAGTGGAGCCACTCACTAAACTCCAGGTTGCCCTCTACAGTATACCCAGGAACATGCAGCTGGGTAGGGTTTGAGATAAAGGGAATAGACAAACTGGTCTTGCATATTGAATGTTGTGATACACACTTGCAAGATTAGATAAGTACAAGAGCTTGGCATTCGTGCAAATATAGAACACTGGCAACCCCATTCCAAGTGCACACCAAAACAGGACAAAATGGCAGTAAACAAATTAATTTGCTGCCACTAATAAACCTTAAAGTCAAAGGCAACGGGAATTGGATGTTATATATATGTAAGAATAGATTACATTCAGCTTGTACAGGAGTAACACCATGGGACTGAGAGGTGGCCATTTGCTCTGGGTGTGTAAATTTTACCTGCCATCTTGGAATATCCTAAAAAAACCTTCTAGATAACATGACGCATGACCGGAAAACATAATTCATTGAAAGCGTACCAGCCATCCAGAGAGAGTTTGAAATGTACAGCAATAATTCTAATAGACCAGGGGCAGAGACTATAGTCAGGGAGGAAACTGAAGCAGAAACTCTGGAAGTTCTAAACTCTGATTCAGTATGCTCGGATGCAGACGACCATAGACTAGAAAGTGTAATAGACAGCACGATAGGCACAAACATTACAACAGTCCCAGATAGAGCGAGTCAGACCAGAAGGACAGATATATAAATTTTATGTAAAGGGCATATGCAGACATAGATATGCTGGTAATAAGAAAGGATTAGAATGCAGTTACCACCATCCCAAAAAATGTTTAAATGTACTTAGGAAAGGACAGTGTCAATTTGGATCAACATGTAGGTTTTTCTATCCTGACATGTGCCAAACCTCACTCGAGGACAGAAAATGCTATGACCTCAGCTGCCAATACTTTCACGTGAAAGGCACGGAACGTTACATAAAGAGTGTCAAACAAGATAATGAATTTTGAGGAAACTCAATTAATTTTTTATACCAAGCCAAAAGAGATTTCAAAAGGGGAAACAGAATGTATGGAACTGGATGCCAGACCCACTTGCATACCAGAATCACAGATACAATTACACACCCGATACATATACAGATACATTACAGATACAAATTACAATTTGATAGGGTAGACAAGGATGGATTATTTAACACAGGTGGTTCACGCACAAAGGGACACAGGTGGAAGCTGAGTACCTAAATGAGCCATAGAGACATTAGAAAGAACTTTTTCAGTGTCAGAGTAGTTAGTAAATGGAATGCACTATAGAAAGTGATGTGGTGGAGGATGACTCCATACACAGTATCAAATGTAGATATGCTAGAGCCCAGTAGGCTCAGGAATCTGTACATCAGTTGATTGACGGTTGAGGGGCGGGACCAAAGAGCCAAAGCTCAACCCCTGCAAGCACAACTAGGTGAGTACACCAAAAAGGAACTACAACTACAACAGGCAACTGCCCTACAACAATCAGCACTGGGCCAAACAAACTAAACATGTCCTCGCATAATGTACCTGCCCAAAAAGTCTCCCAGTCAAACTATCCCAAATTGAGTAAACTCATTCATCTTTGCCAACATGCAAGGACTAACAACAAGAAAACAAAAAACAAAGTACAATTCATAAATGGCTTCCTCACTGAATCAAATGCAGTATTTGAAGCTTTCACAGAAACCCATGTAGGGGAATTCTTCGACAGTGAGATCTGGATTCCAGGATATAATCTATAAAGGTGTGATAGGGTAATTTAGGTCACATGAAGGAGTGGGTCTGTATATTAGGGAAGACCTTGAATGCTCGGAACTCCTTGACTTTACAAATGAGGTGGTAGAGGTACTGGGAGTAAAAATAGAGAAAATAAACTTAGGTTTTATTCTAATATACAAACTGCGAGATACAACAGCTGAGGAATTCGCAGAACAGATAAACAAAATAGAGAATAGCCTTGATAATTTGGCGAACCCGATACCTGATATTATCTTCCTAGGTGACTTCAACTTGCCAAATCAAAGATAGAGAATAGCAAACAATATTATTATACCAGGAAATCTATCAGGACATAACCAACCACAGATTAGAGAGCTACTTAGATTCTGTGATAAATTTTCACTCAACCAGCCGATATCAGAGCCAACGAGAAATGAAAATATTCTATATCGGGTCTTTACAAACAATGAAGACATAATCAGGGACATTACGATATCAGATACCACATACTCAGATCACAAGCTCATTGAAGTGTAAACTACCATCAATACCCAGAATAGACCTAAAACAATGATCAAGGGAGAGATGGGTTATTCAGTAAATTAAATTATAATAATAAAACGATAGACTGGGAGACAATAAACAGGGAACTTACAAACATTCCATGGGAAACTGTTGTAAGTAATACAAGTCCTACAGAAAGAATAGAAAAACTGACTTCGAAAGCATATCAAGTCTGGCTGAAACATGTTCCTTTGAGGAAAGCCAGAAAGAGGTCCAGCATAGAAAGAGAATGCAGATGACACTATAAAAAAAGGAAAAAAATAACGGAAATGCATAAGCAGACACAACTTTCCTTACAAAGAAAGAATAATTTAAATAGGGAGATTGAAGAAATCGAAACACTCATATCAGACTGAAGAAAGGCAGTTAGAACAGCAAGCAATTCAGGAAATAAAGAAAAATCCAAAATACTTCTTCACATATGCGAAACCAAAAGCAAAAACCACTGCATGTATTGGACCCATTCGTACGAGTAAAGGTTCATACACAGACAATGACAAAGAAATTAGTAAAATCCTAAAAAGCAGTATGAGGACATGTTTAGCTCTCCAATAAATAACATGAAAGTGGAAGATCCAGAGAATTTCTTTATGCGTGATATCCAAAGCCCAGTAAATATAACTGATATCAATACGAGCGTACTAGATTTTGAAAGAGAAATTGAAAACATGCCCATGCACTCAGCCCCAGGTCCAGATTCACAGAATTCAATATTCATAAAGAAATGCAAGGTGCCAGTAGCACAGGCACTCAGTATAGTGTAGAGGAAGAGCTTGGACATGGGGAAGATACCAGATGCACTAAAAGTAGCAGACATTGCCCCTCAACACAAGAGAGGGAGCAAAGCATTGGGAAAGAATTATAGACCAGTTGCACTAACGTCCCACATAATAAAAGTATTTGAGGGTGTGATTAGGAGTCAGGTCACCAGTTTTATGGAGACCAATGACCTTCACAACCCAGGCCAACATGGATTTCAAGCGAGAAAATCGTGCATCTCACAGCTACGTGATCACTATGACAAAGTCACTGAAGCTTTAGAAGAAAAACAGAATGTGGATGTGGGACTTCGCACGGGCATTCAATATATGTGACCATGGAGTAATTGCACACAATATGAGGTCAATGGGAATAACCGGTAAAGTAGGACACTGGATACTCAGTTTTCGGTCGAACAGGACACAAAGAGCAACAGTCAACCATAAAAAATCGAGTCAAAGCACAGTTAAAAGCTCTGTACCTCAAGGTACAGTCTGTGCCCCACTGTTTTTCCTTATTCTCATATCAGATATAGACAAAAATACAAGTCACAGCTTTGTATCATCCTTTGCAGACGACACAAAAATCAGTAGGAAAATTACCTCTGCTGAAGACATTGAAAAACTTCAAGCAGATATTAATAAAGTTTTCGACTGGGCAACAGAAAATACTAGTACATTATATGTAAGTATATACATTTGTGTTCACCATAGGGAACCACCCGCCAAACACACACAACGAAACTACGACGTTGGTACAACGTTCGAACATGTTTTAACAATACCTAACCAGTAATAACAACCAATATAGCAAGTTGTAACAATGTTCTAATACCTCATAAACACGTTAAGCCAAAATGTAACAACTTTATTACAAGCTGTAACAAGCGGAAAATAGAGACAGTTTCGGTTTGTGTTTCCAGGGCACTAAGTTGGAATGGTGAGTGCAGACGGTAACAGATGGCCACACAGATTCGACAGATGACACTATAGCCCTCCCTCCTTCGACATTACTCCTCCCCCCAATACAACGCAAAGCACAAATTATTATTTATTTATTTATATCACAACAATCCTGCTATTATTAGAATCCCAGTCATTTTTATCACAGTCAGAGGTCTTCTGTAATACTATCGCTAAATAATACTAGTTACATATATTTTTTACAATTTTAGGCGATGCTGTAATCACAAGCTGAACAGCAGTGCTGTGAGCTCATGCTGCATGCACCAGCCTTGGTGGTTCATTCAGTACTGAGGTTCTCACACCCGGGAATGTTGCCCAAGATTTTTTAAATGGCATCTGTTTACAAAAGCCCTGAGGAAGCTGATGTGAACCACGAGTAGCCGTGGGACTTTTAAATCTTGCATGGTACTCCTAAACATCATATGATACTGTGCCCAATTTGTTGACAGTTACTCAAAGCATCATATGATGCTTTGTGCAGTTTAAGGGATAAAAAGTTAACACAACAGCCTGCTACAGCTTGATTTGGGTGACATTTTTCAGCAAAACTTTGCAATTCTTCCCATGCTGCACTCATTTTCTTAATAAATGAGGAAGGGACATCCTCTACTCTATATCAACAACCCTCATACCATTTTCGTGTTTATGAATGATCTCTTGTTTTACCTCTATGGTCATCCTCACATGTGCTTTCTTAGGTTGAACCTCACCACCGACTTTCTTGAGACCCATTACGTGATATATAATAATTACTTTTATGTTCAAAATACAAAAAAGCACAAAAATAATTAAATTCTTTACAAGCACGATCGTCACTAAGCAGGCAGCTCTGGTAAACTGAGGCCAGGTCGGCCGTGCCTCCAGGAATCACGGGATTGGTCGACCCATATGCATATCAACAAAGTCGCTTGTCGAGGCAAAGGACGTAAGTCGAGTTGCATTTTCCTACGAAATTTATGTCGTAACTCAAAAAATTCGTAAGCAGGGGCAGTTGTAAGTCCAGGTGCCACTGTACTTGGTGCACACAACACTTCTAGGAAATCCACTTTCAACTTCCTTTATAAGCTGAACTTTTTGTTCAAAAGTCATCACAACCTGTTTTCTCTTGGCTCTACCACTTGTTGAAGCCATGAACAACAGATTTCCTGCATTTCCTGATATCATATTACCAGGATGCAAAAAAAAAAAAAAGCATTGAATGTAATGAACACCAGTTTTTGGGTGAGACCCGGAGGCTCCTGGAGCTATCCAGACTGATATGGATATACTGTATTAGACTTTGGCATCAGTCAAGTTCTTAGGCCTACCAGGGACAATGAGCCAGAACCTGGCCCCTTCAGAGAGGCACAAGGAGCAATGACCTATAGAAATGCACATGTGGTTTGGAACATTCTATTTCTGCCATCGACCGGGTCAGGCACCCAAAAAGGTAAGTGCCCCAAAACAAACTCTATTCTGGTTAAAACTGCTACTGAAATTCAAACGAGTGAACAGAAATCCCCAAATGAAAACAAGCAAATGAGCATGACGTCACCACGTGCCGCTCCGCTGTCTGCCCAGCTCCCTTCTCACTGGGAGGGGGGTAGGGGGAGCCCCAGACTCCTTGTGCCGGCTATCTACACCCCAGTTCTGAGGCTGGATGTCAAAACATGCAAAAAAAAACGCCTACTGGAGGGATGGAGGGTTGCAGGCGATGAGTCACAATAACGTGGCTGAAGAATGTTGACCAGATCACACACTAGAAGGTGAAGGGACGGCGACGTTTCGGTCCGTCCTGGACCATTCTCAAGTCGATTGTGATGAGGAATGTTTGCTGTTATAGATTCAGCTACTCGGAACAAGTTCCAAGTAGCATGGGCTATGGTGAGCCCGTAACTTACCTGGCACAGAAGCAGGGCCAGTAGCACGGGCTATGGTGAGCCCGTAACTTACCTGGCACAGAAGCAGGGCCAGTAGCACGGGCTATGGTGAGCCCGTGGTGGACTTACCTGGCACAGAAGCAGGGCCAGTAGCACGGGCTATGGTGAGCCCGTGGTGGACTTACCTGGCACAGGAGCGGTGCTGAATGTGTATGTGATGAGGAATGTTGTTGTTGTTATAGATTCAGCTACTCGGAACAAGTTCCAAGAAGCACGGGCTATGGTGAGCCTCGTGGATGGGAGATGTCTCCCGTGCCTGATGAGGAAGTTGATGAAGGCAATAAATAGGCAAGAGAGAGGTGAGGAGCAAGGTAAGGTGTAGTAGAGGGGATAATAGTAGGAATAAGAACTGCAGAAGGCCCATTGGCCCATACGAGGAAGCTCCTATTATAACCACCGAATGAGAAGGGGAATGAGTAATAGGAATAAGAAGAGGATAGCAAGGGAACGTAAGAGAAAACAATGAACAGAAAAAAGAGAGAGAAAGAAAAGGAAAGAGAAAGAAAGATAAATGGAAGGGTGAGCTTATGTTAGGTCACGTTTGTTAGAAAGATTAGAGCATCCGAGTATATACTGTGAAAGGGAAGAGTCCACAGCAACAAAGCCAGGACTCAAGTTCATGTTGGGTACGTTGTGTATTAGAACCGATTCAACAAGATGGCGTCTGTGTAGAGTAGAGGCAGGAAAGATTATTTTGGAGGAAGACCAATCAATAGGATGATTAGAATCCCTCATATGACAGAAGAAAGCATTGTTAGTGTCTGCAGACTTAACATTTCTCTTGTGTTCTTTAAGTCTGTCATTAAGAGTACAGCCAGTTTCGCCAAAGTATTGGAGAGGACAAGACGAACATGATATAGAGTAGACACCGGCAGCATTAGAAGCAGGAGGAGCAGTATGAACTAGATTGCTACGAAGTGTGTTAGTTTGTTGAAAAGCGAGCTTTATGTCAAGAGGACAAAAGGTATTAGTAAAAGTTTTGAGTTCAGATATGAAGGGAAAGCATAGTACAGTGCTACTATTGTTGGAAGCAGGTTTAGATTGAGTGAAATTTCGTTTAGCTTGAGATGGAGGGTTGCCAGGGAGCCTCCGGGTCTCACCCAGAAACTGACGTTTCATTACATTCAACGCTGATTTTCTGGGGGGGTGGGGCGAGGGGGAGACCCCATCATTTCGCCTGAGCTACTTACCCAAAGAAAAAACGAGGGACTAACCTGGGAGGCAGTCGCCACTCGCATACCAACCTGAAAGCGAAGCAACAGGCCGCAACTGCCGACCAAAAGCGACACACGCCCAGCTAGGGCCAGGAACATTATCCTGGCGAGTGCTCGCTAGGCAAGCACAGGTCACAAAGCCCCAGCCAAGAGACGACGCATCCATAAAAACATTGAGCGAGGGCTCAGGTAGGCACCGAGGCACTGAACCCTGAAAACCTGAAGAGGTAGCCGACGAAACAACAACCGACACAAGGCCCCCTGAAGGCAGAACCCAGCAATCGCGAGAGAGGCAGAAGGGACATCCCTGAAGGAACCAGATCAGACAACATAGCCAAACTCGTCCCGGCAGGTAGACCAACACAGCAAAGTTCAGGCTCCCGCACAAACCGTCGAGCAACCGCCGAGTGACTTGAGAGCACCCCAGAAACAGTTGAAGGCAAGACTGAAGCTGAAGCAGAGACTCCAGAGGGAGAGACAAGGAAGCGGTCTGAGAGTCCAACACAAGACCCAACCAAGTCCGAACATGAGAGGGAACCAGATGGGACTTCCTCCAGTTCACTAGGAACCCAAACCCGGTGAGCTGGGAAAGCACCAAATCCCTTGCAAGCAGACACGCGGACCGGCTGGGAGCCTACACCAACCAGTCGTCGAGGTAGGCCAGCACCCAAACCCCTAACATACGCAGACGGGCCACCACGACCCAGGTAAAGCGTGTAAACACGAGAAGAGCCAGATCCCACCCGAATGGGAAGCAACAAAAGCGATAACTGAGATGCCCCACAAGAAAATCGAGCCAGTCCCTGAACCCCAGATGAATTGGGATGTGCCAATACGCGACCCGGAGGGCCAGGGGCACCAAGCAAGCGCCCGGCTCCAAAAGCAGCTGGACCTGGGATAGACTAGTCATCTGAAAGGAAGGGCAAGAAACCCAGGGGTTCAGACGTGACAAGTCCAGAATGAACCGCAGGTCCACACAGTCCCGTTTCGCGGACTGGGAACAGAGAGGAAGCCCATCCGATGGATGTCATCGTTTCAACAATGCCCAAGCACAGCCACTCCAAGATGACTCGACAGAGTGCAGGAAAGGTGGCCTGCCACTAGCCCTGAACTCCCCCGAAGGAGAAGGAGCCACTTAACACCCCCCCCCATTGCCCCATCAATGGGGCGAGCCGCGAAAAGGCCGACACCCCTTGCAAGAACCCGACTTACACACAGAGCGATCACCACACCGATCAGACGAAGACAGGTCCGAAGGTGGCGCCAGCTCGAAAACTGGCACCACCGGCCTAACATGACGAGAGGAACCCCGAGCCTTGGCTCCACCTCTCCGGGAACCCCCTCCCCCCCCTCGGGCCTCCCGGAGAACCAACAAGTCCAACATCGGACAGCAACTAAAAGAGGCTGCCTGCAAGTACTGTAGAAACTCCCTAATGCGGGATCCACCAATTCGGAAAACGCCCTAATCCAGCAAAAATCGTGGCCAGATAAAGTTATCTCCCTATCCGGCCAAACTGTTTATAGAAGCCAGATTGGCGGATATTAGGCCGGATCAGCGTATAATGACAGGGAGTTTGATACCTAAAAATCTCTCCAAAACCAAGGGTCTACTTGCCACCGAATATAAAATGTGAACCTTTACCACTAAGAGATAAGCCCGGCCTAACACTCTTTGTACACCACCACCAGGAAGAGAGGGAGTCATGAAGGGGAGGGGAGGGAGTCATGAAGGGAGGGAGGGAGTCATGAAGGGGAGGGAGGGAGTCATGAAGGGAGGGAGGGAGTCATGAAGGAGAGGGAGGGAGTCATGAAGGGAGGGAGGGAGTCATGAAGGGGAGGGAGGGAGTCATGAAGGGGAGGGAGGGAGTCATGAAGGGAGGGAGGGAGTCATGAAGGGGAGGGAGGGAGTCATGAAGGGAGGGAGGGAGTCATGAAGGGAGGGAGGGAGTCATGAAGGGAGGGAGGGAGTCATGAGGAGGGAGGGAGTCATGAAGGGAGGGAGGGAGTCATGAAGGGGAGGGAGGGAGTCATGAAGGGGAGGGAGGGAGTCATGAAGGGGAGGGAGGGAGTCATGAAGGGGAGGGAGGGAGTCATGAAGGGGAGGGAGGGAGTCATGAAGGGGAGGGAGGGAGTCATGAAGGGGAGGGAGGGAGTCATGAAGGGGAGGGAGGGAGTCATGAAGGGGAGGGAGGGAGTCATGAAGGGGAGGGAGGGAGTCATGAAGGGGAGGGAGGGAGTCATGAAGGGGAGGGAGGGAGTCATGAAGGGGAGGGAGGGAGTCATGAAGGGGAGGGAGGGAGTCATGAAGGGGAGGGAGGGAGTCATGAAGGGGAGGGAGGGAGTCATGAAGGGAGGGAGGGAGTCATGAAGGGGAGGGAGGGAGTCATGAAGGGGAGGGAGGGAGTCATGAAGGGGAGGGAGGGAGTCATGAAGGGGAGGGAGGGAGTCATGAAGGGGAGGGAGGGAGTCATGAAGGGGAGGGAGGGAGTCATGAAGGGGAGGGAGGGAGTCATGAAGGGGAGGGAGGGAGTCATGAAGGGGAGGGAGGGAGTCATGAAGGGGAGGCAGAGAGTCATGAAGGGGAGGGAGGGAGTCATGAAGGGAGGGCAGGAGTCAGAAGGGAGGGAGGGAGTCATGAAGGGGAGGGAGAGGAGTCATGAAGGGAGGGAGGGAGTCATGAAGGGGAGGGAGGGAGTCATGAAGGGGAGGGAGGGAGTCATGAAGGGGAGGGAGGGAGTCATGAAGGGGAGGGAGGGAGTCATGAAGGGGAGGGAGGAGTCATGAAGGGGAGGGAGGGAGTCATGAAGGGAGGGAGAGTCATGAAGGGAGGGAGGGAGTCATGAAGGGAGGGAGGGAGTCATGAAGGGGAGGGAGGGAGTCATGAAGGGAGGGAGGGAGTCATGAAGGGGAGGGAGGGGTCATGAAGGGGAGGGAGGGAGTCATGAAGGGAGGGAGGGAGTCATGAAGGGGAGGGAGGGAGTCATGAAGGGAGGGAGGGAGTCATGAAGGGGAGGGAGTCATGAAGGGAGAGGAGGGAGTCATGAAGGGGAGGGAGGGAGTCATGAAGGGGAGGGAGGGAGTCATGAAGGGAGGGAGGGAGTCATGAAGGGAGGGAGGGGTCATGAAGGGGAGGGAGGGAGTCATGAAGGGAGGGAGGTCATGAAGGGGAGGGAGGAGTCATGAAGGGAGGGAGGGAGTCATGAAGGGAGGGAGTCATGAAGGGGAGGGAGGGAGTCATGAAGGGAGGGAGGGAGTCATGAAGGGGAGGGAGGGAGTCATGAAGGGGAGGGAGGGAGTCATGAAGGGAGGGAGGGAGTCATGAAGGGAGGAGGGAGTCATGAAGGGGAGGGAGTCATGAAGGGGGGAGGGAGGGAGTCATGAAGGGGAGGGAGGGTCATGAAGGGGAGGGAGGGAGTCATGAAGGGAGGGAGGGAGTCATGAAGGGAGGGAGAGAGTCATGAAGGGGAGGGAGGGTCATGAAGGGAGGGAGGGAGTCATGAAGGGGAGGGAGGGAGTCATGAGGGGAGGGAGGATCATGAAGGGGAGGGAGGGAGTCATGAAGGGGAGGGAGGGAGTCATGAAGGGAGGGAGGGAGTCATGAAGGGGAGGAGGAGGAGTCATGAAGGGGAGGGAGGGAGTCATGAAGGGAGGGAGTCATGAAGGGGAGGGAGGGAAGTCATGAAGG
>NC_091178.1:22198179-22215174 GCF_040958095.1 Procambarus clarkii
CTACTAAGTAAAATATATATAATATATATATATATATATATATATTATATATATATATATAATATATATATATATATATATATATATATATATATATATATATATATATATATATATATATATATATATGTCGTACCTAGTAGCAAGAACGCACTTCTCAGCCTACTATGCAAGGCCCGATTTGCCTAATAAGCCAAGTTTTCCTGAATTAATATATTTTCTCTAATTTTTTTCTTATGAAATGATAAAACTGTTCATTTCATTATGTATGAGTTAAGTTCTTTTCATTTGAGTTAAAACTAATGTAGATATATAACCGAACCTAACCAACCCTAAAATGGTTAACATAAATTGATAGGAATATGTATGTAGACGCTCAGTTAGTGTTACTGTAATTTATATGGTTAACGTTTGAATGACATAGTTTCCCCTCATTGTCACATTTTTTGTTACTATTTCGCTGTTCATTCTCACTCTCTCTGAATCCCGTGGACTAATTGTGCTCACGAGTGTTTGTTTAAGGTACGGTAACCATAGGCTTTTCACACAATAATTTGCAACTATTTAAGAAGAAACATTTCTAAAGATTATCTAAGTTTCTAATAAATATTCTTTTTCCTAACATACAAGTCAATCACACAGTACCTAACTTCAGTCAGAAACACTTTTCTTACTATATACCGCAACGTCTTTTGCATATATATCCTATCTTAAAAAATAACAATTTTAATTCATAACTGGCAACCCCCCTCCCCTCCAGAGCTTTCAAGGCCACCAAACGTCATTCCTTTCCCTTAACTCCTCCCAAATTATCTTTTGCACCAATACACAAACTAGGGGGCTTTATTGCTGAGTGGACGTCGCTCCCGACTCGTAATCCTAGCTCATTCGATCCCCCGGTGATGGCACAAACGGAAATCAGCAGAGTTTCTATCATTCTGATGCCCTCTGTTACTTAGCAGTAAATATGTAAATGAGCGTTAGACAGCTGTTGCGGGCTGCTTCCTGGGTGTGTGTGTGTATGTCGAATTTTTTTTTATTAGTTATTAATAATTGATTGATTGGCAGTTGAGAGGCGGGCCGAAAGAGCAGAGCTCAACCCTCGCAAGCACAACTAGGTGAACACAACTAGATAAATACTAACAAACCACGATCTCGTACAATCCACTACACACACAACCCGACCTCCCCCCCAACTCCCTAAATCACTCTACCTAAGTCATTAAAAAATTAAAACAAATCAATTAATACACCAAAAATACTAACTATAAATAAAGGAACCAAATTTGAGACATACAGCGACTCCAGTGTGGTCTAGTCGGAAGAGAACGTGTTCTCATCTGGATAGATTGCGATCGAGCCTGTCGGAATGGGTGTGTAACTGCAGGGCACAAATATTTGTGTGTCCCCTCCTGTAGCTGCCTCTGTTTCGACAGGTTTCCTGGATAGCTAGAATTGACCTGGCCCTTGGAAAGTGGGGAAGGGGTGAAATCCGTTGGGCCCACGGATGGATACCTTGGATCCATGGACTTAGGGCAGGTCTAATCACCTGGGATTCGAACCCACGGTGGGAATAAGGGAGGAGATATGGGGAGGGGAAGGGGAAGGATGTTTCCTAGAACCAAACCTCACATAAACCCGGACACTCACACACACACACACACCCTCACCCGAACACTCACAGGGGCACTCACACTCACCCATAGACTGTGATAAGGGAGACCATCTGAGGGGACACAGATGGCCTCGTGGACCCACAGGCATAACCGGACACACACGCAACCGGACTCTCACACACTCACACGGACACTCACAGGGATAAACACACACACAGACACACATCCATAGACACAAACTGTGATAAGGGAGACCATCTGAGGGGACACAGATGGCCTCCTGAACCCACAGGTATATATCAATATTTAAATATACATACATATATAAATATAACATTATATATATATATATATATATATATATATATATATATATATATATATATATATATATATATATATATATATATATATATATGTCGTACCTAGTAGCAAGAACGCACTTCTCAGCCTACTATGCAAGGCCCGATTTGCCTAATAAGCCAAGTTTTCCTGAATTAATATATTTTCTCTAATTTTTTTCTTATGAAATGATAAAACTGTTCATTTCATTATGTATGAGTTAAGTTCTTTTCATTTGAGTTAAAACTAATGTAGATATATAACCGAACCTAACCAACCCTAAAATGGTTAACATAAATTGATAGGAATATGTATGTAGACGCTCAGTTAGTGTTACTGTAATTTATATGGTTAACGTTTGAATGACATAGTTTCCCCTCATTGTCACATTTTTTGTTACTATTTCGCTGTTCATTCTCACTCTCTCTGAATCCCGTGGACTAATTGTGCTCACGAGTGTTTGTTTAAGGTACGGTAACCATAGGCTTTTCACACAATAATTTGCAACTATTTAAGAAGAAACATTTCTAAAGATTATCTAAGTTTCTAATAAATATTCTTTTTCCTAACATACAAGTCAATCACACAGTACCTAACTTCAGTCAGAAACACTTTTCTTACTATATACCGCAACGTCTTTTGCATATATATCCTATCTTAAAAAATAACAATTTTAATTCATAACTGGCAACCCCCCTCCCCTCCAGAGCTTTCAAGGCCACCAAACGTCATTCCTTTCCCTTAACTCCTCCCAAATTATCTTTTGCACCAATACACAAACTAGGGGGCTTTATTGCTGAGTGGACGTCGCTCCCGACTCGTAATCCTAGCTCATTCGATCCCCCGGTGATGGCACAAACGGAAATCAGCAGAGTTTCTATCATTCTGATGCCCTCTGTTACTTAGCAGTAAATATGTAAATGAGCGTTAGACAGCTGTTGCGGGCTGCTTCCTGGGTGTGTGTGTGTATGTCGAATTTTTTTTTATTAGTTATTAATAATTGATTGATTGGCAGTTGAGAGGCGGGCCGAAAGAGCAGAGCTCAACCCTCGCAAGCACAACTAGGTGAACACAACTAGATAAATACTAACAAACCACGATCTCGTACAATCCACTACACACACAACCCGACCTCCCCCCCAACTCCCTAAATCACTCTACCTAAGTCATTAAAAAATTAAAACAAATCAATTAATACACCAAAAATACTAACTATAAATAAAGGAACCAAATTTGAGACATACAGCGACTCCAGTGTGGTCTAGTCGGAAGAGAACGTGTTCTCATCTGGATAGATTGCGATCGAGCCTGTCGGAATGGGTGTGTAACTGCAGGGCACAAATATTTGTGTGTCCCCTCCTGTAGCTGCCTCTGTTTCGACAGGTTTCCTGGATAGCTAGAATTGACCTGGCCCTTGGAAAGTGGGGAAGGGGTGAAATCCGTTGGGCCCACGGATGGATACCTTGGATCCATGGACTTAGGGCAGGTCTAATCACCTGGGATTCGAACCCACGGTGGGAATAAGGGAGGAGATATGGGGAGGGGAAGGGGAAGGATGTTTCCTAGAACCAAACCTCACATAAACCCGGACACTCACACACACACACACACCCTCACCCGAACACTCACACTCACACACACCCATAGACTGTGATAAGGGAGACCATCTGAGGGGACACAGATGGCCTCGTGGACCCACAGGCATAACCGGACACACACGCAACCGGACTCTCACACACTCACACGGACACTCACAGGGATAAACACACACACAGACACACATCCATAGACACAAACTGTGATAAGGGAGACCATCTGAGGGGACACAGATGGCCTCCTGAACCCACAGGTATATATCAATATTTAAATATACATACATATTTATAAATATAACATTTTTAAAAAATAAATAAATAAAAAAAATATATATATATATATATATATATATATATATATATATATATATATATATATATATATATATATATATATATATATATGTCGTACCTAGTAGCAAGAACGCACTTCTCAGCCTACTATGCAAGGCCCGATTTGCCTAATAAGCCAAGTTTTCCTGAATTAATATATTTTCTCTAATTTTTTTCTTATGAAATGATAAAACTGTTCATTTCATTATGTATGAGTTAAGTTCTTTTCATTTGAGTTAAAACTAATGTAGATATATAACCGAACCTAACCAACCCTAAAATGGTTAACATAAATTGATAGGAATATGTATGTAGACGCTCAGTTAGTGTTACTGTAATTTATATGGTTAACGTTTGAATGACATAGTTTCCCCTCATTGTCACATTTTTTGTTACTATTTCGCTGTTCATTCTCACTCTCTCTGAATCCCGTGGACTAATTGTGCTCACGAGTGTTTGTTTAAGGTACGGTAACCATAGGCTTTTCACACAATAATTTGCAACTATTTAAGAAGAAACATTTCTAAAGATTATCTAAGTTTCTAATAAATATTCTTTTTCCTAACATACAAGTCAATCACACAGTACCTAACTTCAGTCAGAAACACTTTTCTTACTATATACCGCAACGTCTTTTGCATATATATCCTATCTTAAAAAATAACAATTTTAATTCATAACTGGCAACCCCCCTCCCCTCCAGAGCTTTCAAGGCCACCAAACGTCATTCCTTTCCCTTAACTCCTCCCAAATTATCTTTTGCACCAATACACAAACTAGGGGGCTTTATTGCTGAGTGGACGTCGCTCCCGACTCGTAATCCTAGCTCATTCGATCCCCCGGTGATGGCACAAACGGAAATCAGCAGAGTTTCTATCATTCTGATGCCCTCTGTTACTTAGCAGTAAATATGTAAATGAGCGTTAGACAGCTGTTGCGGGCTGCTTCCTGGGTGTGTGTGTGTATGTCGAATTTTTTTTTATTAGTTATTAATAATTGATTGATTGGCAGTTGAGAGGCGGGCCGAAAGAGCAGAGCTCAACCCTCGCAAGCACAACTAGGTGAACACAACTAGATAAATACTAACAAACCACGATCTCGTACAATCCACTACACACACAACCCGACCTCCCCCCCAACTCCCTAAATCACTCTACCTAAGTCATTAAAAAATTAAAACAAATCAATTAATACACCAAAAATACTAACTATAAATAAAGGAACCAAATTTGAGACATACAGCGACTCCAGTGTGGTCTAGTCGGAAGAGAACGTGTTCTCATCTGGATAGATTGCGATCGAGCCTGTCGGAATGGGTGTGTAACTGCAGGGCACAAATATTTGTGTGTCCCCTCCTGTAGCTGCCTCTGTTTCGACAGGTTTCCTGGATAGCTAGAATTGACCTGGCCCTTGGAAAGTGGGGAAGGGGTGAAATCCGTTGGGCCCACGGATGGATACCTTGGATCCATGGACTTAGGGCAGGTCTAATCACCTGGGATTCGAACCCACGGTGGGAATAAGGGAGGAGATATGGGGAGGGGAAGGGGAAGGATGTTTCCTAGAACCAAACCTCACATAAACCCGGACACTCACACACACACACACACCCTCACCCGAACACTCACAGGGGCACTCACACTCACACACACCCATAGACTGTGATAAGGGAGACCATCTGAGGGGACACAGATGGCCTCGTGGACCCACAGGCATAACCGGACACACACGCAACCGGACTCTCACACACTCACACGGACACTCACAGGGATAAACACACACACAGACACACATCCATAGACACAAACTGTGATAAGGGAGACCATCTGAGGGGACACAGATGGCCTCCTGAACCCACAGGTATATATCAATATTTAAATATACATACATATTTATAAATATAACATTTTTAAAAAAAAATAAATAAATAAAAAATATATATATATATATATATATATATATATATATATATATATATATATATATATATATATATATATATATATATATATATATATATGTCGTACCTAGTAGCAAGAACGCACTTCTCAGCCTACTATGCAAGGCCCGATTTGCCTAATAAGCCAAGTTTTCCTGAATTAATATATTTTCTCTAATTTTTTTCTTATGAAATGATAAAACTGTTCATTTCATTATGTATGAGTTAAGTTCTTTTCATTTGAGTTAAAACTAATGTAGATATATAACCGAACCTAACCAACCCTAAAATGGTTAACATAAATTGATAGGAATATGTATGTAGACGCTCAGTTAGTGTTACTGTAATTTATATGGTTAACGTTTGAATGACATAGTTTCCCCTCATTGTCACATTTTTTGTTACTATTTCGCTGTTCATTCTCACTCTCTCTGAATCCCGTGGACTAATTGTGCTCACGAGTGTTTGTTTAAGGTACGGTAACCATAGGCTTTTCACACAATAATTTGCAACTATTTAAGAAGAAACATTTCTAAAGATTATCTAAGTTTCTAATAAATATTCTTTTTCCTAACATACAAGTCAATCACACAGTACCTAACTTCAGTCAGAAACACTTTTCTTACTATATACCGCAACGTCTTTTGCATATATATCCTATCTTAAAAAATAACAATTTTAATTCATAACTGGCAACCCCCCTCCCCTCCAGAGCTTTCAAGGCCACCAAACGTCATTCCTTTCCCTTAACTCCTCCCAAATTATCTTTTGCACCAATACACAAACTAGGGGGCTTTATTGCTGAGTGGACGTCGCTCCCGACTCGTAATCCTAGCTCATTCGATCCCCCGGTGATGGCACAAACGGAAATCAGCAGAGTTTCTATCATTCTGATGCCCTCTGTTACTTAGCAGTAAATATGTAAATGAGCGTTAGACAGCTGTTGCGGGCTGCTTCCTGGGTGTGTGTGTGTATGTCGAATTTTTTTTTATTAGTTATTAATAATTGATTGATTGGCAGTTGAGAGGCGGGCCGAAAGAGCAGAGCTCAACCCTCGCAAGCACAACTAGGTGAACACAACTAGATAAATACTAACAAACCACGATCTCGTACAATCCACTACACACACAACCCGACCTCCCCCCCAACTCCCTAAATCACTCTACCTAAGTCATTAAAAAATTAAAACAAATCAATTAATACACCAAAAATACTAACTATAAATAAAGGAACCAAATTTGAGACATACAGCGACTCCAGTGTGGTCTAGTCGGAAGAGAACGTGTTCTCATCTGGATAGATTGCGATCGAGCCTGTCGGAAGGGTGTGTAACTGCAGGGCACAAATATTTGTGTGTCCCCTCCTGTAGCTGCCTCTGTTTCGACAGGTTTCCTGGATAGCTAGAATTGACCTGGCCCTTGGAAAGTGGGGAAGGGGTGAAATCCGTTGGGCCCACGGATGGATACCTTGGATCCATGGACTTAGGGCAGGTCTAATCACCTGGGATTCGAACCCACGGTGGGAATAAGGGAGGAGATATGGGGAGGGGAAGGGGAAGGATGTTTCCTAGAACCAAACCTCACATAAACCCGGACACTCACACACACACACACACCCTCACCCGAACACTCACAGGGGCACTCACACTCACCCATAGACTGTGATAAGGGAGACCATCTGAGGGGACACAGATGGCCTCGTGGACCCACAGGCATAACCGGACACACACGCAACCGGACTCTCACACACTCACACGGACACTCACAGGGATAAACACACACACAGACACACATCCATAGACACAAACTGTGATAAGGGAGACCATCTGAGGGGACACAGATGGCCTCCTGAACCCACAGGTATATATCAATATTTAAATATACATACATATTTATAAATATAACATTTTTAAAAAATAAATAAATAAAAAAAAATATATATATATATATATATATATATATATATATATATATATATATATATATATATATATATATATATATATATATATATATATGTCGTACCTAGTAGCAAGAACGCACTTCTCAGCCTACTATGCAAGGCCCGATTTGCCTAATAAGCCAAGTTTTCCTGAATTAATATATTTTCTCTAATTTTTTTCTTATGAAATGATAAAACTGTTCATTTCATTATGTATGAGTTAAGTTCTTTTCATTTGAGTTAAAACTAATGTAGATATATAACCGAACCTAACCAACCCTAAAATGGTTAACATAAATTGATAGGAATATGTATGTAGACGCTCAGTTAGTGTTACTGTAATTTATATGGTTAACGTTTGAATGACATAGTTTCCCCTCATTGTCACATTTTTTGTTACTATTTCGCTGTTCATTCTCACTCTCTCTGAATCCCGTGGACTAATTGTGCTCACGAGTGTTTGTTTAAGGTACGGTAACCATAGGCTTTTCACACAATAATTTGCAACTATTTAAGAAGAAACATTTCTAAAGATTATCTAAGTTTCTAATAAATATTCTTTTTCCTAACATACAAGTCAATCACACAGTACCTAACTTCAGTCAGAAACACTTTTCTTACTATATACCGCAACGTCTTTTGCATATATATCCTATCTTAAAAAATAACAATTTTAATTCATAACTGGCAACCCCCCTCCCCTCCAGAGCTTTCAAGGCCACCAAACGTCATTCCTTTCCCTTAACTCCTCCCAAATTATCTTTTGCACCAATACACAAACTAGGGGGCTTTATTGCTGAGTGGACGTCGCTCCCGACTCGTAATCCTAGCTCATTCGATCCCCCGGTGATGGCACAAACGGAAATCAGCAGAGTTTCTATCATTCTGATGCCCTCTGTTACTTAGCAGTAAATATGTAAATGAGCGTTAGACAGCTGTTGCGGGCTGCTTCCTGGGTGTGTGTGTGTATGTCGAATTTTTTTTTATTAGTTATTAATAATTGATTGATTGGCAGTTGAGAGGCGGGCCGAAAGAGCAGAGCTCAACCCTCGCAAGCACAACTAGGTGAACACAACTAGATAAATACTAACAAACCACGATCTCGTACAATCCACTACACACACAACCCGACCTCCCCCCCAACTCCCTAAATCACTCTACCTAAGTCATTAAAAAATTAAAACAAATCAATTAATACACCAAAAATACTAACTATAAATAAAGGAACCAAATTTGAGACATACAGCGACTCCAGTGTGGTCTAGTCGGAAGAGAACGTGTTCTCATCTGGATAGATTGCGATCGAGCCTGTCGGAATGGGTGTGTAACTGCAGGGCACAAATATTTGTGTGTCCCCTCCTGTAGCTGCCTCTGTTTCGACAGGTTTCCTGGATAGCTAGAATTGACCTGGCCCTTGGAAAGTGGGGAAGGGGTGAAATCCGTTGGGCCCACGGATGGATACCTTGGATCCATGGACTTAGGGCAGGTCTAATCACCTGGGATTCGAACCCACGGTGGGAATAAGGGAGGAGATATGGGGAGGGGAAGGGGAAGGATGTTTCCTAGAACCAAACCTCACATAAACCCGGACACTCACACACACACACACACCCTCACCCGAACACTCACAGGGGCACTCACACTCACCCATAGACTGTGATAAGGGAGACCATCTGAGGGGACACAGATGGCCTCGTGGACCCACAGGCATAACCGGACACACACGCAACCGGACTCTCACACACTCACACGGACACTCACAGGGATAAACACACACACAGACACACATCCATAGACACAAACTGTGATAAGGGAGACCATCTGAGGGGACACAGATGGCCTCCTGAACCCACAGGTATATATCAATATTTAAATATACATACATATTTATAAATATAACATTTTTAAAAAATAAATAAATAAATAAAAATATATATATATATATATATATATATATATATATATATATATATATATATATATATATATATATATATATATATGTCGTACCTAGTAGCAAGAACGCACTTCTCAGCCTACTATGCAAGGCCCGATTTGCCTAATAAGCCAAGTTTTCCTGAATTAATATATTTTCTCTAATTTTTTTCTTATGAAATGATAAAACTGTTCATTTCATTATGTATGAGTTAAGTTCTTTTCATTTGAGTTAAAACTAATGTAGATATATAACCGAACCTAACCAACCCTAAAATGGTTAACATAAATTGATAGGAATATGTATGTAGACGCTCAGTTAGTGTTACTGTAATTTATATGGTTAACGTTTGAATGACATAGTTTCCCCTCATTGTCACATTTTTTGTTACTATTTCGCTGTTCATTCTCACTCTCTCTGAATCCCGTGGACTAATTGTGCTCACGAGTGTTTGTTTAAGGTACGGTAACCATAGGCTTTTCACACAATAATTTGCAACTATTTAAGAAGAAACATTTCTAAAGATTATCTAAGTTTCTAATAAATATTCTTTTTCCTAACATACAAGTCAATCACACAGTACCTAACTTCAGTCAGAAACACTTTTCTTACTATATACCGCAACGTCTTTTGCATATATATCCTATCTTAAAAAATAACAATTTTAATTCATAACTGGCAACCCCCCTCCCCTCCAGAGCTTTCAAGGCCACCAAACGTCATTCCTTTCCCTTAACTCCTCCCAAATTATCTTTTGCACCAATACACAAACTAGGGGGCTTTATTGCTGAGTGGACGTCGCTCCCGACTCGTAATCCTAGCTCATTCGATCCCCCGGTGATGGCACAAACGGAAATCAGCAGAGTTTCTATCATTCTGATGCCCTCTGTTACTTAGCAGTAAATATGTAAATGAGCGTTAGACAGCTGTTGCGGGCTGCTTCCTGGGTGTGTGTGTGTATGTCGAATTTTTTTTTATTAGTTATTAATAATTGATTGATTGGCAGTTGAGAGGCGGGCCGAAAGAGCAGAGCTCAACCCTCGCAAGCACAACTAGGTGAACACAACTAGATAAATACTAACAAACCACGATCTCGTACAATCCACTACACACACAACCCGACCTCCCCCCCAACTCCCTAAATCACTCTACCTAAGTCATTAAAAAATTAAAACAAATCAATTAATACACCAAAAATACTAACTATAAATAAAGGAACCAAATTTGAGACATACAGCGACTCCAGTGTGGTCTAGTCGGAAGAGAACGTGTTCTCATCTGGATAGATTGCGATCGAGCCTGTCGGAACGGGTGTGTAACTGCAGGGCACAAATATTTGTGTGTCCCCTCCTGTAGCTGCCTCTGTTTCGACAGGTTTCCTGGATAGCTAGAATTGACCTGGCCCTTGGAAAGTGGGGAAGGGGTGAAATCCGTTGGGCCCACGGATGGATACCTTGGATCCATGGACTTAGGGCAGGTCTAATCACCTGGGATTCGAACCCACGGTGGGAATAAGGGAGGAGATATGGGGAGGGGAAGGGGAAGGATGTTTCCTAGAACCAAACCTCACATAAACCCGGACACTCACACACACACACACACCCTCACCCGAACACTCACACTCACACACACCCATAGACTGTGATAAGGGAGACCATCTGAGGGGACACAGATGGCCTCGTGGACCCACAGGCATAACCGGACACACACGCAACCGGACTCTCACACACTCACACGGACACTCACAGGGATAAACACACACACAGACACACATCCATAGACACAAACTGTGATAAGGGAGACCATCTGAGGGGACACAGATGGCCTCCTGAACCCACAGGTATATATCAATATTTAAATATACATACATATTTATAAATATAACATTTTTAAAAAATAAATAAATAAAATAAAAAATAAATATATATATATATATATATATATATATATATATATATATATATATATATATATATATATATATATATATATATATATGTCGTACCTAGTAGCAAGAACGCACTTCTCAGCCTACTATGCAAGGCCCGATTTGCCTAATAAGCCAAGTTTTCCTGAATTAATATATTTTCTCTAATTTTTTTCTTATGAAATGATAAAACTGTTCATTTCATTATGTATGAGTTAAGTTCTTTTCATTTGAGTTAAAACTAATGTAGATATATAACCGAACCTAACCAACCCTAAAATGGTTAACATAAATTGATAGGAATATGTATGTAGACGCTCAGTTAGTGTTACTGTAATTTATATGGTTAACGTTTGAATGACATAGTTTCCCCTCATTGTCACATTTTTTGTTACTATTTCGCTGTTCATTCTCACTCTCTCTGAATCCCGTGGACTAATTGTGCTCACGAGTGTTTGTTTAAGGTACGGTAACCATAGGCTTTTCACACAATAATTTGCAACTATTTAAGAAGAAACATTTCTAAAGATTATCTAAGTTTCTAATAAATATTCTTTTTCCTAACATACAAGTCAATCACACAGTACCTAACTTCAGTCAGAAACACTTTTCTTACTATATACCGCAACGTCTTTTGCATATATATCCTATCTTAAAAAATAACAATTTTAATTCATAACTGGCAACCCCCCTCCCCTCCAGAGCTTTCAAGGCCACCAAACGTCATTCCTTTCCCTTAACTCCTCCCAAATTATCTTTTGCACCAATACACAAACTAGGGGGCTTTATTGCTGAGTGGACGTCGCTCCCGACTCGTAATCCTAGCTCATTCGATCCCCCGGTGATGGCACAAACGGAAATCAGCAGAGTTTCTATCATTCTGATGCCCTCTGTTACTTAGCAGTAAATATGTAAATGAGCGTTAGACAGCTGTTGCGGGCTGCTTCCTGGGTGTGTGTGTGTATGTCGAATTTTTTTTTATTAGTTATTAATAATTGATTGATTGGCAGTTGAGAGGCGGGCCGAAAGAGCAGAGCTCAACCCTCGCAAGCACAACTAGGTGAACACAACTAGATAAATACTAACAAACCACGATCTCGTACAATCCACTACACACACAACCCGACCTCCCCCCAACTCCCTAAATCACTCTACTAAGTCATTAAAAAATTAAAACAAATCAATTAATACACCAAAAATACTAACTATAAATAAAGGAACCAAATTTGAGACATACAGCGACTCCAGTGTGGTCTAGTCGGAAGAGAACGTGTTCTCATCTGGATAGATTGCGATCGAGCCTGTCGGAATGGGTGTGTAACTGCAGGGCACAAATATTTGTGTGTCCCCTCCTGTAGCTGCCTCTGTTTCGACAGGTTTCCTGGATAGCTAGAATTGACCTGGCCCTTGGAAAGTGGGGAAGGGGTGAAATCCGTTGGGCCCACGGATGGATACCTTGGATCCATGGACTTAGGGCAGGTCTAATCACCTGGGATTCGAACCCACGGTGGGAATAAGGGAGGAGATATGGGGAGGGGAAGGGGAAGGATGTTTCCTAGAACCAAACCTCACATAAACCCGGACACTCACACACACACACACACCTCACCCGAACACTCACAGGGGCACTCACACTCACACCCATAGACTGTGATAAGGGAGACCATCTGAGGGGACACAGATGGCCTCGTGGACCCACAGGCATAACCGGACACACACGCAACCGGACTCTCACACACTCACACGGACACTCACAGGGATAAACACACACACAGACACACATCCATAGACACAAACTGTGATAAGGGAGACCATCTGAGGGGACACAGATGGCCTCCTGAACCCACAGGTATATATCAATATTTAAATATACATACATATTTATAAATATAACATTTTTAAAAAATAAATAAATAAAATAAAATATATATAATATATATATATATATATATATAATATATATATATATATATATATATATATATATATATATATATATATGTCGTACCTAGTAGCAAGAACGCACTTCTCAGCCTACTATGCAAGGCCCGATTTGCCTAATAAGCCAAGTTTTCCTGAATTAATATATTTTCTCTAATTTTTTTCTTATGAAATGATAAAACTGTTCATTTCATTATGTATGAGTTAAGTTCTTTTCATTTGAGTTAAAACTAATGTAGATATATAACCGAACCTAACCAACCCTAAAATGGTTAACATAAATTGATAGGAATATGTATGTAGACGCTCAGTTAGTGTTACTGTAATTTATATGGTTAACGTTTGAATGACATAGTTTCCCCTCATTGTCACATTTTTTGTTACTATTTCGCTGTTCATTCTCACTCTCTCTGAATCCCGTGGACTAATTGTGCTCACGAGTGTTTGTTTAAGGTACGGTAACCATAGGCTTTTCACACAATAATTTGCAACTATTTAAGAAGAAACATTTCTAAAGATTATCTAAGTTTCTAATAAATATTCTTTTTCCTAACATACAAGTCAATCACACAGTACCTAACTTCAGTCAGAAACACTTTTCTTACTATATACCGCAACGTCTTTTGCATATATATCCTATCTTAAAAAATAACAATTTTAATTCATAACTGGCAACCCCCCTCCCCTCCAGAGCTTTCAAGGCCACCAAACGTCATTCCTTTCCCTTAACTCCTCCCAAATTATCTTTTGCACCAATACACAAACTAGGGGGCTTTATTGCTGAGTGGACGTCGCTCCCGACTCGTAATCCTAGCTCATTCGATCCCCCGGTGATGGCACAAACGGAAATCAGCAGAGTTTCTATCATTCTGATGCCCTCTGTTACTTAGCAGTAAATATGTAAATGAGCGTTAGACAGCTGTTGCGGGCTGCTTCCTGGGTGTGTGTGTGTATGTCGAATTTTTTTTTATTAGTTATTAATAATTGATTGATTGGCAGTTGAGAGGCGGGCCGAAAGAGCAGAGCTCAACCCTCGCAAGCACAACTAGGTGAACACAACTAGATAAATACTAACAAACCACGATCTCGTACAATCCACTACACACACAACCCGACCTCCCCCCCAACTCCCTAAATCACTCTACCTAAGTCATTAAAAAATTAAAACAAATCAATTAATACACCAAAAATACTAACTATAAATAAAGGAACCAAATTTGAGACATACAGCGACTCCAGTGTGGTCTAGTCGGAAGAGAACGTGTTCTCATCTGGATAGATTGCGATCGAGCCTGTCGGAATGGGTGTGTAACTGCAGGGCACAAATATTTGTGTGTCCCCTCCTGTAGCTGCCTCTGTTTCGACAGGTTTCCTGGATAGCTAGAATTGACCTGGCCCTTGGAAAGTGGGGAAGGGGTGAAATCCGTTGGGCCCACGGATGGATACCTTGGATCCATGGACTTAGGGCAGGTCTAATCACCTGGGATTCGAACCCACGGTGGGAATAAGGGAGGAGATATGGGGAGGGGAAGGGGAAGGATGTTTCCTAGAACCAAACCTCACATAAACCCGGACACTCACACACACACACACCCTCACCCGAACACTCACAGGGGCACTCACACTCACCCATAGACTGTGATAAGGGAGACCATCTGAGGGGACACAGATGGCCTCGTGGACCCACAGGCATAACCGGACACACACGCAACCGGACTCTCACACACTCACACGGACACTCACAGGGATAAACACACACACAGACACACATCCATAGACACAAACTGTGATAAGGGAGACCATCTGAGGGGACACAGATGGCCTCCTGAACCCACAGGTATATATCAATATTTAAATATACATACATATTTATAAATATAACATTTTTAAAAAAATAAATAAATAAAAAAAAAATATAATATATATATATATATATATATATATATATATATATATATAATATATATATATATATATAATATATATATATATATATATATATGTCGTACCTAGTAGCAAGAACGCACTTCTCAGCCTACTATGCAAGGCCCGATTTGCCTAATAAGCCAAGTTTTCCTGAATTAATATATTTTCTCTAATTTTTTTCTTATGAAATGATAAAACTGTTCATTTCATTATGTATGAGTTAAGTTCTTTTCATTTGAGTTAAAACTAATGTAGATATATAACCGAACCTAACCAACCCTAAAATGGTTAACATAAATTGATAGGAATATGTATGTAGACGCTCAGTTAGTGTTACTGTAATTTATATGGTTAACGTTTGAATGACATAGTTTCCCCTCATTGTCACATTTTTTGTTACTATTTCGCTGTTCATTCTCACTCTCTCTGAATCCCGTGGACTAATTGTGCTCACGAGTGTTTGTTTAAGGTACGGTAACCATAGGCTTTTCACACAATAATTTGCAACTATTTAAGAAGAAACATTTCTAAAGATTATCTAAGTTTCTAATAAATATTCTTTTTCCTAACATACAAGTCAATCACACAGTACCTAACTTCAGTCAGAAACACTTTTCTTACTATATACCGCAACGTCTTTTGCATATATATCCTATCTTAAAAAATAACAATTTTAATTCATAACTGGCAACCCCCCTCCCCTCCAGAGCTTTCAAGGCCACCAAACGTCATTCCTTTCCCTTAACTCCTCCCAAATTATCTTTTGCACCAATACACAAACTAGGGGGCTTTATTGCTGAGTGGACGTCGCTCCCGACTCGTAATCCTAGCTCATTCGATCCCCCGGTGATGGCACAAACGGAAATCAGCAGAGTTTCTATCATTCTGATGCCCTCTGTTACTTAGCAGTAAATATGTAAATGAGCGTTAGACAGCTGTTGCGGGCTGCTTCCTGGGTGTGTGTGTGTATGTCGAATTTTTTTTTATTAGTTATTAATAATTGATTGATTGGCAGTTGAGAGGCGGGCCGAAAGAGCAGAGCTCAACCCTCGCAAGCACAACTAGGTGAACACAACTAGATAAATACTAACAAACCACGATCTCGTACAATCCACTACACACACAACCCGACCTCCCCCCCAACTCCCTAAATCACTCTACCTAAGTCATTAAAAAATTAAAACAAATCAATTAATACACCAAAAATACTAACTATAAATAAAGGAACCAAATTTGAGACATACAGCGACTCCAGTGTGGTCTAGTCGGAAGAGAACGTGTTCTCATCTGGATAGATTGCGATCGAGCCTGTCGGAAGGGTGTGTAACTGCAGGGCACAAATATTTGTGTGTCCCCTCCTGTAGCTGCCTCTGTTTCGACAGGTTTCCTGGATAGCTAGAATTGACCTGGCCCTTGGAAAGTGGGGAAGGGGTGAAATCCGTTGGGCCCACGGATGGATACCTTGGATCCATGGACTTAGGGCAGGTCTAATCACCTGGGAT
>NC_091178.1:22215674-22395674 GCF_040958095.1 Procambarus clarkii
ATGCTTATCTTAATATACTAACAAGGTTAGGTAAGGTCGGTGTTTACTATGAATCTTTTTAGGGGTATCTATTATGTTTAGTATATCACCTATGCACGTAGTTAATAAGTCAATATTGACTTTACGAATTTGCGAGAACGGGAGATAGCTGAACTAATCATGTTGTTAGGTACATCATGTAAGGTACATACATACAAGAAATTTTTACAAAGATTGGTGGACTTATAGATAGAGCTAGTACATACAATGCCTAAAGCCACTATTACGCAAAGGGTTTCGGGCACGAAAAACTTAAATGACAAGCTTAATACTAATTGAGCATAATGAGTAGAATGAAAACAAGAAATGAAAACATAGCTGAAAAAGCAGCACAAATACAATTATGTCGACAAACAGCGCTCTTTAAAAAAAACAGACATTGGTTGACATCATTCAGACATTGACAGACATCATTCTGAAAACTGATGAAGCCATAAAAAACAGGAGGAAGCTCTCAGCAAAATGACTGCATGTATCAGTATATTTTCAGCCCAACGTTCCGTTTCCCAGGAAGAACAAGACCAGCAAAAGCTGCTAGACTCTGTTATTGTGTCCCAAGATATATACCTGTGGAACATGAAGGTGAAAATTGTGTCGAAATAGCTCAGGATCTCTTAAAAAACAAATTGCAGCTCAGTCTAAACAAAACTGACGTTATTGCTGCCTACAGAGTAGGCAAAAAGAATCCATCAGGTCTAAACCAACGGAAAATTCGCCTGAAGCTGTCTTCCCAGTTCACGAAATCCCATCTAGTCCGGACAGCTGCATCCCAACGGAAGGGATTATACATCAACGAGTGCTTGACCAGGAACAGACAGCAAATCCTCTACCGCCTGCGTCAAATCCGTCAACAAAACCCAGATGCGATTCATCAGTGCTTCGTTAGAGATGGTCTGATAAAGGTGAGAAAAACCGCAGAGGGCAAAATGTTTACAATTACTAGAGAAGAAAACCTCAACACTTTCCTCTCCCAATGTGGTTTGTCTCACCTTATCACTCCCAATGAATTAACTTAATTAACCCCCTGTCAACTAGTGGGGCTAGGTATCCTAAGTCTCCTTGGTTCATTTTCTGACTTAATTTTTAACTTACTCTTACCTAGTCATTTACCGAAATTATTTAATTGAGTGTATTAAGTAGTTCTTCAGGTCTTTTTAATTATACAGTCATTACTGAACTATCTATAGTTATTAATCATTAGCTTAAATTTGCCTATGTTTATTATTCAACTTTTCTTTGATTTCATTTATTACCTAGGTTGCCTAGCCTCGCCATGCTCCCTTACTCCATTGTACCCCTGGCTTTGCCTGCATCTCAAATTGCAAATTGTTACTTACAGTGTACCTGAGAGTACTCGTAAGCAATCTACCTCATTTTTTTTCATTTTTGCTCAATTTGTTTTTTGTATTGCTTAGTCTTGCTTATATTTTTTTGTTTTGTATTTCTATATCTTGTGTTTTGTATAGTCCATGTTTATATGTTTTTTCTTTAATCTCATTTATTACCTAGGTTGCCTAGCCTAGCCATACTCCCTTACTCCATTGTACCCCTGTAAGCCCCTTTTGTGTTTGTTTTGTACAGTATTGTGTATATATTTTTCCCTATTTTATAGCTTATTTCTACTTATTTCTGATTCTGCAATCAGCTTTTTTTATGCAGACAAGTATAGACCCAGAACTTAACCTCTTATCCACTATCTATGACAATAATCACTTTAATGATCTAAATTGCAGATATTTTGCAGCACATGATGTAAACAATGTATTAACTCATAATCACAATATCTCTGTAATCAATTTGAACGTTAGATCCCTAGGTAAACACTTCGATGATGTTAGTGCCTTGATTGAAACTATTGGCAACAAATTCTCTTTTATTATACTTACTGAAACATGGTTGAAAGAGGATACTACTCAACTCTTTAACATGCCTAACTACTCAGCAATTCACAACTGTCGTCAACTTCAGAGAGGTGGTGGCACTGCTCTTTACTACCACCAAGAACTAACATGCCTAAAAGAAATTAGAACTAGAGACTGCTATGGGGAGTATATCTTCGCCAGCTTCAGAGTCAAGGGTGCCGAGTCTGTCCTGTCTGTGGGTGCAGTCTATAGAATTCCCAACACTGATGTGTCTGTATTCAACTCAAACCTTAGAAATCTAATACTTGATAACAGACTGAACAAAAACCACCTAATTATCGCAGGGGACTTTAATATTGACCTCTGCGAGCCAGAACACCCTACTGCTGTTAGCTTCCTCAACTGTATGAATTCCTGCCTCCTCATACCCTTAATCACTAGACCTACTAGAATCACTGATAGCACTGCCACGACTCTAGATCACATCTGGACCAACATAACCTCTCCGCTTACTTCAGGTATAATCACCGATAGCACTACAGACCACTACCCCACATTTCTCTTAACTAACATTAGCAAACCACCTCTAGAAACAAGGGAGTTAAGCTTTGGGCTGCACAATGAAACTGCTATAAACAATTTTATAACTGCTGCTGATAATGTCAACTGGGAGTCCGAATTAGGTAACATAGGGGACATCAACCTAGCAGTGCAATCTTTTCTACAAACAACTCTTAGCCTTTATAACACCCACTGTCCTAGGCTTACAAAACAAGTCACAAGCAAAAGGCTTAACAATCCTTGGCTTACAAAGGGAATACTGAAATCCATTAACAAAAAACACGACCTTGAGAAGAAGTATAGGTTAGGAATTGTCTCCAAAGAATTCTCAAAGAATTACTCATTATTGCTAACTAAGATAATTAGGCGAGCCAAAACTAATTACTACGAAGATAAATTTACTCAAATAAAGAGCAACATTAAACAAACTTGGAGCACAATTTCACAAATATTGGGATCAAAGAAATCTTTAAATAACAAACCGACTCTCCTGTCTAATAACGATGGTCAGCTTTCAGCCTCTGATTCTGCTATTGAGTTCAATAGGTTCTTCTCTTCCATTGGTTCATCCCTTGCAAATGATATTCCATCTTCCAGTACTGACATTAAGGACTATCTTACAGGTAACTATCCACAGTCTCTGTACCTAAAGCCTATTAACTCCACTGACGTCAATGAGATAATCCTTTCCCTTAAAACCAAGTCTGGTGCCCTTGAGGAGATACCAACTTTAATTTACAAAAAAGCCTCCAGATCTTTAGCCCCTGCTATTGCTTTGCTCTTCAACAAGTCACTTGAACTCCAAACCTTTCCAGATATTCTAAAAAAAACCGAGAGTAACGCCTGTCCACAAATGTGGTGACCCCACAGATGTTAACAACTACAGACCTATATCAATCCTGCCAAACTTGTCAAAAATTTTTGAAAAACTTATATACAAGCAGCTTTACTCATATCTAGCCAAACTCAATATACTTAGCCCTTGCCAATATGGCTTCAGACCCAAAAAAAGCACTAACGATGCACTTATTAGTATGCTTAACTCGATTCATACAGCTCTTGATAAAAAGGAGCTCCCTGTTGGGTTATTTGTGGACCTGCGTAAAGCTTTTGATACTGTCAACCACCAAAACCTTCTTCTTAAACTACATCATTATGGAGTCAGAGGACACTCCCTACAATACCTCGAGTCCTACCTTACTGACAGGCTCCAATATGTTTCTGTGAATAATACAATTTCTCCCACCCTACCCATCAACATTGGTGTTCCTCAGGGCAGCATACTTGGCCCTCTCCTCTTTCTCATCTACATTAATGACCTTCCAAATGCCTCCCAACACCTCAAACCAATTCTATTTGCTGACGACACAACCTTCATTTACTCCAGTCCTGACCCTCTTGCTCTAAATGCCACAGTAAATACTGAGCTAAATAAAGTCCATCTTTGGCTAACTGCCAACAAACTCACCCTTAACATTGACAAAACCTTCTATATTCTGTTTGGCAATAAATCCTCTAGTCTTATAAATCTCAAAATAAACAATACCCAAATTTGTAACAAATTAGATGGCAAATTCCTTGGCATTCTCATTGACCACAAGCTGAATTTCCAGGGACACATTCTAAATATATCAAAAAAAGTTTCAAAAACTGTGGGCATTCTTTCTAAGATCAGATATTATGTACCACGCCCTGCTCTGGTGACTCTCTATTACTCCCTTATCTATCCTTATCTCAACTATGGTATTTGTGCTTGGGGTTCTACTACCCAAAATCACTTACGTCCTCTAATTACCCAACACAAAGCCGCTATTAGAACAATATCCAACTCTGGCCCCAGACATCACTCGGTACCCCTACTCAAATCTCTTAATATGTTAGATATTAAGTCACTGCACATTCTCTCATGTGTATTATACATATATAAAACGCTAAACTATAATGCCAATCCTGATCTTAAAAGCTTCATAGAAGGTTGTAACAGAACCCATGAGCACCACACCAGAAATAAATACAGTTTTGATATTCCTAGAGTACGTCTTAATCAAACTAGAAATGCTCTGCAAATCAAGGGGCCCAGAATGTGGAATGACCTTCCCAACCATGTTAAAGACTGTACCTCTCTCAACCAGTTTAAGATAAAAACTAAACACTACCTAATAAATTCCCTGTAATCTACCTCACTCCTCTATTGTCAACCCATGTCTGTTATTTTTTTTTTTTTTTTCTTTTTTTAATCAACACTGTTTGTCAACCTATTGTATTTGTGCTGCTTTTTCAGTCATGTTCCCCCTTTTTTTTTATCTTTATTTGTATTTGTTCTCAACATCTTTTATTCTTTATGCTCAATTAGTATTAAGTTCTAGATATTAATGTTTTTTCTTGCCCGAAACGCATTGCGTAATAGTGGCTTTAGGCATTGTATGTACTAGCTCTATCTATATATCAATCCATTAATGTAACATCACTTGTATGTATATACCTTACCTGAATAAACATCTGAATCTGAATTGAACTCAAGAGCAGTGTCAGAGGCTGAAAGCAGACCATCATTATTTGACAGGAATATTGGTTTGTTATTTAAAATCTTCTTTGATCCCAATATTTGTGAAATTGTGCTCCATGTTTTCTTAATGTTGCCCTTTGTGTGGGTAAATTTATCTTCGTAGTATCTAATTTTGGCTCTCCTAATTATTTTAGATAGCAATGATGAGTAATTCTTTGAAAATTCTTTGGAGACGATTCCTAACCTATACTTCTTCTCAAGGTCATGTTTTTTATTAATAGATTTAAGTATCCCCTTTGTAAGCCAAGGATTATTTAGCCTTTTAGTTGTGACTTGTTTCGTTAGCATAGGACAGTGGGTGTTATAAAGGCTGAGAGTTTTTTGAAGAAAAGATTGCACTGCTAGGTTGATGTCCCCTATGTTACCTAATTCCGACTCCCAGTTGACATTATCAGCAGCAGTTATAAAATTGTTTATAGCAGTTTCATTGTGCAGCCTAAAGCTTAACTCCCTTGTCTCTAGAGGTGGTTTGTTAATGTTAGTTTGGAGAAATGTGGGGTAATGGTCTGTAGTGCTATCGATGATTATACCTGAAGTAAGCGGAGAGGTTATGTTGGTCCAGATGTGATCTAGAGTCGTGGCAGTACTATCAGTGATTCTAGTTGGTCTAGTGATTAAGGGTATGAGGAAGCAGGAATTCATACAGTTGAGGAAGGTAACAGCAGTAGGGTTTTCAGGCTCGCAGAGGTCAATATTAAAGTCCCCTGCGATAATTAGATGGTTTTTGTTCAGTCTGTTATCTAGTATTAGATTTCTAAGGTTAGAGTTGAATTCGGACACATCTGTGTTAGGAATTCTATAGACTGCTCCCACAGACAGGACAGACTCAGCACCCTAGCTTGACTCTGGAGCTGGCGAAGATATACTCCCCACAGCAGTCTCTAGTTCTAATTACTTTAAGGCATGTCAGTTCTTGGTGGTAGTAAAGAGTAGTACCACCACCTCTCTGAATTGGTCGACAGTTGTGAATTGCCGAGTAGTTAGGCATGTTAAAGAGTTGAGTAGTATCCTCTTTTAACCACGTTTCAGTAAGTATAATAAAAGAGAATTTGTTGTCAATAGTTTCAATCAAGGCACTAACATCATCGAAGTGTTTGCTAAGTGATCTTACATTCAAGTTAATTACAGAGATATTGTGGTTATGTGTTAATACATTGTTTACAGCATGAGCTGTAAAATATCTGCAATTTTGATAATTAAAGTGATGATTGTCATAGATAGTGGATAAGAGGTTTAGTTCTGGGTCTATACTTGTTTGCATAAGAAGGCTGGTTGTAGGAAAACAAGGCAAGAATGGCAATTACAAAACAAAATTTTGATATAAAAGGGGGAAAATTAAAATATAAACAAGACCTATACAAGACAAACACAAAATGAAAAAAAAAGAAAATTGAGGTAGATTGCTTACAAGTACTCTCAGGTACACTGTAAGTAATAATTAGCATTTTGAGACACAGGCAAAGCCAGGGGTACAATGGAGTAAGGGAGTATGGCGAGGCTAGGCAACCTAGGTAATAAATGAAAGCAAAGAATAAAGTTGAATAATAAACATAGGCAAGTTTAATCTAATGATTATTAACTATAAATAGTTTAGTTATGATCCTATAATTAATAAGAACTAAAGAAAATATTAGTGCACTCAATTAATTAAGTCCAATAAATGACTAATATACATTAAATTAAAATTTACTTTAATAAAGTGTAACAAAGAGACTTTGGATACGTAGCCCGCACTAGGTGACAAGGGGCCGGATTCAGGAAGGTACTTACGAAGGTTTTCCCTCTTAGCTAAGAGCGTTTTCCGTCTTAGCGCCTTCGTGGCGGCTACGTCCGTATTCAATTAACTACCCTAAGTGGAAAAACCTTCGTAAGTTCATTCCGGGATTTAAGTGTGGTTTCGACCACTCGTAGCTTTACGTACACTGGATATAAGTCATTTTTTCTCTACTACATAACACTGGGATCGATTTATGATATTGGAACATGACCAAAATATTATAGCTGGTGAATCTAGTGGAGAGGAGTCCTTCGTGTTAGTTATATATGCATTCTCTGCTTGAAACTTGAAGTAAATATGTGTTTGATGATAGTAGAATTAGTTTTATAATAGCAAGGTATTATACCAGTAGTTATTAAGTAAATAAACACTGGTGAACATGAAATATGAGAGAAGGTGATGAGCCCTGCCTGATGGGATCATTTACTATCACCAAATGCCCCTGTTCACCTAGTAGTAAGGGTGTACCTTAGCTATACATACCCATTTCTAATTTATTTAGTTTGGTTTTATTTTGAAATTAAATCTGGGTGAGACATAAAATATGCTGCACAAATGATGTTAGGTAAGGAGAAGGGTAAAAATGTCACAAACTTTATTCATTGAATACTTAAAGCTATAATTATGACTATATAGATTATTAAAAAAGAGAGAGGGAAGTAGGGGTCCAAGACCTCTTCCTGTTATACAATTTGGGTGTGGAACAAGTAATTATCAAAAGAAGGCACCATGCCGGGAAGGCTATGTACCAGTAAGGCAGTGAGGTGAGGCAGCTATTTATTTGAGAAATGCTTATTTTATTTACCTTATAAGCTGAGGCAACTTATTTTATTTGAGGAATACTCAGCTGATTCCTCTACATTTAGCATAGAACAAATTTGTGTCCAAGACCTCTTCCTGTTACTCAATTTGGCTGTGTGTAACCAAACTAGAAGTGCTCTACAAATCAAGGGACCCAGAATGTGGAATGACCTCCCAAATCATGTCAAAGGCTGTACCTCTCTCAACCAGTTTAATAGTTAAACCAAGTATTGCCTAATTAACTCCATGTAACCTAACTTACCTCCTAAATGTCAACCCATGTCTTGCTATTTTTTAAACAATGCTGTTCACCAACATGTGCAATTGCTGATTTATGCTATGTTAACCCCCCTTTTTGTATTTTTTATTCCTTCTTTCAACACAATTTATACCTAATCCCGATTACTATTAAGTTTTAGTCTGTGTTTTTTTCCCCCCCACACCTTGCCCGAAATGCTATGAGTATTAGTGGCTTTAGGTATTGTATGTACTAGCTCTGCCTCTAAATCCAACATTATGTTTGTAAATCAACTGTATGTACTTTTCCTGAATAAAATATATTTATTATTTATTTTTTAATCAGTAAGTATTAAAAGATGGCACCAAGTTGGGAAGGCTATGTAGCACGATTGTGTGTAACAATAAACCAAATTTTTTTTAACAAATAATTATGCACCTGTATGGGAAAACAAATCCTGTCAGCTGTAAAAATATTGATGCAGTTATTTAAATGAAAAATATAATGAAAGAAATATTACTGGCTTATTTTTATCCTATCTTTTTGTACTGTACAGTATATCCAAGGAAGTGAAAAATTGAGACATAATGCACAATTTAATGAATGATTAGCATGGATTAGCAGTTCAAAAGAAATATGACTTGTATTACATATCAACATGAGATCTTAATGATCCATGGTCAACATGATTTAGTAAGGATAATACAGTACTGTATTTGTAATAATACAAACTATAATTTAAAATCTTTATTACTGATTTTTTTTATTAGAAGATTAGGTATACACAGCAATGTGCTGCTACCCTATTCTATATGGAATATTACACAGTGTAGATAAAAAACTAGCTATAAGTTTATCTAATACTCCCATCTCACAGGATGGTTAGACATACTGTACATGGAATCAATTTAGAAAATACCAGCCTCAATACAAAAAACAAATCAACTCTGACTAAACAACTCTAAGCAATTTTCACAAGAGGTAAGCACTGAATCATGGAAACATTATATTATAATTACTCTTACCAGTTTCTACAAAACTCCTCTCAAACAATGTATTTTTAAACATGTTTAGGTATACACAGCATTGTGCTGCTTCCCTATTCTGTATAAAGGACCACACAGTGTAGATCAAAAACCAGCTACAAGCTCACCCAACATCCTCACCTCACAGGATGGCCAGTCATACATGGAATTAGGAGAGAACAAAATACTTAATGCTGATCTATTAGCCTCCACTGGCAAAATCTGGGTGCAGCACAAGAATATCTTCCAATATTCCTGAATGTATGAAGTAATTATAGAGCTCAAAATACCTCATACCATTTGGTATGAAGTCACTGATAACAGGACAATCACAGATATAGTGTTGGAGAGTATGTTCTCTCAAGTAGGACTGAAAACAGATGTTTTTTTCCACCAAGAGGGCTATAAACCCATGGAACCGCCTACCCGCTGAAGCCGTAAATGCCAAATTCCAGCTAAAAAATATCATTAAGACAATTGGCGGGCCCTTTAACAAGCCGCATGCTTTCTGTCCTCTTCGAGGTCACTAGATAGTTAGTGTCCCTTGGGTAAATTCAGTAAATATATACAATAATTGCCAGCGCATCTTCCGAGCAACAAGGACAGCTACACAGTATCTCTAAGAATTACGTAGGTAAACAACAAATGTAACATATTTGTTTACTACAATGTCGGTGCTGGCTGTAGAACATGAAAAAACATTGTTTTACTTCGAAATATACTAATTTTATAAGAAAATTTGACGTAAATAGGAGGCAGTAGAGCTCCGATAAGCCAGCGCTAAATCTTCAATATGAAGAATATTGCTGCTCTCTGATTGGCCAAACGAAACACAGTAGTGACCTCTATCGGCACGCAGGTGAACCAACAATTTTCTTCCTAAGTATACGTTATTGAATCGCACCTAAGCATCTTCTTAGGGCGCACTTAGGAACCTTCGTAGCAAAACCACTTACGAAGAAATACACAGAGCTTCCTGAATCTAGGTCCAGGTACCTATTGACTGCTTGTATATATATATATATATATATATATATATATATATATATATATATATATATATATATATATATATATAATATATATAATATATATATATATATATATATATATATATATATATATATATATATATATATATATATATATATATATATATATATATATATATATATATATATATATATATATATATTGGTGTATACTGGCAGCAGGTTTTCTTTCAAACATGTTTCATTGAATATGACCGCATATTCTGTATTTATTATTTTCTGGTTTAGGGCTTCTATCCCTCTAACTATTTTCTTAGCATCAGGGCTTAATTGAAATAGGAGTTCTCCAAAACTCATTTTCGTACTTTTAAGGTGAAGAAAAGAAGTGATTTACTATAGAGTGTATTACACTTATTTGTATAATTTGTACAATCATCAGCAGATTTCCTAGAATTGATCAAATCTACCCAGCCCGATGGAATCATCGCTTCCCTGGACGTTGAATCCCTTTTTACCAACGTCCCAGTCGACACAACCATAGGAATGATACTGGACAGAGTATACAGAGACGAGAGCACCCCCAAATTAGACATACCTGAGCCACACTTGAAAAGTCTTCTCGAAGCATGTACAAAGGAAGCCCCTTTCATCAGTCCACAAGGAGACATGTATTTACAAATAGACGGAGTAGCAATGGGCTCCCCCTTAGGAGTTTTATTTGCTAATTTTTATATGGGAACCATCGAAGATAGGGTCTTCAGTAGCAGACAAAAACCAACTGTATACTGCCGTTATGTAGATGACATATTCGTAATAGTAAAAGACTCAGATGAACTAATTGACCTAAAAAGACACCTAGAGAGAGAGTCAGTACTCCGATTTACACATGAAAATAGTGAAAATAACAGTCTGCCATTCTTGGATGTACTAATAACAAAAACAGGAACCTCTTTAAGCACCAACGTATATACCAAGCCCACCAACATAGGATTATGCCTGAACGGTAGAAGTGAGTGCCCCCAAAGATACAAAGCCAGTGTTCTCAATGCTTATATTCGTCGAGCGCTTACCCACTGCTCTGAATGGAGCAACGTGAGTAGAGAGTTTGAAAGAGTAACTCAGGTATTGGTGAACAACGGATATAGCAACGCGGAAATAAACGCTGCTATAAGAAGACACTTGGACCGTTGGTATAATTCAGAACCTAGAACAGAAACCACAACACCCCCAATAAAATTATATTACAAATCAACCATGCACAGTGAACATATAAAAGAGGAAAGAATAATGAAAGAAATAATCCGTAAAGGAGTAAAAAGCACTACTCCTAACCAAAACATAAACCTGATAATATTCTACAAAACCAAGAAGACTTCCGAACTCCTTATCAAAAACAGCCCGAAGCCGACGGAGAACCCTCTACAGCAGTCAAGCGTTGTATACATGTACACTTGCCCCCGAAGGATGTAACCTTCAATGTAAGTACATATAGGTATGACGTCGACCAAGCTGACGAGGCGTTTGACATGCCATCTTCAATCTGGTGCCCCTAGGAATCACATGAGACAAGCCCATGACATTACTCTAACAAGAGAAATGTTGAACAAGAATACTTGCATAATAGACAAAACCCAAGATTCAAGAAGATTACAAATTCTTGAGGCAATTCACATAAGAATAGAGCGACCTACCATGAACACCCAAATCACGGAACTATTTACTCTACCCACCATGAGAGTAAGGACAAGGCAAGAACATATCGATGCCAACACAGAAGACAATGTCCAACATAACAGGCCAATTACACTGGATTAATCTTTGTGTTTAGATAGGAGATGCCTCGTATGGGCCAATAAGCCTTCTGCAGCCCCTATGTTTATCCCTTATGTATCCCCCATGTTTTCACCTTCATTGTATTATCACCTGACCTAATGCGGGTATAAAATCAACTAGTATTGTAAGATCTGTTCACTTGAGAATGAACCATGGAGGTTCGAAACGTCGTGCAAATTATACAAATAAGTGTAATACACTCTATAGTAAATCACTTCTTTTCTTCACCTTAAAAGTACGAAAATGAGTTTTGGAGAACTCCTATTTCAATTAAGCCCTGATGCTAAGAAAATAGTTAGAGGGATAGAAGCCCTAAACCAGAAAATAATAAATACAGAATATGCGGTCATATTCAATGAAATATATATATATATATATATATATATATATATATATATATATATATATATATATATATATATATATATATATATATATATATATATATACATATGTATATATATATACATATGTATATGTATATACATATGTATATACATATATATATATATATATATATATATATATATATATATATATATATATATATATATATATATATATGCGAACAAGCCTGAATGGTCCCCAGGACTATATGCGAATGAAAACTCACACCCCAGAAGTGACTCGAACCCATACTCCCAGAAGCAACGCAACTGGTAACTACAGGGCGCCTTAATCCGCTTGACCATCACGGCCGTCAAAAGGAAGTGATAGCCGAGGCTATTTGAGCCACTTCCCCGACGGCAACTCGGATGGTAATCTTGGGCATAGCATTTCACCAAATCACCTCATTCTTTGGGGCACACGTGAGGAACACAAATGCGAACAAGCCTGAATGGTCCCCAGGACTATATGCGAATGAAAACTCACACCCCAGAAGTGACTCGAACCCATACTCCCAGAAGCAACGCAACTGGTAACTACAGGGCGCCTTAATCCGCTTGACCATCACGGCCGTCAAAAGGAAGTGATAGCCGAGGCTATTTGAGCCACTTCCCCGACGGCAACTCGGATGGTAATCTTGGGCATAGCATTTCACCAAATCACCTCATTCTTTGGGGCACACGTGAGGATTGTTCTTGTTTTTGAGAGGCTTGTTCGCATTTGTGTTCCTCACGTGTGCCCCAAAGAATGAGGTGATTTGGTGAAATGCTATGCCCAAGATTACCATCCGAGTTGCCGGTGGGGGAAGTGGCTCAAATAGCCTCGGCTATCACTTCCTTTTGACGGCCGTGATGGTCAAGAGGATTAAGGCGCCCTGTAGTTACCAGTTGCGTTGCTTCTGGGAGTATGGGTTCGAGTCACTTCTGGGGTGTGAGTTTTCATTCGCATATAGTCCTGGGGACCATTCAGGCTTGTTCGCATTTGTGTTCCTCACGTGTGCCCCAAAGAATGAGGTGATTTGGTGAAATGCTATGCCCAAGATTACCATCCGAGTTGCCGTCGGGGAAGTGGCTCAAATAGCCTCGGCTATCACTTCCTTTTGACGGCCGTGATGGTCAAGCGGATTAAGGCGCCCTGTAGTTACCAGTTGCGTTGCTTCTGGGAGTATGGGTTCGAGTCACTTCTGGGGTGTGAGTTTTCATTCATATATATATAATATTATATATATATATATATATATATATATATATATATATATACATAACTTCCAATACAGAGCTTCCTGAATCTAGGTCAAGGGGGTTAATTATGTTGACTCAATGAGAGGGATAAGGTGGGACAAACCACATTGGGAGAGGACAGTGTTGAGGTTATCCTCATTAGCAATTGTAAACATTTTACCTCCTGAGGTCTTTCTCACTTTAATCAAGCCATCTCTAACGAAGCACTGATGAATCGCATCTGGGTTTTGATGACGGATTTGACGCAGGCGGTGGAGGAGTTGCTGTCTTTTTCTAGTCAAGCACTCGTTGATGTAGATTCCCTTTCGTTGCGATGCAGCTGTCCGGACAAGATGCGATTTTATGGACTGGGAAGCTAGCTTGAGGCGAATTTTTCGCTGGTTCAGACCTGATGGAATCTTTTTGCCTACTCTGTAGGCAGCAATAATGTCGGTTTTATTTACACGCAATTCGTCTTTTATGAGAGCATGAACTATTTCAATACACTTTTCACCTTCACGTTCCACAGGAATATTTTGGGACGACACGTACAATAACATAGTCAAGCAGCTTTTGCTGGTCCTGTTCATCCTGGGAGATGGAATGTTGGGCAGATGACACATTTGCAGATGACACTAAGATCTATGATAAAGAAGGAAGTGAAAGTGATATTGAGACCTTACAAAGAGATCTACATGAACTCCACCAATGGTCAGATGCCTCGCAAATGCTCTTTAATGTCGATAAATGCAAGACCTTGCCTGTAGGGCATAACATTCCACGTCACAACTACCAAATTGCCCACACTACCTTACAACAGATAGATGAAGAATACGACATTGGAATAAGAATCCATCATTCACTAAAAGTTGCACAACAAGTGGGAGCGGCAGTAAAAAAAGCGAACCAAACCTTGGGAATAATCAAGCGTGCCTTTACCTTCAAGTAAACTAAAGTAGTCCTTCAATTGTATAAGTCTCTGGTGCGCCCCCACCTGGATTATTGCATACAGGCATTGAGACCTTATCTTCAGAAAGACATAGCTGCTCTGGAGGAGATGCAACACCGGGCAACAAAAATCATACCAGAGATTAGTCATCTCTCGTATCAGGAAGGGTTGAGGGCCACTGGCCAAACAACACTGCAAACCAGGCATGACAGGGCGGAGCTCATCGAAACACTTAAAATACTAAACAATTTGGACGATGTCGATCCGGATACTTTCTTCAAAAGGGCAGATGTAACACGAACGAGGAGCGACGGGTTCAAGCTCAACAAGCCACAATGTAGGACAGAAAACAAGAGATGCTTTTTCACCCATATGGTGGTAAACCCGGGAACAGCCTACCCGCCAAAGAGTGGATAAGGTAAACGCCAAAACTCTACTGGGTTTTAAAATACAGATAGAAAAGATCGTCCAGGCAAATGGGTAGGACCTTTGACAAGCCGCCAACTTCCTGTCCTCGTTGAGGCCACCAATATTAGTGGATCTCAGGTTAATTAAAGGTCGGCAAAGATCAGTAACCAAAGAAAATGGGAAGAGCACCGTGGCGGGTAAGCGAGCGAGCGAGTGACGTCATCACAACAAAGGTAGCTATAGACGTCTCCACGACTCGTGAAGTTCGCCTGTCTTAAAGACCTGTGTCCACAATACCCGCCAAATTGTCCCTCCCACAGTACTCTCAGGACACTTATGGCAGTGTAAGTGTGTGGTGAGGCCACACCACTGAAGACATTGAGGATATACCACGAGGGAGAGACAAAACTGTTGAAGGAAGGAGTCACTGGCTCCGCCTGACCACCTTGTTCCTCGCACTCTCATCATCCTTCGTAAGTACTTGAGTGCATTACCTGCTTGATGGGGTTCTGGGAGTTCTTCTACTTCCCAAGCCCGGCCCGAGGCTAGGCTCGACTTGTGAGAGTTTGGTCCACCAGGCTGTTGCTTGGAGCGGCCCGCAGGGCCACATACCCACCACAGCCTGGCTGATCCGGAACTTCTCTTAGAAAACAGTCCAGTTTTCTCTTGAAGATGTCCACGGTTGTTCCGGCAATATTTCTTATAGTCACTGGGAGAACGTTGAACAACCGTGGACCTCTGATGTTTATACAGCGAAGAGTTAGGGGTGACATGATAGAGGTTTACAAGTGGATGAATGGACACAACAAAGGGGATATTAATAGGGTATTAAAAGTATCAGCACAAGACAGAACACGAAACAATGGGTATAAATTGGATAAATTTAAATTTAGGAAAGACTTGGGTAAATACTGGTTCGGTAACAGGGTTGTTGATTGTTGATTTGTGGAACCAATTACTGCGTAACGTGGTGGAGGTGGGGTCCCTCGATTGTTTCAAGCGCGGGTTGGACATGTAAATGAGTGGGATTGGGTGGTTATAGATAGGAGCTGCCTCGTATGGGCCAATAGGCCGTCTGCAGTTGCCTTTGCTCTTATGTTCTTATGTTCTCTGATTGTGCCTATGGCACCTCTGCTCTTCACTGGTTCAATCCTGCATTTTCTTCCATATCATTCACTCCGGTACATTGTTATTTTACTGTGTAGATTTGGGACCTGGCCCTCCAGTATTTTCCATGTGTATATTATTTGGTATCTCTCTCGTCTCCTTTCTAGAGAGTACATTCGGAGAGCTTTGAGACGATCCCAATAATTTTGGTGTTTTATCTCAACGATGCGTGCCGTATATGTTCTCTGTATTCCCTCTATTTCAGCAATCTCTCCTGCTCTGAAGGGGGGGGGGGGGGAAGTGAGTACTGAGCTTTCTGTTCCACCATTGTCTGCTCCAACATTGTTTTACACCCCCAACATACAATTGTTAATAATAAAAATAATAAAAATTTATTTAGGAAAAGTACATACATAGTTGCAGAGTTACAGTACAAACATTCTGTTTGATTTAAAGATAGAGGTAGTACATACAATACCTAAAGCCACTAGTACGCATAGCGTTTTGGGCAAGGTGAGGTGGGGAAAAAAACACTTGGACTAAAACTTAATAGTAATTAAGCTTAAAGTATAATTGCATTGAAAGAAAAAAATAAAAATAATAAAAGATGAAAAAAGGGGGGAACATGGTAGAAAATAGCCAATATACAAGTTGGTCAACAAACAGCATTTTTTTTTCTTCAACAATAATGTTGGGGTATGGAAATAGGACTATGGAATTGTTGGAGGTGTAGATGTAGGCCAGTGGAATTGTTGGGGTAAATTATATGCCTGGCATTGTTGGGGTGTGGACATTGGCCTATCGAATAATGATAACTTTTATAATAATAATAATAATGAGAAATTCCACTGGGACTGTGTGGTGTTGCAAACCCATGACCAAGGCATTGCCAGCTGCATACTCTACTACTGTACCACCACTGACTTTCTTACAATCGGATTTCTACTGATATCACAGGAAGTCTGTGATATCCTGATATCACAGTCCTGAAGCCAGTCCAAGTTTTATGTAAGACCCCAAGCACTCAGGTGAAGGATAAAGTACTGTAGTTCAACATTGTATGCACAACTTCAGATACACAGAAAATCACACTAAGGTGATATACATCATATACGCCCTGCCCTGGTGACTCTCTATTACTCCCTTATCTATCCATATCTCAGCTATGGTATTTGTGCTTGGGGCTCTACTACCCAAAATCACTTACGTCCTCTAATTACTCAACACAAAGCTGCTATTAGGACAATATCCAATTCTGGCCCCAGACACCACTCGGTACCCCTACTTAAATCTCTGAATATGTTAGACATAAAGTCACTGCACATTCTCTCATGTGTATTATACATATATAAAACGCTAAACTATAATGCCAATCCGGATCTCAAAAGCTTCATAGAAGGTTGTATCAGAACCCATGAGCATCACACCAGAAATAAATACAGTTTTGATATTCCTAGAGTAAGACTTAATCAAACTAGAAATGCTCTACAAATCAAGGGGCCCAGAATGTGGAATGACCTTCCCGACCATGTTAAAGACTGTACCTCTCTCAACCAGTTTAAGTTAAAAGCGAAGCTATACCTAATAAATTCCCTGTAACCTACCTTACCCTTCTATTGTCAACCAATGTCTGTTTTTTTCTTTAAAGAGCGCTGTTTGTCGACATAATTGTATTTGTGCTGCTTTTTCATCTATGTTTTCATTTCTTGTTTTCATTCTACTCATTATGCTCAATTAGTATTAAGCTTGTCATTTAAGTTTATCATGCCCGAAACGCTTTGCGTAATAGTGGCTTTAGGCATTGTATGTACTAGCTATACCTATAAGTTAACAATCCTTGTAAATATTTATTGTATGTATGTACCTTACCTAAATAAAATTGTATTGTATTGTATTGTATTGTATCAATGAACAATCCACTGAGGCTGTGAGGTAATGCAAACATTGCAGGTTTGCATCATCTCACAGCCCGAGGGAATTTTCTCATTGATGTATATCACTTTTGTGTGATTTTCTGTGTAAATAATAATAATAATATTATTATTTATTCAAAAGATGGTGTGTACAAAGAACATAAGAATATTGTTCAATTGAAGGGACAGAAGTTACACATACTAATGAAGCCACTATTACGCAAAGCGTTTCGGGCAAAATTAATAATAATATAGAAATTTTTTAATTAAAGTTGTGACGGGATAAAACACTTAATACTATTAGAGAAGTAAGCTAACAAAATGAGAATGTTCAAGGAAAATAAAAAATGAATACAAAGAAGGTGATACTTAAGGATGACAAGCATAGACTATTACATTATGGAGTCAGTAGTTCTAGCAACAGTACAGGAGTTTATTTACATTAATTATAGAATGGAAATACAAGGTGTAATTTAGAAAAGCAAGTGAACTATTCCTCATAACATTTTCTCTGAACATATTTGAACATAGAGTAACATACTATAATTTAAGGTTAATTTGGCCAACAGTTTCAAATAACCAAGATCATAAAGGACACGAGTAAACACTTTATCAAAGAAATGCCTGAAATTAGATGACATTAAATGTTGATAGTAAATTTTGATAGTAAATGTAGAAATTAAATGTGTGTACTCGCTTGAATGAACTATATGGGGCATAGCCGATTCATTCCAGTGTGGAATTCATTCCATCCGTTCGGCCCCAGCAACTCCCTTTCCCCCCCCCCCCCAAAAAAAAAATACAATCACATTAATACATATGCCAGTCCACATTTGCCTTATGAAAAATTTAAATAATAAAGAATTTGTATTGCAATGAAATAAATTGATATTGCACGTTACAGTACTGTACTTACCCTACCAGTTGAGTTTTGTAGTGCAAACTTTGTTAGCCTTAATATCCTGAGAGTGCCACACATATGAATATAAATTGTTTAAAGAACAGTAACTTTTCTAACAAATGTACATTATACACTACAGTCTGTACATAAAGTACAGACCACTAGAATCACACTACTGCAGTACACTTGTATCATATAAACTACACTTTGTACATTTAATGTCATTAGAACTGTGCTGTACAGCTCAATTGGTACTCCCAGGTAAGTTATGGCTAGTGCTGGGTGCTGGTCCAGTTGCCTGGGCATCCTCGGAAGGTGAGTCCTTGCTAGTGCTGGGTGCTGGTCCTGTAGGCCTACTGTGAAACCATACCAAAACTTTTGAATCTTAGTTTGTTTCTTTCTTGTGAGCTTCATTAAAATATCTTTCATAATATATAGTTTCAGTTAAATGTCTTATCATATATCTTATCATATACATATCTTTCAGATAAAGCCATTTTTATCTGCTTTGTACACTTAAAACCAGCTTTGATTATTAGATATCATGTGCTGAGAAAGTTTATGCTTATATGCATTAGCACTTCCAACATCTACACTTAATGCCTCGCCACAAATTTTCATGTTAATGATGTATTAACTCTCTTTAAATCGACATACCTATTTAGTGCTAGCCTTGAAATTGTCTATGTTTAACTTTACAGCAAGTCTCTCAGCTGCATTTCTAATAGAATCAACTTACAAATTGTTTTATTAAAAATATTATTATTGTTAGTTTGACATTATATACATTTTATTCAGTACAGTTCTGTATTAACCCTTAAGCTGTGCATGGCATACATATACGACAGGACCTGATGGAAAAGTTCAGTTTCTCAAATTTGCTATAATGCTTTCCAATTTTTTGTGCATACTAGCAAATCCTGCAACTTTGTCTAAATGATCACAAACGCAACTTAAAAAATAAGAAAATAAAAAATAATTATAAAAGTGAATATTGAGAATATCAGATTTTGAAATCAACTGCAAAAATATAAACTATCACCAATTGTTCCTTTGGTGTTATTATGCTCTCAGAATAGTATATGATCTTCATTTTCATAGATTTAGAATACATGTTTTCAGTTTAATTTACTGTAAAAAAAAATCGTCAATGTGGCATTTGAATTATACGCCAAACCTAGAAAAAAAATTGATAACTCCAAACATGTAGGGTTTGGGAAAAATCCATTCTAATAAGATTATAGAACAGACAGCTGTGCACATTATTTGTAAAAATGGTGAGAATTGGTCAGAAACTGAATTTTTTGAAGCTGACTCAAAGTTGAAACTCTAGTTTTAGAGATAATTGAAGTTGAAGTTATTGACAATGAATAATTTAGTTCTTATTCATTAATTTACTTATTAGTTTTAATAAAGGTAGTTTGACATTCGTACTCGAATATGCGAAACTTGTAGGTCAATATGTGTTGTAATGATGTCAAGAAAAAATACCCCCCCTCCCCAAGAAACAAAATATAGTTATTAACTAGGGATTTAATTAAGGGATAAAAATGTATTCTGTATAAAAGTTATAAAGCCCTAATCATCAAAACCACCTATAGATACAAAGAAAATAGAATTTGAAATCTGAAAAACTCAGTACAAAAATTCAGTCCCAAGTTCTGCCAGTTGTGACTGATTTATTTGATGACCTATTTCATTCTATCTTGACATAGTTAGGGATGGGTATGCACTCTCCAGGATGTAGAGGTTACAACAAAATCTGATAATAAACAAAGGAGAAAAAACAAATCTCCTCCCCCCCAAAAAAAAAAAAAAATTGGACATTTGTGAAAGTAACAGAAATTAACATTAGGCAATGCATTTTTATGATATATAACAAAATAGAGCATGATAACATACTCATTATTATTGGTATTATTATGTATTACTCAGCAATGGTATACAGGCACCAGCTGCATATCCACTTTGTGGATATTTCTTGCTACTATTCTTCTTTGTACATTGGACAAGTGCTTGCATCTCTTTATTACTGCATTATCCCTCATTTCCAGTTAACAGGAGCTGTTCTCCTTATCAACAAAATGTTCTCCTTTTTAAAAAAAATTGTCTAAAATACATTTCTGAACATATTGGAATGAAACTTTCATGACACTTAAGCCAATAAGTTGGAGATTTGTTTAACATTTAATATTAATTTTCACATAATTCAAATATTTTTTGCCCAGCCCCAGCTTTTACAGCCCAGGCTCTAGCAGCTTTAGGGTTAATGCATGTGGTTTGTATTACGTAGGCTGTTAGAGAGGGAGGGGAGGCAGCCGAGAACCTGCCCATACCCCCTTCCCCTTTCCTGCCCACCCTCCTTACTCCTGCCCACCCTCCTTATTGCTGCCCACCCTTCTTACTCCTGCCCACCCTCCTTATTCCAGCCCACCTTCCTTACTCCAGCCCACCTTCCTTACTCCAGCCCACCTTCCTTACTCCTGCCCACTCTCCATACTCCTGCCCACTCTCCATACTCCTGCCCACCCTCCTTACTCCTGCCCACCCTCCTTATTGCTGTCCACCCTTCTTACTCCAGCCCACCTTCCTTACTCCAGCCCACCTTCCTTACTCCTGCCCACTCTCCGTACTCCTGCCCACTCTCCGTACTCCTGCCCACCCTCATTACTCCTGGCTACCCCCCTTTCTCCAGCCCACCCTCCTTACTCCTGCCCACCCTCCTTATTTCTGCCCACCCTCCTTACTCTTGCCCACCCTTCTTATTCCTGCCCACCCTCCTTATTCCTGCCCATCCTCCCCACTCCTGCCCACCCTCCTTACTCCTGTCCACCCTCCTTATTGCTGCCCACCCTCCTTATTGCTGCCCACCCTCCTTATTCCTGCCCAGCCTCCTTACTCATGCCCACCCTCCTTACTTTTGCTCAAAGCATAATACCTAAAAAAAATTATTTAATTTTTCTAAACATTTACTGTGTTTTGGTGGGAAAATTTAGTCATAGAAACCTTAAATTTGTTTTATTTTGCCTTAATAGGTAATACTGCTTCCAGTCTCTGCTCGGCTACCCAGGACGATAGCAAACACAACTTCTGCCCATTAATGATGGTAAGGACAATTTTATTCTTACTGTACTACCAGTGTGTGTGTTTATCATGTTGATGTCGATATCCAGTGATTGTGAGTGTATTAATCAAGATATTTTCATTAACTAGTGTATTAATGTTGGTGTTGTCATTTACCAGTGATGGCGAGTGTATTAATTATTATCATTACCCAGTGATGGTGAGTGTATTAATCATATTGGCATTACCCAGTGATGTTGAGTGTATTAACCCCTTAACTGCGTTGCCTCCAAATATGACACCCCCGCAGTGCGCAGGAAATAAATTCTCCGGAATTTTTTTTTTTAAAGTGTCAAAAACCCTTTCCTGAATATGGGTATGTAAAAAAAAATCGAAATTGTACTTACTTTGGCTGCTATGGGGTCCATAAGTTGGGGCGTGACGTCATCATTCCCATTCGCCCGTGACGTACGCTCCCGGGGCCAGTAGGGCGTGGGGCGCGCGAGTTGACGCAAATATATATTTTTTCATTTTTTGCGCACAGTTCCAAATACATTTTATTTGTTTTTACATGCTAATTCTATGTATAATGAACACGTACACTATATTATGGCAGTAAAACATCCGTACTGTCCGAAGAATCTGTGTTACGTGCAAGACACATGTGTACACGTATGTTGCACATATTTACCATGTATCATGCTAATTTATGTATATATACAATCTATTTACACACTATACACTGTCACACAGTATATACATTCACCATCAACATACACAGAACTCCTCGAGTGTGAGCAGCCACACCCAGCCAGCCAGTCCTCCCTTATTCCTCCAACATCGTACTTACTATCACCCCCCCTCCCACCATACTGTTATTCACACCAATGTTTCAGGTTCATTTATGTATATTTACAACACATTTGCACACTCTGCACTGTCACACACCATAAACACACTCAGAACTCAGCGAGTGTGAGCTGCCACACCCAGCCAGCCAGTCCTCCCTCTCTCCTCCAACATCGTACTCGCCATCACCCCTCCTCCCACCATACTCTTACTGTTTATATTACACTATTTATATATGTTATGTATACCTATCTACATGTTTTATTCACCAGAACTATGCAAGTAAGCCGGTATTGTGTCCTAACAGTACAGTTGCTACCATACACTGCATGAGAAATCACACAGCAGATGACGCTGCGATTACGACGTCACCTCCCTCACAAAAATAGCTCCTCCCACCATACTCTTGTTGCTGTTATTATACTATATACACACACTGTATATACCCATGTACATAGGTGTTCCCCGTAGTGAACCACTAAGCTAGTATGGTGAGCAAAACAAGATTGGCTCCCACACACAGTGGAGGCTACCTCAATTCTCTCCCTCCCTCACCAAAATTCCTCCTTCCACAATACTACACACAATGCTAATTATAACCACAATCCTGGTCACTAATTCCTGTAAATGAATAATTGACCACACGTTTATTTTGAAAAGGAACCTAAGAAGTCATTTGAAGATTCCAAATGGACGAAATAATGCTGTGGTGCTGTGAACATCGTGAACAGCATTGAATCACTGATATTTGAACATTGTTCCAGGTCATTATCACACTCAGGCTCTTCTATAAGACTATCATGGCTAAATAATACAGATTATATATATATTTTGACATTATTAGGCGATGCTGTGGTCACACGCTGAACAGCAGTGCTGTGCACTCATACTGCGTGCGCCGGCCTTGGTTGCTCACTCACTACTGAGGCTCCAACACCCGGGAATGTGGACCACGATTTTTTTTAAAGATGGCGTCTGTTTACAAGAGCCCTGAGGAAGCTGATGTGAACCCCACGTAGCCGCGGGAGTTTTGAATGGAACGTGAAAAATAAAAATACCCGGAGGCGCGTTGCGCAAACCAGACGTGGGCCTGCAGGCGCATTGCGCAGTTTAAGGGTTAACCCTTGTGTTGCTAAGGGCTATTTGCATCTTGTCACCCACAGGTGCATAACAAAAAAGAAAAAAAAATTGTTTCCTAACCTGTTAATTTGTGTTCCCTGACCACAAGAGAGAAAAAATTAATCGTACGTACAAATGGCATAAATGAGTCGACAATATGAGCGATGACGTCACACCCTGCATGCTTGCTCATGCAAGGTGCGGCCGAGAGGCATCGCGCGCAGTCTTCAAGCAGCCAGAATTGCTACAAATTTATTTTCGCGGCATTATTTATAGTGTCTACGCATATTTTATCACAAATATTCACTAATTGTGTTGCATATAATGTTACTTCATGTTCAATGGTAATAAATGTTGCATACATTGAGTATACACATGCGCACAAAAATGTTTTCCCATTATGCCAATATAATATGTATTCACATTGTTCATTATTATATTTACACACACATGCACACACTATTTACAGGTTTTTGTAATATTATTGCACATTTAAGAAGTCTTGGGGAGAGTGGTAGGCATTGAAGCAGTTGACAGCACACAATGGAACTGCACACGCTTCACACCATGTTTGCACATGTTTACGTTTCTGATCTCTTTTTTTTTTTGTTCTACAAACTAAGCAATCACGCTTGCCTATTGCACGCTTTCCAGCTGGTGGCAAATGTTTTAGTCTGTGTGCTTGAATGACCTCCATGTGAGCGTGCCTGGGTGTAGCAGCATGCTGCAACACTGGGTTCATGATGGGTCTTTGTATGCCAGGAACATCTTTGCCAAACTTTGCTAATAACTGTGTCCCAAGTGTAAAAGCAAACGAACGGAAACTTGGTTTACGTCAAGTTTTAACCAGATACATATTATAGCTATTCATCATGCTTATGTCAACAAGACGGAAAAACACTTTTTTCGTCCACTTCAATGTTTTCTGCACACACTCGACAGTGCCCACCATCATGTCAGATTTATCAACCAAACGCAAGTTGATATTATAGTCAAGAACACACTCTGGCTTATATACTGGTTCTTGCGTTACTCAGTTCACCTTGCCTCTGTTCATCATTGTACCATCACGAACGGTTGTCAGCAAGTTCACTTCTCTTTTGTCTTTCCACGTAACTGAGTGTATTTGATCACTTTTTCTTAGCTGGCAGTCATAAACTTCAAGTTTATTGTCAAACACTGGCATTTCCCTTCTTCTTGGCTTTACTGTACCAAACAATCCAGTTCTATTTTAAATCAAGAACCTAGCTGGCAAGGGACTTGTATAGCAGTTATCCGTGTATAAAATGTGGCCCTTGTTCATCCATGGTACCATCAGTGACTTCACCACACTACCTGAGAAACCATGTTGGTCGTTACCGGGAATGTCTACATCGCTAGCAGAATACAGAATCGTGTGTAAAACGTATCCTGTTTCACAGTCACAAAGAACAAAGAATTTCAATCCAAATCTGTTGCGTTTGGAGGGAATATACTGCTTGAATGCAACACGTCCTCTGAAAAGCACAAGGGAATCGTCGATCACCAGCTTCTGTGCTGGTACGTAGAAATCTCTGAACTTTCCAGTCACTTCATCCATATAGTGTCTGACTCTCCAAAATCTATCATCCTCTGTCCGGTCCTCATTACTTGCAAAATGAAGACACCTGAGGAGTATCTGAAACCTGTCTCAGAACATATATTTCCTGAAGAAAGGTGTTGGAATAGTCTGGTCTTTGCTCCAATAATCTGTGATAGCGTGTTTGACACAATGTTTCATCAACATACATATTGCCAAAAATGCATACATTTCACCTACAGTAGAGTTTTTCCAATGCTGCAATCGTGAATATTCTGTTATCTCTTTTCCAATGAGATGAGTCGCATTAAGGTTCATTTGGTGTACAATATATTCCATGAGCGGCTCATCATAAAATGCTGTAAAGTAATCCATTTCACACATGTCCTCACCATTATCAGGGAAAAGGTCTGTAATCCCAACTTCTTTATTGTCAAAGGCAGGAATTAGAGGAATAAAGTCATCACCATCACTCCACACAAGTACACCTGCTGTCCTGCGAGACGCAACAGCGACTTGACAGCGAGGAAGCGTTGCACACCATGGACCAGGAGCTGTAGCCCGTCTACACAAAGTACGGCCGCTATGTGAACGTGAGGTGAAATCACGTGAACATGAGGGTCTTGGTTCCTCATGTGGTGCCATGCGTCGGCGCTTGGCTGGGCGAGACGCTGCTGACGCGACAAGTTCTCGCCCGGTATCACCACTGGTACTAGCAACAGGCACGGTAACACTATGCTCTGAATCCACTTCACTAAAACCAGAAAATGAGTCACCTTCCTCTGACTCATCGCCCAAAATATCCTCGTACTCTAAATAAGCACAAGAACTGTGTGGTCGTGGGTGAATTGGAGTAGACACTGGGCGAGGAAGCACGGGTGAGCTTGTAGGCCTCGCCATGGGAGGAGATTGTATCTAATATTCACTGTTTGTGCTACTATCATCGGTCAATTGTCTGTAGTCCTTATCAATGTCAGGGTCATCAAAAATCACTTTCCTCACCATCAGAAAATAATTCACTAGTTATTTGGTCTTGAGTAAGTGATTGCGTGGTGCGTGCTCAGGAGGCATTTGGCCGTGCGTTCGCCATGGTGACCGCTGGGTAATTGGGGCCTCCCATGCATTGGTAGCGTGAGCTGGATTTTTTTTTACAAAATGGCCGCTGGTTTACTATAGCCCCTCGGCAGCATATGGGGGGCCCCCTACCCCGCTGGCCATTCAAATCTTGTGCGGTATTCCATCACGTCATATGACATGATGCACAATTTATAGCAAGTTACTCAAGACATCATATGACGTGTTGCGCAGTTTAAGGGTTAATCATGGTGTTATTACCCAATTATGTTGAGTGTATTAACCCTCTGAAATGCAAATAGCGCATAATTTTGCTCAATCAGGGGTGCGCATAACACCTTAACCACTGCACTGTGCCAAACGACAAATGCCATTCGCCAGGTACTGCGCCAACTGACAAAAGTATTTTTTATTTCTTCATATACGGTCGAAGCACGCTCGCGGTAGGTTGGGTACAAAATGGACTCTTAGGACCTACAGTGAGAGGCAGCGATCTTGGAAAAAATTCCCAGATTGTTGTAGGGCTGCTGGCTGGGTTAGTACTAAGTGAGCAACAATGGGTGGCACACGAGCCTCTGGCTCCCAAACGCGGTGTTGACTTGGGTACAAGATGGATTCCTGAGGTGTTTGCCAGATTGAAAAAAAATTCCCAGCATTCCCCATGGTCATGGGCAGGCTCATATTCAAGGTAGCAACCGTGTCGTATTCATCCATATCGAGCTCCCAGCCCTAGTCGGCCATGTTTTTAAGAAAACATCATCTGATGTTGGAATACAAGGCATATTGCTTGAAGATGAGCATGCCAATGATTTTGATAACCCAAATCTGGAAAAAGACCTAACACAGGTGTCTGCTACTAGTGATATGCATATTGAAGTGAACGATGTGGAGAGTGTGTACAGTACACAGCTCTCACAGCCCTGCCGTGCCGGACTAGGTCATCACCATCAGTGGAACAACACAAATTAATTTTTGTATGTTCCACTGGACATTTAGTGCCAAATGCAATTCATTTGGACCATCCGGGAATTCGTTAGAGCGGGGTCTGTTAGAGTGATGGTGCACTGTATTTGAAAAGAAAAAAATGCAAGAATAGAGAAGTGATTGCAAATATTATTCAGCAGATATGTAAGTAATAAAATTTAGCAGATACTGTATATAAGTAATAAAATTTACCAGATATAAAAGTAAAAATAATAAAGAACAGAAGAGTGGGAAATTAGATAATTAATTACTCTAGGAATTTAGATTCCTAGAGTAAACGAATTAAGATTCAAATAATTAATCAAATGGAATACAAATAATTAGCTAATTTAAGAATTAGATTAATATTGTAATACATGAATATTATATGGTAATAATACAACATGGGCAAAGATATGCAATATAAACGGGCAATACACAGGCCAAAAAAAAAAAAGAGAACAAAGTGAGAATTAGACAATTAGATTAAGATTGTGAATAAACAAATGGATTCAGATTCAAAATAATTAATAAAAAAAGAAACATAATTAATCTAATTAAAAATTCAGTAATCTCTTAAGATTGTAATACAGTAATATCATATGGTAATAAGACAAGTTGGATAAGGGTATGCAATAGAAACAAACACATATGGGCTGGAAACACTGATGTACTTAAAGCTTAAGAATCCATTAACAATACTGGAATATTAGACAACAAATAAGACTAGTAGCTAATATTAATGGGCAGATATATAAGTGAGAAATTAAATTATTAATTTTTAATTCACAAAGTAATGAATTAAAGATTCAGATAATTTGGCAAATTAAGAGTTCAAGGTTTATAACATTTTGGGAAATTGAAGTGTTAGTATCAACAGATAAATGGGTAAGTTGCAAATATTGTAAGGTAAGAATCTGATAAATAGACAAATTAAGTATTCAAAATATTATTACATTTTATAAAATTGAAGTCAATGTAGTAATTTTTTTTTTTTTTTTTTTTTTTTTTTGAGATATATACAAGAGTTGTTACATTCATGTACAGCCACTAGTACGCGTAGCGTTTCGGGCAGGTCCCTGGAATACGATCCCCTGCCGCGAAGAATCGTTTTTTCATCCAAGTACACATTTTACTGTTGCGTTAAACAGAGGCTACAGTTAAGGAATTGCGCCCAGTAAATCCTCCCCGGCCAGGATACGAACCCATGACATAGGGCTCGCGGAACGCCAGGCGAGTGTCTTACCACTACACCACGGAGACTGTAATAGTTATAAGAGGGTAAATTGCATGTATTTGAAGCCAATTATATAAAAAAGAAGCATATATTAATTGATATCAAAATATAAAAAAAAAACAAAATTTTAATATGGTAAGGCTTGGTCACTTATGTGTTAGTTTCAGCAATGACATTGGAAGTTTGCTGGCTTCCAGTTATGTCACAATCAATAAAGAAAGACAATAATTGTTGGGCACTTTTTATGTCACGTCTTTTGCCTGTTCTTTCTTGCCAATGATTGTTCCATTCCTGGTGCAGCACTGCTTGATAAGATTTAGGTTTTGTTTGTGAACATGATGCAGTCTGTAGAGGAGGATCAACGCTGCTTGGTAAGGCACTCATTAATATAAAGGTTGGTTTTATATTTATAGCAGATTGAATGAGATCTTACTTATCATTGGGATAAGCTAGTTTAGTGAGCTTACCTGTCTGGTGCTTTAGTGACTGTTTTTATCTATTCTGATAGATTTAATAGTATCATTAAAGTTTATCTCTGATCTAATCAGTTGATGAGCTACACCTGAGTAGTTCTCACATTCTTGTTCTTCAGGCAGTTCAGTAGAGCTGATGATGAGCAAATCATGGAGTTTTTGTTGATCCCTGTTGTTTGGAGAACCTGAAACACTTATAAATCCATTACAGTAGAACCTCGAGTGACGACCGCCTCAAATGGCGAGCAATTTGGTTAACGAACACCTCGATTGCCGACAATTCGTCTTGTTTGGCGAGCACTCGTTTGAATAATGTCAACACCACATGGTGGGGTCGCGCTGCTTCTCGCAGATTCTCGAACGCCTCCGACGATGCAAATAAATTATTTTTCTTTGTTTAACATTATACATTAATAGCTGTTTTAGTGTTTAGTGCCTTAATTTAAACACCCCGCATAGGATAGGGGGCAGCTATAGTGCAGCCATGACCGATAGTTGACAGACACCACCTAGAAAAAAAATCCTGGCCAACATTCCTGGGTGTGAGAGCTTCAATACTGAGCGAGCCACCAAGGCTGACGCATGCGGCATGAGCTCACAGAACCACTGTTCAGCTTGTGACCACAGCATCACCTAAAAATGTCAAAATATATATGTTCATGCTATTATTTAGCAATGATAGTATTACAGAAGACCCCCCTGAATGTGATCAAACTGACCAGGATTCTGATAATAGCAGGATTGTGGTGATATTTAGCACTCTGCTCCATGGTGGGAGGAGTAATGTTGAGGGAGGGAGGGTTGTGGCGTCATCTTCTGACTGTGTGTGGCCACCTTTTATTGACTGGAATTACCACACCAGCTTAGTGGTTCACTATGGTGAACACAAATGTAGATACTTATATATAACGTGTGTATAGAGTGTAATAACAGCAATAGAAGTATGTTGGGGCCACCATTTTGGTGAGAGAGGTGCATCATCTGCAAGACATGTCTTGTTGTTTACTGGTGGCCACTATGGTCTTTGGGCACCATACCAGCTTAATTGTACAGGTATGGTGAATAAAACATGTAGATACTTATATATAATGTGTGTATATAGTGTAATAACACCACAAACAGTATTGTTGGAGGAGAAATATTAGTGCATCTGGCCTCAAACCAGTGAAGGCGGCCGCCACCAGCTGACTGTGTGAGTAGCTATGTCTTATTGTCTTTACTCATCATACATGCTTAGATGTACAGTTTTGGTGAACAAAACATGTAAATACTTATATATAAAGTCTGTGTATAGTGAATAAAGGCAAAAACAGTAGCGTGAGAGGAGAATGTGGGCAAGTGAGGTGTTGTTGAGGGAGGGAGTGCCAGCGAGTGGCTGGCTGGTGTGTGGCGGTCACTCCTCGTTGCATTTTGACTCACAATACCAACTTAGTGGTTCGTTATGGTGAGTAAAACATGCAGATACCTTTATATAACCTGTGTATATTGTATAATAACAGCAAAACTATTTGTTTATTGTTTTATGAACATAATAATTGAATCACTAATATGCACACCATAATTTTGAGTATAGCGATGGTTCACACATATTATTATATAAATATATCACAATACACACTATTGAATAATATTACTGCAAAACAACAAAGAAAAAATCAATCAGAGACATTGAAATAATTAGGTAATAATATCTTTGTGGCAACAAAGCCTGACAGCTCGGGCAGAGCAGACCTTGTCTGGCGACTGCTCTGTCAACGCTTCTTTTTTGCCAGACTTCCCCACCCAATTGTGGCCAAAATATGCCACCTATGATTTTTTTGTTATTTTTTCCATGACCATGGAACACAAATGAACACTTTTATAAAACAAAAGAATTTTTTTATTTATTTTTTTTTGTTGCGCCTGTGGGTGTTGAAGCCATTATGACCTTTAGCGGCTCAAGGGTTAATGATGCTGGGATGTTGTAAAGCATTGACTTTTTTTGTAAAAAAAATGAAAGTAATTAAAAAAAAGAACAAATGTCAAAAAGGTTCATTTATTGGTTGTCAGGTAGGCTGCTCCATGTTTCTTAAAAAAAAAAAAAAACTTTGAAAAACTTTGAAAAAGGACAAATGCCATATAAGTTCGTTCAGCGTTTGTCGGGTAGGCTGCTCCATTATTGAGAAATAAATGAAAAATACAAAACAAATGGAACACATTTGAAACACAGAAAGAGTGTCATAATGGAGCAGCCTATCTGACAAACACTGAACGAACCTTTATGGCATTTGTCCGTTTTTCAAAGTGTTTCAACTGTTTTATTTTTTTATTTTTATTTTTTTTTATTTTAGAAACATGGAGCAGCCTACCTGCTGAACCTCGAATGAATCTTTTTTGACATTTGTTCTGTTTTTCAAAATTCTTCATTTTTTTTTTAAGAAACATGGAGCAGCCTACCTGACAAACACCGAATGAACCTTTTGCTATACAAAAAAAGAAAAAAAGAAAAAAAAATTGAACAAATTTTGAGAAAGAAAAATGTCATAAAGGTTTGTTCAGTGTATGTGAGGTAGGCTGCTCTCCATTATTTATAACATCGAATATTATACTGATGTTTTTTGGTGGTAGAATGGAATATTTTTATTTACATTATTTTCAATGGGGAACTTCGTTTTGAATTACGTCAGTTTCACATGACGACCACGGTGCCAGAATGGATTAAATTCGTTATTCGAGGTTCCACTGTACTACCTACCTAACTACACATACTGTATTGCATATTAATGGGTTATAAGCCAGTCCAAACAGGGTATAAGTATGGAATACTATAACTCTCATACTGGGTGGGGTGGATATTATGAGGGACTGGTGGCTCATAACAGTTGTTGCTAACGTGTGTTGGTGAGTGTATTAATATACCTGAGTCTTGTCTCTCCTTACTCATAACCTTTGTGTACCTGAGTTTTGTCTCCCCTTATTCATAACCTTTGTGTACCTGAGTCTTGTCTGCTCTTTCTCATAACCTTTGTGTACCCGAGTCTTCTGTCTCCCCTTACTCGTAACCTTTGTGTACCTGAGTCTTGTCTGCTCTTTCTCATAACCTTTGTGTACCCGAGTCTTCTGTCTCCCCTTACTCGTAACCTTTGTGTACCTGAGTCTTGTTTGCTCTTTCTCATAACCTTTGTGTACCCGAGTCTTCTGTCTCCCCTTACTCGTAACCTTTGTGTACAAGAGTCTTGTCTCCCCTTACTCGTAACATTTGTGTTCCTGAGTCTTGTCTCCCCTTACTTGTAACATATGTGTTCCTGAGTCTTGTCTCCCCTTACTCGTAACCTTTGTGTACAAGAGTCTTGTCTCCCCTTACTCGTAACCTTTGTGTACCTGAGTCTTGTCTCCCCTTACTTGTAACATATGTGTTCCTGAGTCTTGTCTCCCCTTACTCGTAACCTTTGTGTACAAGAGTCTTGTCTCCCCTTACTCGTAACCTTTGTGTACCTGAGTCTTGTCTCCCCTTATTTGTAACATATGTGTTCCTGAGTCTTGTCTCTCTTTATTCTTAACCTTTGTATTCCTGTATCTTGTCACTCCAGTAATGTGAGAGTATGTTAAATTGAACATTAGTAAATGTGTATGATTGTGTGTATTAAGTTTTCCCACAAATTTTTGTGAGAGTACCGTCCCAGCACTCTACGAGGACAGAGAGGGAGGAGCGAGACTTCACACGCTGCGGGTGTGTGGTGTGTGCTGGTGAGGAGTCCACCTCACTGTGTGGGGTTATTTACCTCCATTATATCTCTGTGACTGGAATACTGTCATTAATGGTGAGCGAGATGTTATTCCTTGGTAGTGTATTGTCCCATTTCCTGTGTTTTAATAAATGTAATGCATGTACTGTACTTTACCTGGTTGATACCTGGTTGATGGGGTTCTGGGAGTTCTTCTACTCCCCAAGCCCGGCCCGAGGCCAGGCTCGACTTGTGAGAGTCTGGTCCACCAGGCTGTTGCTTGGAGCGGCCCGCAGGGCCACATACCCACCACAGCCCGGCTGATCCAGAACTTCTCTTAGAAAACCATCCAGTTTTCTCTTGAAGATGTCCACGGTTGTTCCGGCAATATTTCTTATAGTCGCTGGGAGGACGTTGAACAACCACGGACCTCTGATGTTTATACACTGCTCTCTGATTGTGCCTATGGCACCTCTGCTCTTCACTGGTTCAATCTTGCATTTTCTTCCATATCGTTCACTCCAGTACGTTGTTATTTTACTGTGTAGATTTGGGACCTGACCCTCCAGTATTTTCCATGTGTATATTATTTGGTATCTCTCTCGTCTTCTTTCTAGAGAGTACATTTGAAGAGCTTTGAGATGATCCCAATAATTTAGGTGTTTTATCTCGTTTATGCGTGCCGTATATGTTCTCTGTATTCCCTCTATTACAGCAATCTCTCCTGCTCTGAAGGGGGAAGTGAGTACTGAGCAGTACTCGAGATGGGACAACACAAGTAATATAATAACCCATGGTTTAATAGACAGTGTCAGGAAGCAAAAATGGCCAGCAGGCGGGAGTGGAGGAAGTACAGAAGACAAAGGACAGAGGACAACAGGATCAGATACAACAGAGCTAGGAACGATTACATTAACATAAGACGAACATCGGAAAGGGACTATGAGAACGATATTGCAATCAAAGCGAAAAAACAACCTAAGTTACTACACAGTCATATAAGAAGAAAAATGTCGGTGAACGACCAAGTGACAAGACTAAGGAAGACAGAGGGGGCATATACTGAAAGTGACAAGGAAATCTGCGAGGCACTGAATGACAGTTTCCATGGAGTGTTCACTACCGAGCCTGAGCAGCTCCCATTGTTGGAAGGGGTTACCATAGATGAAAGACTATCAGATATAGAGGTGACAGCAGAGGAGGTAATGAAACAGTTGACAACTCTAGATGCAACTAAAGCAGTTGGACCAGACAAAGTATCACCGTGGATACTAAAAGAAGCAGCACAGGCCCTCAGCGTGCCTCTGGCAATGATCTTTAATGAGTCACTTATGTCAAGAGAATTGCCCAGTTGCTGGAAGAAGGCAAATGTCGTGCCGATCTTCAAGAAAGGTGATAGGGAGGAGGCACTTAACTATAGACCTGTATCACTGACAAGCATCCCCTGTAAAATACTGGAAAGAATAATTAGGCTACGACTGGTTGCACACCTGGAGAACATTAGGTTTGTGAACAAACATCAACATGGGTTCTGGACAGGGAAATCGTGCCTAACAAACCTTCTGGAATTCTATGATAAAATAACGAGGATAAGACAGGACAGAGATGGTTGGGCAGACTGCATATTTCTGGACTGCCAAAAAGCCTTTGATACAGTACCGCACATGAGACTGCTGTTCAAGCTTGAGAGGCAGGCGGGGTTGGGGGGAAAGGTCCTAGCATGGATAAGGAACTACCTAACAGGAAGGAGCCAAAGAGTTACGGTAAGGGGCGAGAAGTTGGACTGGCGAACAGTAACAAGTGGAGTACCACAAGGATCGGTGCTGGGACCAATTCTATTTCTTGTATATGTTAACGACATGTTTACAGGCGTAGAGTCCTACATGTCGATGTTTGCGGATGACGCAAAGTTGATGAGAAGAGTTGTGACAGATGAGGATTGCAAGATCCTCCAAGAGGACCTGAACAGGTTGCAGAGATGGTCAGAAAAATGGCTACTGGAATTCAACACGAGCAAATGTACAGTTATGGAAATGGGACTAGGAGATAGGAGACCAAAGGGACAGTACACAATGAAGGGGAACAGCCTACCTGTGACGACGCGTGAAAGAGACCTGGGGGTGGACGTAACACCTAATCTATCTCCTGAGGCACATATAAATAGGATAACGACAGCAGCGTACTCTACACTGGCAAAAGTTAGAACATCATTCAGAAACCTAAGTAAGGAGGCATTTAGGGCGCTTTACACTGCCTACGTGAGGCCAGTCTTAGAGTATGCCGCCTCATCATGGAGTCCCCATCTGAAGAAGCATATAATGAAACTGGAAAAGGTTCAGAGGTTTGCAACGAGACTCATCCCAGAGCTACGAGGGATGGGGTATGAGGAGCGCCTGAGGGAACTGTGCCTTACGACACTAGAAAGAAGAAGGGAGAGGGGGGGACATGATAGGAACGTATAAGATACTCAGAGAGATTGACAGAGTGGACATAGACGAAATGTTCACACGGAAAAGTAACAGAACGAGGGGACATGGATGGAAGCTTGAAACTCAGATGAGTCACAGAGATGTTAGGAAGTTTTCTTTTAGCGTGAGAGTAGTGGGAAAATGGAATGCACTTCAAGAACAGGTTGTGGAAGCAAATACTATTCATAATTTTAAAACCAGGTATGATAGGGAAATGGGACAGGAGTCATTGCTGTAAACAACCGATGCTCGAAAGGCGGGATCCAAGAGTCAATACTCGATCCTGCAGACACAACTAGGTGAGTACAAGTGACTTGAAGAGTACAACCATTGTGATGGGATCCCTGGATTTGAAAGTTCTCGTAATCCATCCGATCATTTTTCCGGCTGAAGCGATATTTGCTTTGCTATGCTCCCTAAATGTTAGATCGTCGGACATCATTATTCCCAAATCCTTGACATGCTGTTTTTCTACTATGGGAAGATTCGATTGTGTTTTGTAACCTGTATTATGTTTCAGATCCTCATTTTTGCCATACCTGAATACAGTGTACCTGAAATTTATCACTGTTAAACATCATGTTATTATCTGCTGTCCAATCGAAAACTTTGTTGACATCTGCTTGTAGTTTTTCAATGTCTTCAGCAGAGGTAATTTTTATGCTGATTTTTGTGTCATCTGCAAAGGACGACACGAAGCTGTGCCGTGTATTTTTGTCTATATCAGATATGAGAATAAGGAACAGTAGCAGTGCAAGGACTGTACCTTGAGGTACAGAGCTTTTAACATCGCTTGGACTCGATTTTATTTGATTGACTGTTACTCTTTGTGTTCTGTTCGACAGGAAATTGAGTATCCAGTGTCCTACTTTTCCAGTTATTCCCATTGACCTCATTTTGTGAGCTATCACCCCATGGTCACATTTGTCAAACGCCTTTGGAAAGTTTGTGTATACAACATCTGCATTTTGCTTTTCTTCTAGGGCTTCTGTGATTTTGTCATAGTGATTGAGTAACTGTGACAGACAGGATCTTCCCGCTCTAAATCCATATTGTCCTGGATTGTGCAATTCATTGTTTTCCATAAAACTAGAAATTTGATTCCTAATCACTCTTTCAAACACTTTTATGTGTGATGTTAGTGCAACTGGCCTTTTTTTGCCAAGGCTTTACTCCTCCCCTTGTGCAACGGAGCTATATCTGAAGATTTAAGTGCTACTGGTATCTCCCTTGTATCCAGGCTCTTTCTCCATATTACGCTGAGTGCTCTCGCTACTGGTACTTTACAATTCTTTATGAATATTGAATTCCATGAGTCAGGCCCAGGAGCTGAGTGCATAGGCATATTGTCAATTTCTCTTTCAAAGTCTTCCGAGTTTGTGGTAATATCTGTTATATTATCTGCAGCTTGAATGTCATTCATAAAGAAGCTGTCTGGGTCATCAACTTTCATGTTGTTTATTGGTGTGCTAAACATAGCCTCATACTGGCCTCTTAGAATTTCACTAATCTCTTTGTTGTCCTCTGTGTACGTACCTTCATTTGTAATTAACGGTCCAATACTGGTTGAGGTTTTGGATTTTGATTTTGCGTATGTGAAAAAATATTTCAAATTTTTCCTTATCTCTTGTATAGCTTTCTGTTCCAATTCCATTTCCTCAGACTCATATGATCACTTCAATGTTTGTTCTATTTCTTCGATCTCCCTGCTTAGGCTTGTTTTCCTTGCTTGTGATAGTTGTGTCTGCCGAAGCATTTCGGTTATTTTTTCCTTCTCCTGTACAGTCGTCTGCGTTCTCTTTCTAGAGTGGTCCTCTTTCTGCCCCTCCTCACAGGCACATGCTTCAAGCAGACCTTGTAAGCCTCAGCTGTCAGTTGAGCTATTCCCTGTGTGGGAGTTTTGTCGCATAAGACCGTCTCACATTGAATGGTTGCAAGGTCTACATTTATTTTTTCCCAGTCAATCCTCCTATTGTTGAAATTGAATTGATTGAATATTCCTTCTCACTTGTTGGGTCTCTTAGACCTACTACCGTTTTTTATGCTAGTTCGCACTTCAATGAGCTTATGATCTGAGTATGAAGTATCTGAGATTGTGATGTCTCTGATTAGTTCATCATTGTTTGTGAATAACAAGTCCATTAACAAGTCAATAACAAGTCTACTTTGATTGTCGAGTTCTGCCAATTCAAAAAATATGGTACCAGCTCCATGTTGTTACTCTTGTGTTTGAAGGTTTGAAGTGTTTATAAATGCACATTGGCTCTACATCCCTGTTTTAAAGTAACATATCTACACTATAAGTAAGGAAGTGCTGCTGCCCCTCCAACTTTATCAGCTGCTCCTTGAGCCCACAACATCCCAAACATGATGTAACAACCCCAGAAGGCAGCTAAGTACCCAGTGACCTAAATGTGACCGAAATATTCGTCAAAACCTAACCTACTAGCTCATCTCGACCTCATTAGTGTTGCTCCCTGGAGGAAGCTAACCTGACGTTTGCTGCTGCCATATCAACGAGTCTACCCCATCTGCTGCGTACATCTCTGCTGCTACCATGCAAAACAATTCTAAGTTCGGTAAGGCCGCAAAGAAAGATAGCACACCTATCAGGATGAACCCAACCAGCCAAGCTAGCAACAGGAATAACGCGGCTGTACCGACCCTCCGTGCGTCAACAATAACAAACCTTCCCAGCTGATTGAAGCGTCGTCACTGACTCGAGCCTTACAACAGTTATGTAACCATATGGAGCAACTTAAACGAGCTGCCTCCCCATGTTCTGACTTTAAGCGTCTCGCTGATAATCCATGGCTCAGATTATTGACTCAAATACATGATGACCAAAAGTCTATAATCCGAGAGCAGTCGGACCTGATAATGAAGCTACAGAGTGATGCTTTGGCCATGCACAAGATTAACCAAGATCTGTCTGTCAGAGTCGACCACCTCGAACAGGAATTAAGCTCTCTTCAGATCTCGGTTACTAACTTTAAACCAGCAGAAACCTCTAAGAAGCAAGAAGAGATGTTACAAAAGTTAGAGAACCATTTTAACTCCCTACAACAGCAACACACTGCAACCCAAGACGAATCAGACCAACTTAAGCTCCTTGATTCTGTCATCATCTCATCACATGATTTTCCCCATGAAACTGACAGAGAAGACTGTACTGCCATCGTGATCCAGGAATTGCGTACTAAGTTGAATTATTCAATCGAAGCAAGAGACATTAAGTCAGCTTATAGAGTGGGTACCAAATCATCTGGTACAAACAACAGAAAGATACGTGTGAAGTTGGATAGCTGCTCCCGCAAGTCAGACCTTATCACTGCTGCAGTCGCTAGGAAATCCAATGTTTATGTGAACGAATGTCTTACCAGATTCTGACAAAATCTCTTATTTAAACTACGTGGAATTTGCAAAAGATCCACTGCTATTAAACATTGTTTTGTGCGCGATGGTAAAATAATAGCTAGGAAGACTGACTCTGGAAAAACTTATGTCATAACCACTGAAGCACACCTCACTTCTTTCCTGGATGACTGTGGGATATCAGCTGAATAACCAGAACATAATTTGTAGTCTCACATACAACCAAAGTGTACTTAAGCTCTGCCTTTCCTTTCCAAAGGTGTTTATTTTTATTTTTATTTTATTTTTTTTGTTTGTCATCTTTGCCTGTTTTATACTCTTAATTATTTGTTCTTAGTTAATCCCCTTGTCACTAAACCTAGGGCTTTTTATTACCCTGTTAATTAACCATTACTAAGCAAATTATCTTCAAGATCATTTTTTTTATGATTATTATTTTTCTTATTATTTTTTATTTTATATTTATATTGTCAGTCTCTACTGATTTTTTGTTTTTTATTTTATGTAACTTCTGTGTCCTTCCTGGCTATCTATTGGATCTTTATTTTACTTCTAAATTGTTACTATTTTATTGTATTTGCTTTTATTCTTGTGTTTTGCTTTATCGTGTATCTTGTATCGTGATCCCTCTGCATCTCTATGCACACTGATATTGATCCTGATCAAAATCTTCTGTCTCATATCTACACCAACCAGCACATTGATCATCATTATTGCAAGTATTTCACAGCACACCAGGCTAAACACAAACTTCAAAATAGCACCTGTCTATCAGTTTATAACCAAAATGTTAGATCACTTGGTAAACATTTTGACGATTTAAATGCATTGCTCACAGCACTAGGTACTAACCTATCGTTCATTATTTTAACAGAAACTTGGCTAAATAAAGACTATACCCAACTCTACAACTTAGCTGGTTATAAAGCCATTCATAACTGTAGGCCTAATAAAAAAGGTGGTGGCACAGCTATATATTACCGAGATACATTTATCTGCAACAGTGTTATTAGTGACAGAGATGACTACTGTGAATATACTTTTGCTCAGTTTACAATTAAATCCCTTAAATCCTCTTTGGCTATTGGAGCCATCTATAGATTTCCCAATACTAACATAGCTTCTTTCTCAGACAACCTAAGGAATCTTATTATAAACAACAATCTCAACAAAAACCGCATCATTCTGGGAGGAGACTTTAATATTGACCTGGGTCAACAAAATTGCTCTCAAGTTGACTATTTCCTTAACAGCATGAACTCCTGTATGCTAATCCCCACAATCACCAAACCTACCCGAGTCACTCAAACTTCAGCCACTACCTTGGACCACATATGGACAAACATAACAGATCCCCTTGTATCTGGTATAATCTACGACAGAACAACTGACCACTATCCTACCTTTCTCATAGCGAACATGGACATAACACCACCAAAAAGCAAGAAACTTTCATTTAGGCTACACAGTGAATCAGCTTTAGAGAATCTTACAGAGGCACTTCACAATATTAACTGGGATTCTGAATTCAATAATACCCATGATATAAATTCATTAGCTAACCTCTTCCTCTCCAAAACTTTAAGCCTCTACAACCTTCATTGTCCCCTTCTTACCAAGCAAGTAACTGACAAAAGATTAAACAATCCATGGCTCACAAGTGGCATTCTCAACTCAATCAACAAGAAACATGAATATGAAAAGAAACTTAGGATTGGCCTAGTTTCAAAGGAAGTAGCTAAAAGGTACTCATCAATGCTTACCAGTATCATAAGAAAGGCAAAACTTGCATATTATGTGAATAGATTCAATGAAGCAAAAGGCAACATGAAAAGCACTTGGAAAACTATCTCTAGTATCCTAGGAACTAAACAACACTCACATAACCAAATAAAACTCTACAAGGATGGGGATATACCGCCAACTGATTTAGAAATGGCAAATGAATTTCATAGTTTCTTTTCATCGGTTGGTGCTAATCTTGCCAGTAAAATCCCACAGACTCAGACACATATTAACACATATCTCTCAGGCAGCTATCCAAACTCTCTTCTCCTTTCACCAATCAGCCCAGCAGATGTTGTGTCCATCATACACTCTCTAAAAACCAAGGCAGGGAACACCAGTGAAATTCCGTCCATTGTGTACAAGAGAGCCTCCCATGCCCTTGCCGCACCCATAGCACTACTGTTCAACAAATCTATAGAGTGTCACACCTTCCTTGATATCCTCAATAAAGCAAGAGTAACGCCAGTCCATAAAGGAGGCAATCCGGCTGACATAAACAATTATAGACCAATATCAAATCTACCCATTCTATCAAAAATATTTGAAAAAATTATTTACAAACAGCTCTATTCCTACCTCGTAAAATTCGACATACTCAGCCCCTGCCAGTTTGGCTTCCGGTCCCAAAAGAGCACCAACGATGCAATCATTAGTCTCCTTGACGTTATCTACTCAGCCCTTGACAAAAATGAGTTTCCAATTGGACTCTTCATTGACCTAAGAAAAGCCTTTGATACTGTTAATCACAACTACCTCTTACTTAAACTCCAGCATTATGGAATCCGAGGCCTTGCCCTTGACTACATTCGATCCTATCTTAGTGACAGACACCAATATGTAACCATCAATGATACAACTTCTTCCACTCTACCAATTACCGTTGGAGTGCCACAGGGCAGCATCTTAGGACCTCTTCTATTTCTTATATATATAAACGATCTGCCTAATGTCTCTAATATTCTCAAACCTATATTGTTTGCTGACGATACTACCTTATCTATTCAAACCTCAACCCACATACACTAAATAATGTTGTGAATAATGAATTAAAAAAAGTCCACTTATGGATGTCAACGAACAAACTAACATTAAACATCGAAAAGACTTACTACATCTTATTTGGAAGCAAATCATCAAATGCAATTCAGCTACAGATAGACAACATTAACATCAGTAATAAAAATGATGGCAAGTTTCTTGGCCTATTCCTAGACAAGAGACTCAACTTCAGCACCCACATTCATCACATAACTAAGAAAGTCTCTAAGATTGTTGGTATACTCTCCAAAATCAGATATTATGTTCCTAACTCTGCTCTCCTCTCACTATATTATGCACTAATCTACCCCTATCTTAATTATGGTATCTGTGCATGGGGGTCTACCACTGCAAACCACCTTAAGCCCATCATCACACAGCAAAAATCTGCTATCAGAATAATAACTAACTCTGCTTTCAGACAACACTCAGCTCCCTTGTTTAAATCCCTAAACTTGCTAAATATTAACTCCCTCCACACATTCTCTTGTGTCAACTACATTTACAAAACCCTGTTCTTAAATACAAACCATGCTCTGAAACTCTCCCTGGACAGATGTAATAGGACCCATTATCACCACACCAGAAATAAATATCTCTTTGATATCCCCAGGGTCAAACTTAATCTGTGTAAACACTCTATGCAAATTAAGGGACCTAGTCTATGGGACTCACTCCCTAGTGAATTGAAAAACTGTAAAACTTTTGCCTTATTTAAAAGCAAAACCAAAAAGTACCTAACTTCATCTTCTTAGTTTCCTACACTGAGCTTTAAATTTGCTCTGTACCTAGTGTTACCCAATCTCCTAATTTTTATGTAATATCAAACAACCTTATCATTGTGTTCATTGCTGTCTTCTTTTATGTGCTAGCCATATGCTGTATTGTGACTACCAATTTTTGTCAACTACCATTCAAGCTGTCATTGCAATCAATCTTTTATTGTTTCTGCTGTATTGTGCCTACCAATTTTTGTCAACTACCATTCAAGCTGTCATTGCAATCAATCTTAGCTACCTATGTGCTTTAATATACTGTACCTACAATTTTCTCTCATCTTCTTTTTTTTTCATTTCATGTAACTGTTATCATTTTTTTGTCTATAAATTTTGCAAGTATTTACCTCCTTAAAATTTTCTTAGATTAAGGACCTGCCTGAAATGCTGCGCGTGCTAGTGGCTTTACAAGACTGTAATTACCATATTTGTATCCTCACATTCCTTATGTACATTCTTGTATATGCATAAATAAATAAATAAATAAATAAATAAGTAAAGGATTGGTTTTGTGAGTTCGTACTCTAGGGTACGGCTTACAAGTTCATGCCCTTATACTCTTTATTTTTAAACTTTGTATACCCGAGTCTTCTCTCCTACTTGTTCTTAACCTTTGTAAAGAATGTAAAGAAAGTTTTAATCTCTTCATCAGGGACGTTCCTAATTCTATGGATTGTCTTTGTCATCCTTCTCTGTACATGTTCATCAGGGAGGTTCCTAATTCTTGGGATTGTGTTTGGCATCTCTGTTCATGTTCAAAAGTTTGTTTGCTCAATACTGTACTGAAGTTCTGCCCTCTGCGATGTTTGTCAGCAAATTAACCCATATCTCAGATGTTTCTCAGAATGTTAATCTAGCTCTGGGATGTTATTCAGAACATTAACCCAGCTCTGGGATGTTATTCAGAATATTAACCCAGCTCTGGGATGTTTCTCAGAATATTAACCCAGCTCTGGGATGTTTCTCAGAATATTAACCTAGCTCTGGGATGTTTCTCAGAATATTAACCCAGCTCTGGGATGTTTCTCAGAATATTAACCCAGCTCTGGGATGTTTGTCAGAATATTAACCCAGCTCTGGGATGTTTCTCAGAATATTAACCCACCTCTGGGATGTTTGTCAGAATATTAACCCAGCTCTGGGATGTTTGTCAGAATATTAACCCAGCTCTGGGATGTTTGTCAGAATATTAACCCAGCTCTGGGATGTTTCTCAGAATATTAACCCTGCTCTGGGATGTTTCTCAGAATATTAACCCAGCTCTGGGATGTTTCTCAGAATATTTACCCAGCTCTGGAATGTTACACTCCCCAGCCTAACTGCTGGACCTCAATCTTTCGTTTATTCCATCTATTCGTTTGCTGTCCGGCCCCAAGCGGCGCCTTAACTCACGAGAGGCTTATGTAGTTTCACATCCGACCACTGCGTTGCAGCGGCGCAACCTCTGCACCTGCTCGACGACCCTGTATTGTTTTTGTGGCTAACTGCGGTGTGCAAAGACTTTTCCCCTCTTACCATTTTATATCTGGGCATATATTTGGGGGGAAGACCCTTTGGCTTCTTGGAGCTATCCAGGCTGATATGGATATATATTTGACTTTGGCATCAGTCAAAATGCTACTCGAAAAGTATGTCAAAAAGTACTCAGAATGGAGTACTTAGGCCTACCAGAGACCACAAGCCAGAACCTGGACCCCTCAGAGAGGCATGAGGAGCAATGGGCTATAGAAATGCACATTTGGTTTGGAGCATTCTATGTCTGTCATCGAACGGATCAGGCACCCAAAAGGTAAGCGCCCCAAAACAAACCCCTATTCTGGTTAAAACTGTTACTGAAATTCAAATGAGTGGACAGAACTCCCTAAATGAAAACGAGTAAACGAGCATGACGTCACCATGTGCCATGCCGCTGTCTACGCAGGTCCACCCCTCCCAAGAAGGGGGAAAGGGGAGCCCCAGACCCCAGTTTGTGAGCTGATGTGATAGGCAGCGGTCGTGCGACTCTGACTCCAGATTTGTCCTCTAGCTCTGTGCCTTATGGTGTGGTGCTGTTTTTTGGTGGTGTGTGAGCCAGGAGTAAGTACTGCCCTTGGGACTTAGGGCCACCTTCCACAAGTCACCTTGGGATCTACCTCTGCTTGGTCCTTTGCTGCTCGGTGATCAGCCACTCTTAGTGTGCTGGGGTTTTTTTCTGCATCCTTGGTTGCCTTTGGGAAGGGATAGTTTGCACTGGAACTGCACAGCTAATTATCACCTCTCATAGCTGCCGGCTCTGTTCCGCCTGGGTACGTTGTCCTCTTGCGGGGTTTTTCTTTTGTTTCCCAGCCTGGCGGGGGTTGCCCCTTGTGTTCGGTTATTACCATTGAGTCTTAGTGGTACCTCCACTAGTTCCCCGTGAGTGGACATGTCCCGAGGGTGCAGCATTTAGTGGTTTTCTTGGTAGACTTGGGTGCCGGGTCGCAGTACCCTGCCTGGGCTTTCATTAGTGATGGTATACCAGTTTAAGGGCCATGAGAATTCCCGTGGGGCACTTGGGTCTAATAGATGTGACCCTTAGGTCCCCTCTCACTTTGTGCGAGTTTGAGGGGTTGCTCTGTCTCCTTGCCTCTGGGTGACTCTCACTGTGTTTTCCTCCGTCGTGGTGCCTGTTGGGTTGGTGACACCTTCGACCCAGATTTCTGAAAGTTTTGTAACTTGTTTGTGACTCAGTTCACCCAGTCCACTGATGATTCTATTTGGGTGCAGGCAGCTCAGGCATTGCATGCACAGTTTAGGTTGCTGCAATGCGCTCTTTTGATAGCTGCCCCATTTTGGTTATAGAGACCCGTACAGTGGTTCCTCAGCTTACAAGCGCCCCCTGGTTACGAGTTTTTTTAGTTACGAGCAGGATTTGCTCGGAAAATTTGTATCGGGATACGAGGGTTGCCTTAGGATACGAGGGTGTTGATACACGTACGGGCCGACTAGCACGTGGTGGCACGGAAATCGCCGCTCAGTTTACCAGTGCCTCGCGCCCAGTGACTATCCTGCCTAATTCTTCACCAGGATTTACAGTGTTTTGTTGGATATTTGGCCATTTGAACAAAAATGTTGTTATTATATATCTTGCAATGGGTCCCAAGAAAGCCAGTGGTAAGGTTCAACCTAAGAAAATAGTTGGGAGTAGAGGATGTTCCTTCCTCATTAAGAAAATGTGTGAAGTATGGGAAGAACTGCAAAGTTTTGTTGAAAAAACTCGCTCAGATAAAGCTGTAGCAGGCCGTTGTATTGATCTTTTAAATGACAATGTGATGTCTTACTACAGACAATTGTTAAAATGTAGGGAAAAACAAGTGTCTTTAGACAGATTCTTAGTAAGACAAGCAAGCAGTGAGCCACAAGCAGGTCCAGGTGGTATGCAGGCAAAATGTGCCAGAGAGTGCACGCCAGAGAAGTCCTCACTGCCTAATGTTATAATGGAAGGGGACTTCCCTTCCAAACAGTAACATCTCTCCTTCTCCCCCTCCTCACCATCTTCCATATGCCAACAGCAGTCATCAGCAAGGGTAAGTAATAACTTGAACATAGTTTTGTAGTGTAGATTTCGATGAATTAGGTATAAAATTTGGTTTGAAGTTAGTTTTTTGTGTAGTCAGAAACATATTAATTCATTTCCCATTATTTCTTTTGGGGAAATTAGCTTCGGTTTACGAGTTTTCGGGTTACGAGCTGTCTCCAGGAACGGATTAAACTCTTAAACCGAGGTACCCCTGTACTTGGGGGTGGTAGTCACCTTGACTCTGGTTCAGTCCGCACCTCCTCGTCCTTTCCCTGCTGTGGTTCATTCTGGTCCCCCCCCCCTCCGCCCTGCTTCCGGCTCCGAAGTGTCTAAGGACTTCAGGGTCGGAGCAGGGTTTAGCTGGTTTTGTGACTTGGGCAGTCTCGGAGGATGCCCCGTTCCGGGCTGGGGATGGAGGCATTTGAGTTGGTTCTTCCTGCTGTGGCATCTGGGTCTGACCAGTGGTTCCTATTCCTTCCTGCCTTTCCGGCTGCTCCGGTTTTTCTTTTCAGGCTGGGACTTTGGAGGACGACTCAGCCCCGGGTCCTGATGTGGAGGTTCCCGGGGCTGGGGAGGGGTTGACTTGGGGGCTTTGGGGACCCCGCTTTTTTTTTTTACCCTTGGAGCGAGGCTTGTTGTTACTAGGAGTGGTTTTTTTTTTCCCCCCCTCCTCTGCGTACGAGTTGGTTTTGTGTCAATCCCTCTTCGGGTTTGGTGTCCCTTCGGGTCCATTGGTCCCATACTTCCAGAGGTTATCGGCTTCCCACATCTTGCCTCATGAGGTGCAGGAGGCCATTGCAGCTTGCCTCCATCATGAATCCGTCTTCATTCAGGTTTGGGTCTTCATCTCTTTACCGGGTTTGTTATGAGGTTCTGGAGTCGTCCTGGCTAGCAAACTGCCCCTTGTTTTTGTTGGAGGCTTGCCATACTTTCTGTCATTCCCGCACGCTAGAATGGCACGAGGCGCTAATGGTAGTCCAGGTTTACCTCGGGGGGGGGGGGGGGGGGGGGGGGGGGGGGGAGGGCGAGTTTGAGCACCTCAATGCATGCATTTTCACCCCTGCCCTTCCTCAGAATATTGGTGTAGTGCAGCTCCACGTGCAGGTTCCCTCCCTTTCAGCTGCACTGGTTGCTGAGGACTTGCACGCTCGTGGCCTGTTGTCTATGGTCTTGCAGTTCTTTTTCCTCCTGGAGCTATCCTCGGATTGGCTTGAGGATGTGGAAGTGCTTGGGGCTGTTCCTGGGTCTTGTGCCTGGATCTCGGCGACGCATTTTTTGATGCTGTTTGCGACGATCCTGAGGAATGTGGTGGGTCTGTTTTTCGCTTCGCGTCTCATGTGTCAGCAGGTGGTTCTCGCTTCCTCCTTTGAATCTGCTTGGGCCTTGGCTCTTAGGTTTTCTTCACCTTTTTGTCCTTTGCTGTCTGCAGAGTCTGCGGTTGGGCAGTGCTGCATAAACTCGCTAATCCGGACTATATGGGAAGCATCCCCAGCCGGATTAGCACGTTTTCTGGATTAACGTACTTTGTGACAGTACAGGAATTGGGGCGGTTAAGGCAGGCAGGGTGGGAGGGAGGGAGAGACTTGGAGGTAGGCAGGCAGGCAGGCAGGCAAGGGGGACGGAGGGGGGCAGGGAGTGAGGGAGGGAAAGGCATGCAGGCAGGGGGGAGGGAAAGGCAGGCAGGCAGTGTGGGAGGGAGGCAGGCAGGGGGAGGGAGGGAGGCAGGCAGGGAGGAAGGCAGCCAGGCAGGGAGGAAGGCAGCCAGGCATGGAGGGAGGAAGCAGGCAGGGAGGGAGGGAAGCAGGCAGGCAGGCATGGCGGGAGGAAGCAGGCAGGGAGACAGGCAGGCAGGCAGGGAGGGAGAGAGGGAGGGAGGGAGGGAGGCAGGCAGGCAGGCAGGCAGGCAGGCAGGCAGGCAGGGAGGGAGGGAGGGAGAGAGGGAGGGAGGGAGGTAGGCAGGAAGGGAGGTAGGTAGGTAGGCAGGGAGGGAGGGAGAGACTGGGAGGTAGGCAGGCAGGCAGAGAGAGAGGAAGGCAGGCAGGCAGGCTATGTGACCAGTGGAGCAAAGAGAGTGTATGGGATGTGGGGGGGGGGGTGAGGAAGTGAGTGTGAGAGGAAGAACAGCAGTGAGGATGACTCCCTCCCTCCCTTCATGACTCCCTCTCTTCCTGGTGGTGGTGTACAAAGAGTGTTAGGCCGGGCTTATCTCTCAGTGGTAAAGGTTCACATTTTATATTCGGTGGCAAGTAGACCCTTGGTTTTGGAGAGATTTTTAGGTATCAAACTCTCTATCATTATACGCTGATCCGCCCAAATATCCGCCAGTCTGGCTTCTATAAACAGTTTGGCCGGATAGGGAGATAACTTTATCTGGCCACGATTTTTGCTGGATTAGGGCGTTTTCCGAATTGGCAGATCCCGCATTAGTGAGTTTCTACAGTACCTGCAGGCAGCCTCTTCTAGTTGCTGTCCGATGTTGGACTTGTTGGTTCTCCAGGAGGCCCGAGGTGGGTGGGGGGTTCTTCCCAGAGAGGTTATGCCAAGGCTCGGGGTTCCTCTCATCATGTTCGGCTGGTGGTGCCAGTTTTTGAGCTGGCACCACCTTCGGACCTGTCTTCATCTGATCGGTGTGGTGATCGCTCTGTGTGTAAGTCGGGTTCTCGCAAGGGATGTCGGCCCTTTCGCTGTTCGCCCCATTGACGTGGCAATTGGGGGGGGGGGGATGGCCCCTTCTCCTTCAGGGAGTTCAGGGCTAGTGGGGCAGGCCTCCTTTTCTGTGTTCTGTCGAGTCATCTTGGAGCGGCTGCATTTGGGCATGGTCGAAACGATGACATCCATCGGATGGGTTTCCCGTCTGTTCCCAGTCCCGTGTGTGGACCTGTGGTTCGTTCTGGACTTGTCACGTCTGAACCCCTGGGTTTTTTGCCCCTCCTGTCGGATGACTAGTCTGTCCCAGGTCCAGCTGCTTTTGGAGCCAGGCGCTTGCATGGTGCCCCTGGACCTCCGGGTCGCATATTGGCACATTCCAATTTATCCGGGGTTCAGGGACTGGCTGGATTTTCTTGTGGGGCATCTCAGTTACTGCTTTTGTTGCCTCCCATTCGAGTGGGATCTGGCTCTTCTCGTGTTTACACGCCTTACCTTTGTCGTGGTGGCCCGTCTGCGTTTGTTAGGGGTTTGGGTGCTTGCCTACCTCGACGACTGGCTGGTGTAGGCTCCCAGCCAATCTGCGTGTCTGTTTGCAAGGGATTTGGTGCTTTCCCAGCTCGCCGGGTTTGGATTCCTAGTGAACTGGAGGAAGTCCCATCTGGTTCCCTCTCATGTTCGGACTTGGTTGGGTCTTGTGTTGGACTCTCAGACTGCTTCCTTGTCTCTCCCTCCGGAGTCTCTACTTCAGCTTCAGTCCTGCCTTCAATTGTTTCTGGGGTGCTCTCAGGTCACTCGACAGTTTGTCGATGATTTGTGCGGGAGTCTGAACTTTACTGTGTTGGTCTACCTGCCGGGTTGAGTTTGGCTATGTTGTCTGTTCTGGCTCCTTCAGGGACGTCTCTTTCGCCTCTCTCACGATCGCTGGGTTCTGCCTTCAGGGGGCCTTGTGTCGGTTGTTGCGTCGTCGGCTTCCTCTTCGTGTTTTCAGGGTTCAGTGCCTCGGTGCCTACCTGAGCCCTCGCTCAATGTTTTTACGGACGCGTTGTCTCTTGGCTGGGGCTTTGTGACCAGTGCTTGCCTAGCGAGCACTCGCCAGGACAATGTTCCTGGCCCTAGCTGGGCGTGTGTCGCATTTGGTCAGCGGTTGCGGCCTCTTGCTTTGTTTTCGGGTTGGTATGCAAGTGGCGACTGCCTCCCGGGTTAGTCCCACGTTTTTTCTTTGGGTAAGTAGCTCAGGCGAAACAAAGGGGTCTCTCCCTCCCCCAGAAAATCAGCCTTGAATGTAATGAAACGTCAGTTTCTGGGTGAGACCGAGAGACTCCCTGGCAACCCTCCATCTCAAGCTAAACGAAATTTCTTTCATCCTAAACCTGCCTCCAACACTAGTAGCACTGTACTATGCCTTCCCTTCATATCTGAACTCAAAACTTTTACCAATACCTTTCGTCCTCTAGACATAAAGCTCGCCTTTCGACAAACTAACACACTTCGTAGCAATCTAGTTCATACTGCTCCTCCTGCTTCTAATGCTGCTGGTGTCTACTCTATATCCTGTTCGTCTTGTCCTCTCCAATACTTTGGCGAAACTGGCCGTACTCTTAATGACAGACTTAAAGAACACAAGAGAAATGTTAAAGTCTGCAGACACTAACAATGCTCTCTTCTGTCATATGAGGGATTCTAATTATCCTATTGATTGGTCTTCCTCCAAAATAATCTTTCCTGCCTCTACTCTACACAGACGCCATCTTGTTGAATCGGTTTTAATACACAACGTACCCAACATGAACTTTAGTCCTGGCTTTGTTGCTGTGGACTCTTCCCTTTCACAATATATACTCAAATGCTCTAATCTTTCTAACAAACGTGACCTAACATAAGCTTACCCTTCCATTTATCTTTCTTTCTCTTTCCTTTTCTTTCTCTCTTCTCTCTTTTTTCTGTTCATTGTTTTCTCTTATGTTCCCTTGCTATCCTCTTCTTATTCCTATTACTCATTCCCCTTCTCATTCAGTGGTTATAATAGGAGCTGCCTCGTATGGGCCAATGGGCCTTCTGCAGTTCTTATTCCTACTATTATCCCCTCTACTACACCTTACCTTGCTCCTCACCTCTCTCTTGCCTATTTATTGCCTGCATCAACTTCCTCATCTCTTCGTTAAGAGAACATAAAAAACATCATCACCAAAAAACTCTCACATCTCAACAAAGCCTACCTGCACCAGAGAATAGCTGAAGGTTCGCCATCTGCAACATGGTATCTTCAGGCAACCAAATTAGAAAAGTTAAATATCCCAAAAGGAATCCACAGGGAAATAGCAGTTAGGTTATATAGACTACGTCTTGGTTACAGATGCAACTGGGAGATTGGTGAACCCCAACAGAGAGAGTGCATCTTCTGCCAAACTGTCACAGAAAAGTCATTACTTCACTATCTTCTGGAATGTGAAGCAACCAATGGCCTTAGAAGAGCTTTAAGAGTTCCTGAATCATGCAGTGGCCACCCTGAAGCCATCAACACAGCCACTCTCCTGGTCAACAAAGGTGTCCAGCAGCTGGACACCCTCATAAAGACTGTGAAGCAGTATCCTCCCCCGCGATAACAGCTTGATGGTTAAATGCAACCTCAGAATACTGAGAAAAAAAAAAATTGTACCACTTACGGGCTATTCATGCCCGTGCCACCTCTTGGGTGGTTTAATCTTTATCAATCATCAATTCCTCATCACAATCGACTTGAGAATGGTCCAGGACGGACCGAAACGTCGTCGTCCCTTCACCTTCTATAATTGGGTATAAATTGGATAGGTTTAGATTTAGGAAAGACTTGGGTAAATACTGGTTCGGTAACAGGGTTGTTGATTTGTGGATCCAATTACCGCGTAACGTGGTGGAGGTGGGGTCCCTCGATTGTTTCAAGTGCGGGATGGACAAGTATATGAGTAGGATTGGGGGGTTATAGATAGGAGCTGCCTCGTATGGGCCAATAGGCCTGCTGCAGTTACCTTTGTTCTTATGTTCTTATGTTCTAGTGTGTGGTCTGGTCAACATTCTTCAGCCACGTTATTGTGACTCATTGCCTGCAACCCTCCATCCCTCCAGTAGGCGTTTTTTTTTGCATGTTTTGACATCCAGCCTCAGAACTGGGGTGTAGATAGCCGGCACAAGGAGTCTGGGGCTCCCCCTACCCCCTTCCCAGTGAGAAGGGAGCTGGGCAGACAGCGGAGCGGCACGTGGTGACGTCATGCTCGTTTGCTTGTTTTCATTTGGGGATTTCTGTTCACTCGTTTGAATTTCAGTAGCAGTTTTTAACCAGAATAGGGTTTGTTTTGTGGCATTTACCTTTTTGGGTGCCTGACCCGGTCGATGGCAGAAATAGAATGCTCCAAACCACATGTGCATTTCTATAGGTCATTGCTCCTTGTGCCTCTCTGAAGGGGCCAGATTCTGGCTCATGGTCCCCGGTAGGCCTAAGAACTCCATTCACTTGACTGGTGCCAAAGTCTAATACAGTATATCCATATCAATCTGGATAGCTCCGGGAGCCTCCGGGTCTCACCCAAAAACTGGTGTAATTACCTAAGTGTAGTTACAGGATGAGAGCTACGCTCGTGGTGTCCCGTCTCCCCAGCACTCTTTGTCATATAATGCTTTGAAATTACTGACGGTTTTGGCCTCCACCACCTCCTCACTTAACTTGTTCCAACCGTCTACCACTCTGTTTACAAAAGTGAATTTTCGTATATTTCTCCGGCAGCTTTGTTTCGTTAGTTTAAATCAATGACCTCTTGTTCTTGAAGTTCCGAGTCTCAGGAATTCTTCCCTATCAATTTTATCTATTCCTGTTACTATAATGAACGTAGTGATCATATCGCCTCTTTTTCTTCTATCTTCTAGTTTTTGCATATTTAATGCCTCTAATCTCTCCTCGTAGCTCTTGTCCTTCAGTTCTGGGAGCCACTTAGTGGCATGTCGTTGCACCTTTTCCAGTTTGTTGATGTGCTTCTTAAGATATGGGTACCATACAACCGCTGCATATTCCAGCTTTGGTCTAATAAAAGTCGTGAACAATTTCTTTAGTATTTCTTCATTACATTCAATGCTTTTTTTTGCATCCTGGTAATATATCAGGAAATGCAGGGAATCTGTTGTTCATGGCTTCAACAAGTGGTAGAGCCAAGAGAAAACAGGTTGTGATGACTTTTGAATAAAAAGTTCAGCTTATAAAGGAAGTTGAAAGTGGATTTCCTAGAAGTGTTGTGTGCACCAAGTACAGTGGCACCTGGACTTACAACTGCCCCTGCTTACGAATTTTTTGAGTTACGACGTAAATTTCGTCGGAAAATGCAACTTGACTTACGTCCTTTGCCTCGACAAGCGACTTTGTTGATACACATATGGGTCGACCAATCCCGTGATTCCTGGAGGCACGGCCGACCTGCCCTCAGTTTACCAGAGCTGCCTGCTTGGTGACGATCGTGCTAGTAAAGAATTTAATTATTTTTGTGCTTTTTGTTTTTTGAACATAAAAGTAATTATTATATATCACGTAATGGGTCTCAAGAAAGTCGGTGGTGAGGTTCAACCTAAGAAAGCACATGTGAGGATGACCATAGAGGAAAAACAAGAGATCATTCATAAACATGAAAATGGTATGAGGGTTGTTGATATAGAGTAGAGGATGTCCCTTCCTCATTTATTAAGAAAATGAGTGCAGCATGGGAAGAATTGCAAAGTTTTGCTGAAAAATGTCACCCAAATCAAGCTGTAGCAGGCTGTTGTGTTAACTTTTTATCCCTTAAACTGCACAAAGCATCATATGATGCTTTGAGTAACTGTCAACAAATTGGGCATAGTATCATATGATGTTTAGGAGTATCATGCAAGATTTAAAAGTCCCACGGCTACACGTGGTTCACATCAGCTTCCTCAGGGCTCTTATAAACAGATGCCATTTAAAAAATCTTGGGCAACATTCCCGGGTGTGAGAACCTCAGTACTGAATGAACCACCAAGGCTGGCGCATGCAGCATGAGCTCATAGCACTGCTATTCAGCTTGTGATTACAGCATCACCTAAAAATGTAAAAAATATATGTAACTAGTATTATTTAGCGATGATAGTATTACAGAAGACCTCTGACTGTGATAAAAATGACCGGGATTCTAATAATAGCAGGATTGTTGTGATATAAATAAATAAATAATAATTTGTGCTGTGCGTTGTATTGGGGGAGGAGTAATGTTGAAGGAGGGAGGGCTATAGTGTCATCTGTTGAATCTGTGTGGCCACCTGTTACCGTCTGCACTCACCATACCAACTTAGTGCCCTGGAAACACAAACCGAAACCGTCTCTATTTTCCGCTTGTTACAGCTTGTAATAAAGTTGTTACATCTTGGCTTAACATGTTTATGACGTATTAGAACGTTGTTACAACTTGCTATATTGGTTGTTATCACTGGTTAGGTGGTGTTAAAACGTGTTCGAACGTTGTACCAACGTCGTAGTTTCGTTGTGTGTGTTTGGCGGGTGGTTCCCTATGGTGAACACAAATGTAGATACAGTACTTACATATAATGTACTAGTATTTTCTGTTGCCCAGTCGAAAGCTTTATTAATATCTGCTTGAAGTTTTTCAATGTCTTCAGCAGAGGTAATTTTCCTACTGACTTTTGTGTCATCTGCAAAGGATGATACGAAGCTGTGACTTGTATTTTAGTCTATATCTGATATGAGAATAAGGAAAAGCAGTGGGGCATGGATTGTACCTTAAGGTACAGAGCTTTTAACTGTGCTTGGACTCGAATTTTTATGGTTGACTGTTGCTCTTTGTGTCCTGTTCAACCGAAAGCTGAGTATCCAGTGTCCTACTTTACCGGTTATTTCCATTGACCTCATATTGTGTGCAATTACTCCATGGTCACATATATTGAATGCTCGGCAAAGTCCATGTATACCACATCCACATTCTGTTTTTCTTCTGAAGCCTCAGTGACTTTGTAGTAGTGATCAAGTAGCTGTGAGAGGCACGATTTTCCTGCTGGAAATCCTTGTTGGCCTGGGTTGTGAAGGTCATTGGTCTCCATAATACTGGTGACCTGACTCCTAATCACACCCTCAAATACTTTTATTATGTTGGACGTTAGTGCAACTGGTCTATAATTCTTTCCCAATGCTTTGCTCCCTCTCTTGTGTTGAGGGGCAATGTCTGCTACTTTAACCCTCAAACCGCTAGGGGCCCAAATGGAATTCACACCCACAGGTGCAACAAAAAAAAAAATCCAAAAAATTCTTTCGTCTTATAGAAGTGTTCATTTTTGTTCCCTGATCACGGAAAAAATAACAAAAAAATCGTAGGTGGCATATTTTAGCCGCAATAGGGTAGGGAAGTATGGCAAAAAAGGGGCGTTGGCAGAGCCTTCGCCAGACGAGGTCTACTCCGCCCAAGCTGTCAGATGGCAGTTGCCACAAATATACTATTACCTAATTATTTCAATGTCTCTGATTGATTTTTTCTTAGTTTTTTTACAGTACTGTAATATTATTCCATACAGTGAATTGTGGTATACAGTGGTACCTCGCATAACGATCGCCCCAAAAGATGAACATTTTGGGTAACGAATGGCCCGATCGGCGTCAAATCATCCCGTATGACGAACGCAGGTTTGAGTAACGTCAACACCACATGGTGGGGTCGCGCTGCTTCTTGCACATTCTTAGACTCCGACTCCGACGATGCACATAAATTATGTTGTTCTTGTTTAAAGATGCTAATAATGCTGGGATATAAAAGGGTGACTGCTGAGATGTTGCAAAGCATTGACGTTTTTGTAGGAAAAAAGAAATGAAATGTCTGATATACAACAAATGTCAAAAAGGTTCGTTCGGTGTTCGGCAGGTAGGCTGTTCCATTATAACAATCTTTCTTTGTTTCAAATGTGTTCAATTTGTTTTGTATTTGTCATTTACGTTTCAATAATGGAGAAGCCTACCTTACATACACTGAATAAACCATTATGATATTTTCCTTATTTCAAATGTGTTAAATATTTATTTTTCATTTGTCTTATAGCAAAAGGTTCGTTCGGTGGTCGGCAGGTAGGCTGCTCCATGTTTCTTACATACAAAAAACGTAAATAATAAAAAAAAATGAAGAATTTTGAAAACCAGTACAAATGTCAAAAAGGTTCGTTCGGTGGTCTACAGGTCGGCTCCTCCATGTTTCTTAACCCTTAAACTGCGCAACGCGCCTGCAGGCTCACGTCTGGTTTGCGCAACGCGCCTCCGGGTATTTGTATTTTTCACGTTCCATTCAAAACTCCCGCGGCTACATGGGGTTCACATCAGCTTCCTCAGGGCTCTTGTAAACAGACGCCATCTTTAAAAAAAATCGTGGTCCACATTCCCGGGTGTGGGAGCCTCAGTAGTGTGTGAGCAACCAAGGCTGGCGCTCGCAGCATGAGCGCACAGCACTGCTGTTCAGCATGTGACCACAGCATCGCCTAATAATGTCAAAATATATATATAACTTGTATTATTTAGCTATGATAGTGTTATATTAGAGCCTGAGTGTGATAATGACTGGGTACAATGTTCAAATATCAGTGATTCAATGCTGTTCACGATGTTCACAGCGCTAGCCACAGCACCAGAGCATTATTTCGTTCATCTAGGAATCTTCAAATGATTTCTTAGGTTCTTTTTCAAAATAAACGTGTGGTCAATTATTCATTTACAGGAATTAGTGACCAGGATTGTGATAATAGCAGGAATGTGGTTATAATTAGCGTTGTGCGTAGTATTGTGGAAGGAGGAATTTTGATGAGGGAGGGAGGGCGAGAATTGAGGTAGCCTCTATTGTGTGTGTGGCTGCCACTCTTGTTTTGCTCACCATACTAGCTTAGTGGTTCGCTATGGGCAACACATATGTACATGGGTATATATAGTGTGTGTATATAGTGTAAGAACAGCAACAGGAGAATGTTGAGAGGAGCTATTTTGGTGAGGGAGGTGACGTAATCGTAGCGTCGTCTGCTGTGTGATTTTTCATGCAGTGTATGGTGGCCACTGTACTGTTTGGACACAATACCGGCTTACTTGCATAGTTCTGGTAAATAAAACATGTAGATAGGTATATAGAACATGTGTAATAAGAACTATAGCAATATGGTGGGAGGAGCAATGTTGGCGAGTAAGATGTTGGAGTGAGGGAGACTGGCTGGGTGTGGCTGCTCTCACTCAAGCTGTTCTGAATGTGTTCATGGCCCATACGAGGCAGCTGCTATTGGCCCATGCGGGGCAGCTGCTATTGGCCCATGCGGGGCAGCTGCTATTGGCCCATGCGGGGCAGCTGCTATTGGCCCATGCGGGGCAGCTGCTATTGGCCTATACGAGGCAGCTGATATTGGCCCATACGAGGCAGCTGCTATTGGCCCATACGAAGCAGCTGCTATTGGCCCATACGAGGCAGCTGATATTGGCCCATACGAGGCAGCTGCTATTGGCCCATACGAGGCAGCTGCTATTGGCCCATACGAAGCAGCTGCTACGCGGTGTTCTGAATGTGTTGATGGTGAATGTATATAGTGTGTGACAGTGTATAGTTTGTAAATAGATTGTATATATACACAAATTAGCATGATACATAGTAAATATGTGCTGCATATGTGTACACAGGTTTCATGCACGTAACACAGTGTCTACGGACAGTACGGATGTTGTACTGCGATATTATAGTGTACGTGTTCATTATACATTGGATTGGCACATAAAAACAATGAAAATGTATTTGGAAAGGTGCGCAAAAAATGAACGAAAATATATTCGCGGCAACTCGCGCGCCCCGCCCCGAGCGCCCCACCGCCCCCGAGAGCTTACGGCACGGGCGCACGGGGAATGATGACGTCACGCCCCAACTTCCGGACCCCATAGCAGCCAAAGTAAGTACAATTTCGACTTTTTTTTTGCATACCCATACTGAGGGAAGGGTTTTTGACACTTCAAAAAGAAAAAAGAATTTTTTCCAGAGAATTTATTTCCTGCGCACTGCGGGGGTGTCACATTTGGAGGCAACGCAGTTAAGGGGTTAAATAAAAAAAAAAAAACGAAAAATAAAAAGAATGTTGAAACAATTTGAAAAATGGACAAATGCCATAAAGGTTCGTTCACTGTTTGTCGGGTAGGCTGCTCCATTATTGAGACGTAAGTGACAAATACAAAACAAATGGAACACATTTGAAACAAAGAAAGATTGTCATAATGGAGCAGCCTACCCAACAAACACTGAACGAACCTTTTGCTATAACGAATATGAAAGACAAGGGCTGCTGGCTGGGTTAGTACTGCGTGAGCAACCATTTGTAGTACACGTGCCTCTGGCTCTCAAACACCTGTCCCACACAGTGTTGAAAGACTGCGCTCAGTCAGTGCAATTCAGACCCTATTGTTTGAAGAACATAAGGGTCATAACATTGGTGACATTACCCCTAGTGTTTACAGTGCAGAGAACAACATTCAAGATGGCCGCCTGCAAGAGGAAATACAAAACAGAGCTTGATTTTGCTGGATTCGGTGAAGAAAGCATTGAGATAACCAGTCTATTCAACAAGGTGGTAAAATTAGATACTATTGTGACGTCTCATGTAGAAATAATTAGTAAATTGAAAGAAAGTAATGACCATTTAAATAGCAAAGTTGTATGTCATGAGGGTGTATTGAAAGACTTGCGCAAGGATAAGATTCAATTGGAAACTAATTGCAAAGCCATGGAAGAAGAAATTAAATTCTTAAAAATAGATTTGGAAGAAGTTAAAGTAAATTTAAACATAAATGACTACAATAGGTTAGGTAAGGAATTTCAACAGGAGAAACAGCTTTTGTCAGCACAGATGGAGGAAGTTACACAGGGAATAGAACAGTGCAAGAAAGATATGCAACTCACTTATGCACAAGTGGCCAAGGAGAAGGAAAAAATAGAAGAAGCAGTAAAGGAAGTCAAACACTGCAGCAACCAAGATAAAATAAACATTAGGCTAGAAGTGAGGAAAGAATTGGCATCTAACACGAAGTTGGTGCAAAACACAGTTGATCGGAATAAGTCCCTGATCATTTTTGGCTGCAAGGAAAAGGAGATAACATCTAGGTCAGAAAGAGCTGTAGAAGAAGAAAAAGTAGTAGATAAAATTGTTGGCCTCGTGGAAGGTCTTACAACCATAGAGAATGTCTGCGACTACAGGCGAATAGGCAGATATGTAAAAGGGAAAGATCGACCTTTGAGGATCACCCTAAATGGTACCAAACAAATGGAAGAAGTATTAAGGAATGCTAGAAAATTACAAAGTGATGAGGATGGGAAAGTGTGGTCGTTAAGACGAGATCTTTCAAAAGAAGAAAGAGAGAAGCTGAAACTGAACCTCGCCGAGGCAAAACATTTAAATGAGAGTAGGAATGAAGACGAAATCAATTCTTTTTTTCTACAAAGTGATAGGGGTAGGCAGGCCAGTAAAGTGGTACTGTTACGGCCCTCTCGGGTCGCAATCGGGTTCTTTCTCTGATGTTGTTAGAGGCAGCAACATCAACGTAACGCAAGTAAATTAAAGCGGAAGGGAAATAAATGTAAAAACTTAATAATATAATTATTACCGTCACCATAAATAATATATAAAAGGTTACACAGGGGGGGGGGGTTAAACACTATTATGTACAACGTTGTCTTCTTCTGAAGACACGGAGTGTTCCACGGTGCTCGACGTTGCTAAGGTCTTAGTCCTCTGGTGGCCTCACGACGAATCCTTCGATTCTCTTGAGTCTACCCTGGCCACAGACCAGCCAAATCACAGTTCCACTGGGGGCACCGTCGTGGAGGCCTTCAACCACAAAATCCAGCCTGTAGCTGGCAGGTTCCAATCAGCAACGCTGGTTAGGCCACTCCACGATTGATACTAAGGTCGCGAGCCCTAGTCAGGAGCCTCGTGTGATCCCACAGGTCACTCTCCTCACTACAACACCCCAGTGGTTAAGCGTCTCCACCAGTCAGTCCCAGGTACGACAATCCCTCAACTGCCCCGTCACAGGCAGGTTAACACCACAGTGTTCATCCGGGGGGTGACTCACAGCTGCTGCAGCAAATACTTGGAGACAAGATGGCTGCCTTGGGTAGACTGATCCAACTTCCATTACAGCAGTCCCAGGTCGACTCTGTAATCAGACACGTCATCAGTAATAGGGACACTCTAGGGCACCTCACTTACAGGCTTAGACACAAACGCCCACCTATCCACTCCATAGATGGCGTTGCTGTCTAAGCTCCACCTCACCAGAGGTCAGCAGCGGCTGTGTTATGAGCTGATCAGGACTGGAAACTAGCCCTTGTGGCCAGTATATCTCGTCCTCACTAGATGGCGTCGTCCTTTTGGAGGGGGTTTCGGGAGCTGACCCACAGATGGCGCGGTCGTCACTGCTCCGTGCTCGGACGCTGGGCTCGGGTCCGTAACAGGTACATAAAGGCAAACCAACAAAATCATTAGAGAAAGGGGGAGTGAAAAATAAGAAGAGGGGGAACAAGTTCCTCAAGATTGCATACACCAACATAGATGGAGTAAGATCAAAGATACTGGAGTTAAGTGATATAATACAGCTGCAGACACCAGACATTGTTGCACTCACGGAGACAAAACTTGAAGATGCTATTTTAAATGAGGTCATATTCCCAAGGGGCTACTCAATTTGGAGACGGGACAGAAAAATCAGGAAAGCCGGTGGCGTTGCTGTGCTGGTGAAAGAACACCTAAAGGTGAACGAAATAATGACTGCCAATCCACAAGAAGTTGACATAATAGCACTAGAGATCTGCCATGAGGATGATAAACTAATGATCATAAATGCATATAGTCCACCGTTAAGCAGCACATGGTCAAAGGAGGAGCTAGATAGTAAACGAGAAGGTCTTATAACAATAATGAGAGAGATCATAGCGAGAGCGGATAACGATAGTTCACGACTGTTGATAGTCGGCGACTTCAACTTGAAATCCATAGACTGGGAAGCATGTGAAGCTAAAACAGAAGGTTTCTGGACCTGTAAATTTGTAAACCTCATCCTGCAAACATTCTTGTATCAACATGTTAAACAAGCTACGAGGATGAGGGAAGGGGACGTTCCCTCCATGCTAGATTTGATATTTACCAGGAAGGAGGAAGAAATATTTGACATTCAGTACCTTCCTCCCTTGGGTAAAAGTGACCATGTCTTTTTGGGAATAAAGTATGCAATGCGTTATAATCTGGAAGAAAATATGATGGTCGATGCAAATGAAAAACCTGACTTTAGGAGAGGACATTATGGCAACCTTAGAAATTTTTTTAGTGAGTATAATTGGACAGACTTGTTGCTAGGCAAGGAAGTGAATGAGATGTATGTCAGGTTTTGTGAAATATATGATAAAGGCACAAAAAAATTTATACCAAAACAGAGAATCAGAACTAGGAAACAGGATTGGTTCAACAGAAAGTGCGAGAGGGGCCAGAGACCAAAAGACACAAAAATGGAATCAATACAGGAAGAGGCCGAACCCCCAAACATACCAGCGATACAAAGATGCGAGAAACAACTACACGGCAGTGAGGAGAGAGGCAGAAAGAAATTTTGAAAAAGGGATTGCAGACAAATGCAAAACAGAACCAGGTCTGTTCTATAAATTCATAAACAACAAATTGCAGGTAAAGGATAATATTCAGAGGTTGAAAATGGGAAATAGATTCACGGAAAATGAAAAGGAAATGTGTGAAACATTAAACGAAAAGTTCCAAAGTGTGTTTGTGCTAAAGGAAATCTTCAGGGAACCAGATACAATAGAGCAGTCGGATCTGATAATGAAGCTTCAGAGTGATGCTTTGGCCATGCACAAGATTAACCAAGATCTGTCTGCCAGAGTCGGCCACCTCAAACAGGAATTAAGCTCTCTTCAGATCTCGGTTACTAACTTTAAACCAGCAGAAACCTCTAAGAAGCAAGAAGAGATGCTACAAAAGTTAGAGAACCATTTTAACTCCCTACAACAGCAACACACTGCAACCCAAGACGAATCAGACCAACTCAAGCTCCTTGATTCTGTCATCATCTCATCACAGGATTTTCCCCATGAAACTGACAGAGAAGACTGTACTGCCATCGTGATCCAGGAATTGCGTACTAAGTTGAATTATTCAATCGAAGCAAGAGACATTAAGTCAGCTTATAGAGTGGGTACCAAATCATCTGGTACAAACATGATAAAGATACGGGTGAAGTTAGATAGCTGCTCCCGCAAGTCAGACCTTATCACTGCTGCAGTCGCTAGGAAATCCAATGTTGATACCTGGTTGATACCTGGTTGATGGGGTTCTGGGAGTTCTTCTACTCCCCAAGCCCGGCCCGAGGCCAGGCTTGACTTGTGAGAGTTTGGTCCACCAGGCTGTTGCTTGGAGCGGCCCGCAGGCCCACATACCCACCACAGCCCGGTTGGTCCGGCACTCCTTGGAGGAATAAATCTAGTTTCCTCTTGAAAATGTCCACGGTTGTTCCGGCAATATTTCTTATGCTTGCTGGGAGGACATTGAACAACCGCGGACCTCTGATGTTTATACAGTGTTCTCTGATTGTGCCTATGGCACCTCTGCTCTTCACTGGTTCTATTCTACATTTTCTTCCATATCGTTTACTCCAGTACGTTGTTATTTTACTGTGTAGATTTGGTACTTGGCCCTCCAGTATCTTCCAGGTGTATATTATTTGATATCTCTCTCGTCTTCTTTCTAGTGAGTACATTTGGAGGGCTTTGAAACGATCCCAATAATTTAGGTGCTTTATTGCATCTATGCGTGCCGTATATGTTCTCTGTATTCCCTCTATTTCAGCAATCTCTCCTGCTCTGAAGGGGGAAGTGAGTACTGAACAGTACTCAAGACGGGACAACACAAGTGACTTGAAGAGTACAACCATTGTGATGGGATCCCTGGATTTGAAAGTTCTCGTAATCCATCCTATCATTTTTCTGGCTGTCGCAATATTTGCTTGGTTATGCTCCTTAAACGTTAGGTCATCAGACATTATTATTCCCAAATCCTTTACATGCTGTTTTCCTACTATGGGTACATTTGATTGTGTTTTGTACTCTGTATTATGTTTAAGGTCCTCATTTTTACCGTACCTGAGTACCTGGAATTTATCACTGTTAAACATCATGTTATTTTCTGATGCCCAGTCGAAAACTTTATTAATATCAGCTTGAAGTTTTTCAATGTCCTCAGCCGAGGTAATTTTCATACTGATTTTTGTGTCATCTGCAAAGGATGATACGAAGCTGTGACTTGTATTTTTGTCTATATCTGATATGAGAATAAGGAAAAGCAGTGGTGCAAGGACTGTACCCTGAGGTACAGAGCTTTTCACTGCACTTGGACTAGATTTTATATGGTTGACAGTTACTCGCTGAGTCCTGTTTGACAGAAAACTGAGTATCCAGCGTCCTACTTTACCGGTTATTCCCATTGACTTCATTTTGTGTGCTATCACGCCATGGTCACATTTATCGAAAGCCTTTGCGAAGTCCGTGTATATCACATCAGCATTCTGTTTCTCTTCTAATGCCTCAGTGACTTTGTCGTAGTGCTCAAGTAGCTGTGAGAGGCACGATCTTCCCGCTCGAAATCCATGTTGGCCTGGGTTGTGAAGGTCATTGGTCTCCATGAAATTGGTGACCTGACTCCTAATCACTCTCTCAAATACTTTTATGATGTGCAATGTTAGTGCAACTGGTCTATAATTTTTTGCCAATGCTTTGCTCCCTCCCTTGTGTAGAGGGGCTATGTCTGCTACTGGTATCTCCCCCGTGTCCAAGCTTTTCCTCCACACTATACTGAGTGCCTGTGCTACCGGCACTTTGCATTTCTTTATAAATATTGAATTCCATGAGTCTGGACCTGGGGCCGAGTGCATCGGCATGTTTTCAATTTCTTTTTCAAAATTTAGTGCACTCGTGTTTATATCAGTTATATTTACAGGGGTTTGAATATCCCGCATAAAGAAATTGTCTGGATCTTCCACCTTCATGTTATTTATTGGAGTGCTAAACATGTCCTCATACTGCTTTTTTAGGATTTCACTAATTTCTTTGTCATCCTCCGTGTATGAACCTTCACATGTACGAATAGGTCCAATACTGGCAGTGGTTTTTGCTTTTGATTTCGCATATGAGAAGAAATATTTTGGATTTTTCTTTATTTCCTGAATGGCTTTCTGTTCTAACTGCCTTTCTTCAGTTTCATATGAGTGTTTCAATTTCCGCTCGATTTCTTCAATCTCCCTATTTAAATTATTCCTTCTTTGACGGGAAATTCGTGTCTGCATAAGCAGTTTTTTTTTTATTTTTTTCCTGCGTTTATAGTGTCGTCTGCGTTCTCTTTCTACGTTAGATCTCTTTCTGGCTTTCCTCAAAGGAACATGTTTCAGACTTGATACGCTTCTGAAGTCAGTTTTTCTATTCCTTCTGTAGGACTTGTATTACTTAGAACAGTTCCCCATGGAATGTTTGTAAGTTCCCTGTTTATTATCTCCCAGTCTATCCTTTTATTATTAAAATGGAATTTACTGAATAGCCCCTCTCGCTTTATCAACGTTTTAGGTCTATTCTGAGTATTGATGGTCGTTTGCACTTCAATGAGCTTGTGATCTGAATATGTGGTATCTGATATCGTAATGTCTCTGATAATGTCTTCATTGTTCGTAAAGACCAGATCTAGAATATTTTCATTTCTCGTTGGCTCCGATATCTGCTGATTGAGTGAAAATTTGTCACAGAATCTAAGTAGTTCTCTAATCTGTGGTTGGTTAGGTCCTGATAGATTTCCTGGTATAATATTATTGTTTGCTATTTTCCACCTGAGACTAGGCAAGTTGAAGTCACCTAGGAAGATAATATCAGGTATCGGGTTCTCCAAATTATCAAGGCTATTCTCTATTTTGCTTATCTGTTCTGTGAATTCCTCAGCCGTTGCATCTGGTGGTTTGTATATTAGTATAATCACTAAATTTATTTTCTCTATTTTTAATCCCAGTACCTCTACCACCTCATTTGTAACGTTTAGGAGCTCCGAGCATACAAGGTCTTCCCTAATATACAGACCCACTCCTCCATGTGACCTAATTTCATATCGCACCTGTATAGGTTATATCCTGGAATCCAGATCTCACTGTCCAACAATTCCCCTGCATGGGTTTCTGTGAAAGCTCCAAATACTGCATTTGACTCCGTGAGGAGGCCATTTATGAACTGTACTTTGTTATTTGTTCTTGTTTTTAGTCCTTGTATGTTGGCAAAGATGAATGAGGTTACTCTATTAGTGATAGTTTGAATGGGAGACTTTTTCGGCAAGCCTATTATGCGTGGACATAATGAGTTTGTTCTGACCAGTACTGATTGTTGTAGGGCAGTTGTCTGTCGTAGTTGTAGTTCCCTTTCGGTGGGTAATTGTATCTGTAATTCTGGAATGCAAGTGGATCTGGCATCCAGTTCCATACACTCTCCATGCTGCTCCTTTTGAATTCTCTGCCGGTCTGGTATAAAAAATTTATAGAGTTTCCTCCAAATTCATTATCCTGCTTGCCACTCTTTATGTAGCATTCCGTGCCTTTCACGTGAAAGTGTGGGCAGCTGAGGTCATAGCATTTTCTGTCCTCCAGTGAGGTTTGGCACATGTCAGGATGGAAAAACCTACATATTGATCCAAATCGACACTCACCTTTCCTAAGCATATTTAAACATTTTTTGGGATGTTGGTAACTGCATTCTAATCCTTTCTTATTACCAGCATATCTATGTCTGCATATGCCCTTTGCATAAAATTTGCATAAGTCTGTCCTTCTGTTCTGAATTGCTCTATCGGGAACCGTCGTAGTGTCTGTACCTATCGAGCTGTCAGTGCTGTCTGTTACACTTTCTAGTTTACTGTCATCTACATCCTGGCCTACTGAGTCAGAGTTTACAACTTCCTGAGTTTCAGCCTCAGTTTCATCCCTGACTATATCCTCCGCCCCTTGTATATTAATTTTGTTGTTCCTTTCCCACTCCTGGATGGCTGGTAGGCTTCCAATGAATGATGTTTTCCGATCATGCGTCATGTTATCTAGAAGGTTTTTTAGGATATTCCAAGCTGGCAGGTCATTTTTACACACCCAGAGCAAGTGGCCAGCTCTCAATGCCGTAGTGTTACTCACTCCTGTACAAGCCGAATGGAATCTAGTCTTACAGATATAACATTCAATTCCCGTTACCTTCGTCTTTAAGAAGTTGTTACAGTGGCCACAAATTTGTTTATTTACTCCCATATTGCCTTGTTTTGTTGTATATATCTATATATTTATAATATTATATGTATATTGTATAGTTGTAACAATATATATATGTATATATATATTTATATGTTTAATATTTATAATATTATATGTATACCGTATATTTGTAATATTATGTATGTTATTTTGTTTAAACTTTATGGCAGGTACTTAGCGTAGGGTGCGAAGCTGGTTCCCGGTCGGTACAGGTGACCTCTTGTTGTCCCAGGTTGATGTCACCAGTTTCCAGTTACCCGATTTATAACCGCTGATGCCGCCTCTTGCCACTATTTTATATTTCTAGTATTCTATATTTATAATATTCACTTCCAACTTATATGTTGTTTTGATACCCGTTCCACATCACTGTTCCACGAATCACCGTTCACTATTTTTTTGTTTTTTTTTCCTAATACACGCATGTACATAAAGCCTCTTCACTGGCTCACACACTGCCTCCCGTTTATTCTCTATTTAACACAAAGTTCTATTGTTAATGACTATTTTCAATTTTCCAGCGGGAATGTTTATGTGAACGAATGTTTTACCAGATTCAGACAAAATCTCTTATTTAAACTACGTGGAATTTGCAAAAGATCCACTGCTATTAAACATTGTTTTGTGCGCGATGGTAAAATAATAGCTAGGAAGACTGACTCTGGAAAAACTTATGTCATAACCACTGAGGCACACCTCACTTCTTTCCTGGATGACTGTGGGATATCAGCTGAATAACCAGAACATAATTTGTAGTCTCACATACAACCAAAGTGTACTTAAGCTCTGCCTTTCCTTTCCAAATGTGTTTATTTTTATTTTTATTTTATGTTTTTTGTTTGTCATCTTTGCCTGTTTTATACTCTTAATTATTTGTTCTTAGTTAATCCCCTTGTCACTAAACCTAGGGCTTTTTATTACCCTGTTAATTAACCATTACTAAGCTAATTATCTTCAAGATCATTTTTTTATGATTATTATTTTTCTTATTATTTTTTATTTTATATTTATATTGTCAGTCTCTACTGATTTTTTGTTTTTTATTTTATGTAACTTCTGTGTCCTCCCTGGCTATCTATTGGATCTTTATTTTACTTCTAAATTGTTACTATTTTATTGTATTTGCTTTTATTCTTGTGTTTTGCTTTATCGTGTATCTTGTATCGTGATCCCTCTGCATCTCTATGCACACTGATATTGATCCTGATCAAAATCTTCTGTCTCATATCTACACCAACCAGCACATTGATCATCATTATTGCAAGTATTTCACAGCACACCAGGCTAAAAACAAACTTCAAAATAGCACCTGTCTATCAGTTTATAACCAAAATGTTAGATCACTTGGTAAACATTTTGACGATTTAAATGCATTACTCACAGCAATAGGTACTAACCTATCGTTCATTATTTTAACAGAAACTTGGCTAAATAAAGACTATACCCAACTCTACAACCTAGCTGGTTATAAAGCCATTCATAACTGTAGGCCTAATAAAAAAGGTGGTGGCACAGCTATATATTATCGAGATACATTTATCTGCAACAGTGTTATTAGTGACAGAGATGACTACTGTGAATATACTTTTGCTCAGTTTACAATTAAATCCCTTAAATCCTCTTTGACTATTGGAGCCATCTATAGATTTCCCAATACTAACATAGCTTCTTTCTCAGACAACCTAAGGAATCTTATTATAAACAACAATCTCAACAAAAACCACATCATTCTGGGAGGAGACTTTAATATTGACCTGGGTCAACAAAATTGCTCTCAAGTTGACTATTTCCTTAACAGCATGAACTCCTGTATGCTAATCCCCACAATCACCAAACCTACCCGAGTCACTCAAATATCAGCCACTACCCTGGACCACATATGGACAAACATAACAGCTCCCCTTGTATCTGGTATAATCTACGACAGAACAACTGACCACTATCCTACCTTTCTCATAGCGAACATGGACATAACACCGCCAAAAAGCAAGAAACTTTCATTTAGGCTACACAGTGAATCAGCTTTAGACAATCTTACAGAGGCACTTCACAATATGAACTGGGATTCTGAATTCAATAATACCCATGATATAAATTCATTAGCTAACCTCTTCCTCTCCAAAACTCTAAGCCTCTACAACCTTCATTGTCCCCTTCTTACCAAGCAAGTAACTGACAAAAGAATAAACAATCCATGGCTCACAAGTGGCATTCTCAACTCAATCAACAAGAAACATGAATATGAAAAGAATGTTAGGATTGGCCTAGTTTCAAAGGAAGTAGCTAAAAGGTACTCATCAATGCTTACCAGTATCATAAGAAAGGCAAAACTTGCATATTATGTGAATAGATTCAATGAAGCAAAAGGCAACATGAAGAGCACTTGGAAAACTATCTCTAGTATCCTAGGAACTAAACAACACTCACATAACCAAATAAAACTCTACAAGGATGGGGATATACCGTCAACTGATTTAGAAATGGCAAATGAATTTAATAGTTTCTTTTCATCGGTTGGTGCTAATCTTGCCAGTAAAATCCCACAGACTCAGACACATATTAACACATATCTCTCAGGCAGCTATCCAAACTCTCTTCTCCTTTCACCAATCAGCCCGGCAGATGTTGTGTCCATCATACACTCTCTAAAAACCAAAGCAGGGAACACCAGTGAAATTCCGTCCATTGTGTACAAGAGAGCCTCCCATGCCCTTGCCCCACCCATAGCACTACTGTTCAACAAATCTATAGTGTCACACCATCCCTGATATCCTCAAAAAAGCAGGAGTAACGCCAGTCCATAAAGGAGGCAATCCGGCGGACATAAACAATTATAGACCAATATCAAATCTACCCATTCTATCAAAAATATTTGAAAAAATTATTTACGAACAGCTCTATTCCTACCTCGTAAAATTCGACATACTCAGCCCCTGCCAGTTTGGCTTCCGGTCCCAAAAGAGCACCAACGATGCAATCATTAGTCTCCTTGACGTTATCTACTCAGCCCTTGACAAAAATGAGTTTCCAATTGGACTCTTCATTGACCTAAGAAAAGCCTTTGATACTGTTAATCACAACTACCTCTTACTTAAACTCCAGCATTATGGAATCCGAGGCCTTGCCCTTGACTACATCCGATCCTATCTTAGTGACAGACACCAATATGTAACCATCAATAATACAACTTCTTCCACTATTCCAATTACCGTTGGAGTGCCACAGGGCAGCATCTTAGGACCTCTTCTATTTCTTATATATATAAACGGTCTGCCTAATGTCTCTAATATTCTCAAACCTATATTGTTTGCTGACGATACTACCCTTATCTATTCAAACCTCAACCCACATACACTAAATAATGTTGTGAATAATGAATTAAAAAAAGTCCACTTATGGATGTCAACGAACAAACTAACATTAAACATCGAAAAGACTTACTACATCTTATTTGGAAGCAAATCATCAAATGCAATTCAGCTACAGATAGACAACATTAACATGAGTAATAAAAATGATGGCAAGTTTCTTGGCCTATTCCTAGACAAGAGACTCAACTTCAGCACCCACATTCAACACATAACTAAGAAAGTCTCTAAGACAGTTGGTATACTCTCCAAAATCAGATATTATGTTCCTAACTCTGCTCTCCTGTCACTATATTATGCACTAATCTACCCCTATCTTAATTATGGTATCTGTGCATGGGGGTCTACCACTGCAAACCACCTTAAGCCCATCATCACACAGCAAAAATCTGCTATCAGAATAATAACTAACTCTGCTTTCAGACAACACTCAGCTCCCTTGTTTAAATCCCTAAACTTGCTAAATATTAACTCCCTCCACACATTCTCTTGTGTCAACTACATTTACAAAACCCTGTTCTTAAATGCAAACCATGCTCTGAAACTCTCCCTGGACAGATGTAATAGGACCCATTATCACCACACCAGAAATAAATATATCTTTGATATCCCCAGGGTCAAACTTATTCTGTGTAAACACTCTATGCAAATTAAGGGACCTAGTCTATGGAACTCACTCCCTAGTGAATTGAAAAACTGTAAAACTTTTGCCTTATTTAAAAGCAAAACCAAAAAGTACCTAACTTCATCTTCTTAGTTTCCTACACTGAGCTTTAAATTTGCTCTGTACCTAGTGTTACCCAATCTCCTAATGTTTATGTAATATCAAACAACCTTATCATTGTGTTCATTGCTGTCTTCTTTTATGTGCTAGCCATATGCCGTATTGTGACTACCAATTTTTGTCAACTACCATTCAAACTGTCATTGCAATCAATCTTATATTGTTTCTGCTGTATTGTGCCTACCTATTTTTTGTCAACTACCATTCAAGCTGTCATTGCAATCAATCTTAGCTACCTATGTGCTTTAATATACTGTACCTACAATTTTCTCTCATCTTCTTTCTTTTTCATTTCATGTAATCTGTTATCATTTTTTTGTTTATAAATTTTGCAAGTATTTACCTCCTTAAAATTTTCTTAGATTAAGGACCTGCCCGAAACGCTGCGCGTACTAGTGGCTTTACAAGACTGTAATTACCATATTTGTATCCTCACATTCCTTATGTACATTCTTGTATATGAATAAATAAATAAATAAATAAATAAGAATTCCAGAGAACAACATAGAGCACATAGAGCTGTCTAGAGATGAAGTGGAAAAAATGCTTAAGGAGCTAAATAAGAACAAAGTAGTTGGTCCAGATGGAGTTTCACCATGGGTTCTGAGAGAATGTGCACCTGAGCTCAGCATTCCTCTTCAACTGATTTTTCAGGCATCCCTGTATACAGGAGTTGTAGCTGATGTGTGGAAAAAGGCTAACATAGTTCCAATCTACAAAAGTGGAAGCAGGGAAGACCCCCTTAATTATAGACCGGTATCATTGACAAGTGTCATAGTCAAAATATTGGAAAAAATAATTAAAACTAAATGGGTAGAACACCTGGAGAGAAATGATATAATATCAGACAGACAGTATGGTTTTCGATCTGGAAGATCCTGTGTATCGAATTTACTCAGTTTCTATGATCGAGCAACAGAGATATTACAGGAAAGAGATGGTTGGGTTGACTGCATCTATCTGGACCTAAAAAAGGCTTTCGACAGAGTTCCACATAAGAGGTTGTTCTGGAAACTGGAAAATATTGGAGGAGTGACAGGTAAGCTTCTAACATGGATGAAAAATTTTCTGACTGATAGAAAAATGAGGGCTGTGATCAGAGGCAATGTATCGGACTGGAGAAATGTCACAAGTGGAGTACCACAGGGTTCAGTTCTTGCACCAGTGATGTTTATTGTCTACATAAATGATCTACCAGTTGGTATACAGAATTATATGAACATGTTTGCTGATGATGCTAAGATAATAGGAAGGATAAGAAACTTAGATGATTGTCATGCCCTTCAAGAAGACCTGGACAAAATAAGTACATGGAGCGCCACTTGGCAAATGGAATTTAATGTTATTAAATGCCATGTTATGGAATGTGGAATAGGAGAACATAGATCCCATACAACCTATATATTATGTGAGAAATCTTTAAAGAATTCTGATAAAGAAAGAGATCTAGGGGTGGTTCTAGATAGAAAACTATCACCTGAGGACCACATAAAGAATATTGTGCGAGGGGCCTATGCCACACTTTCTAACTTCAGAATTGCTTTTAAATACATGGATGGCGATATACTAAAGAAATTGTTCACGACTTTTGTTAGGCCAAAGCTAGAATATGCAGCAGTTGTGTGGTGCCCATATCTTAAGAAGCACATCAACAAACTGGAAAAGGTACAAAGACATGCTACTAAGTGGCTCCCAGAACTGAAGGGCAAGAGCTACGAGGAGAGGTTAGATTCATTAAATATGCCAAAACTAGAAGACAGAAGAAAAAGAGGTGATATGATCACTACATACAAAATAGTAACAGGAATTGATAAAATCGATAGGGAAGATTTCTTGAGACCTGGAACATTAAGAACAAGAGGTCATAGATATAAACTAGCTAAACACAGATGCCGAAGAAATATAAGAAAATTCACAAACAGAATGGTAGACGGTTGGAACAAGTTAGGGGAGAAGGTGGTGGAGGCCAAGACCGTCAGTAGTTTCAAAGCGTTATATGACAAAGAGTGCTGGGAAGATGGGACACCACGAGCGTAGCTCTCATCCTGTAACTACACTTAGGTAACTACACACTTAGGTAATTACAACGGTCGGATGCCAGTGATACAGCACCTATAAGGATGATACAGCGAGCGTATCCAGTTGTAGCTCTGAGCCCCACCCTTGCCATCTCGAATTTATATAGATGATACATAGATGAATCGTTTTCTGCGTTCAGCGATGATGCATCTGATACAAGTAGCATAGATGAACAGTGTTAGCGGCTTCCATGGTGGTGTTGTTCATTGATATTTTCAAGAATACCTTAATCTCTTCCTGACTGATGGACACTCTTTGAGGCTAGCTGAATCTCTTCCTGACTGACGGACACTCTTTGAGGCTGGCTGAATCTCTTCCTGTGTGGGACCTTACAAAGCGATCTTTTCAAGACTACCTTACAAATTGAGCTTTTCCTATAATCGTTTCAATACTACCTTGTGCTTTGCAAGCTTGGCTACATACCACCTACAAGTACTAAAGCCAAGGGTGCATGCAAGTGCGTTATTTGCAAGCACACAGAACGATGAAACAGGAAACGAAAATCTATCTGTAGCTGGTGCAAGGAGAGCAAAGTCGCGCTATGTACCATAGACTACTTCGTTGACTATTACGCACCTCCAAAGTACTGAGTGTGTAATACAGTGTGTTACTGTGTAAATAGTGTGTGAAACTGTAAATATTGTAATTTTAGTGATTTTTTACCACATAATATTGTGACAATAAACATTTATTGTGGACACATTACTGACACATGTATCACAGTTCCATGGAAAATTATGAACATTGTACTGTATACATATTGTAAAGGTCACAAATATGCATCATATACGGTAAAAGAAACAAATAAAACCGCATTGGAAATGCATAGAAAAAATATTTGAAAATATATTTGTGGCAACACGCGTTGCTTGAATGGCCTGCGCGACCGTGTCTGGGAGCTTCACACACGGGCGACCAGCTCCTGATGACGTCACAACGCACCTTGTCCACGCCCTCACAGCCAAAGTAAGTGGAATTTGGTAATTATTTTTACATAGACATGTTCAGGTATGATAATTTATCATTTTGCAAAGAAAAATTATATTTTGAAGAACGTTTGATGTCATGCACACTGGGGGAATTTCACAATAAACACAGTGCATCACACTGGTTACATGGGGGACACTCGTTTTGTATGACGTCCGTTTCACATGACGAACATGGAACGGATTAAATTCGTTATGCGAGGTACCACTGTATTTATATAATAAAATGTGTGAACCATCGCTGTACTCAAAATTATGGTGTGCATATTAGTGATTCAATTATTATGTTCATAAAACAATAAACAAATAGTTTTACTGTTGTTACAGTATATACACAGGTTATATATAAGTATCTGCATGTTTTGTTCACCATAACGAACTACTAAGTTGGTCTTGTGAGTCAAAAAGCAATGAGGAGTGACCGCCAAACACCAGCGAGCCACTCACTGCCACTCCCTCCAACACCACCTCACTCACCCTCATTCTCCTCCCACAATACTGTTTTTGCATTTATTCACTATACACAGACGTTATATATTCGTATTTACATGTTTTGTACACCATAACTGTACATCTAAGCTTATATGGTGAGTAAAGGCACAAAGATGTACCTACTCACACAGTCAGCTGATCGGCGGCCGCCCTCAAGGCCAGACGCACTAATATTTCTCCTCCAACAATATTGTTTGTGGTGTTATTACGCTATATTCACACATTATATATAAGTATCTACCTGTTTTATTCACCATACCTGTACAAATTAGCTGGTATGGTGCCCAAAGACCATAGTGGCCACCAGTAAACAACATGCCAAGTCGTGCAGACGACGCTCTTCCTCACCAAAATGGCGGCTCCCAACCTCTCGCTGTGATCTCACACTATACACACGTTATATATAAGTATCTACATTTGTGTTCACCATAGCGAACCACTAAGCTGGTATGGTGAGTGCAGTCAGTAAATGGTGGCTACACACAGTCAGAAGACGACGCCACAACCTTCCCTCCACAGCCTTACTCCTCCCTCCATGGAGCACAGCGCTAAATATCACCACAATCCTGCTATTATCAGAATCCTGGTCAGTTTTATCACAGTCAGGGGGCTTCAGTAATACTATCACTGCTAAATAATAGCAGTATCAAATATATTTTGGCATTTGTAGGCAATGCTGTGGTCACACGCTGAACAGCGGTGCTGTGAGCTCGTGCTGCGTGTGCCAGCCTTGGTGGCTTGCTCAATACTGACGCTCTAACACCCAAGAATGTTGGCCTGGATTTTTTTTCTAGGTGGTATCTGGCAACTATCAGTCGTGGCTGTACTATAGCTGCCCCTATCCCAGGCGGGGCGTTTAAATTATAGCGCTAGACATGAAATCATATATAAATGATGTGCGCGGTTTCGGTTTTGTCACTGATATCATATATATATGATATGCGCAGTTTGAGGGTTAAGTGCATCTGGTATCTTCCCCATGTCCAAGCTCTTCCTCCACACTATGCTGAGTGCCTGTGCTACTGGCACCTTGCATTTCTTTATGAATATTGAATTCCATGAATCTGGGCCCGGGGCTGAGTGCATGGGCATGTTTTCAATTTCTCTTTCAAAATTTAGTGCGCTCGTGTTGATATCAGTTATATTTACTGGGGTTTGGATATCACGCATAAAGAAATTATCTGGATCTTCCACTTTCATGTTATTTATTGGAGAGCTAAGCATGTCCTCATACTGCTTTTTAGGATTTTACTAATTTCTTTGTCATCATCTGTGTATGAACCTTAACTCGTACGAATGGGTCCAATACTGGCAGTGGTTTTTGCTTTTGGTTTCACATATGTGAGGAAGTATTTTGGATTTTTCTTTGTTTCCTGAATTGCTTGCTGTTATAACTGCCTTTCTTCAGTCTGATATGAGTCTTCCAATTTCCGCTCGATTTCTTCAATCTCCCTATTTAAATTTTTCTTTCTTTGTAAGGAAAGTTGTGTCTGCTTATGCATTTTCATTATTTTTTTCCTTTTTTTATAGTGTCATCTGTCTTCTCTTTCTACGCTGGACCTCTTTCTGGCTTTCCTCAAAGGAACATGTTTCAGCCAGACTTGATATGCTTTCGAAATCAGTTTTTCTATTCTCTCTGTAGGACTTGTATTACTTTCAACAGTTTCCCATGGAATGTGTGTAAGTTCCCTGTTTATTGTCTCCCAGTCTACCCTCTCATTATTATAATTTAATTTACTGAATAACCCATCTCTCACTTGATCATTGTTTTAGGTCTATTCTGGGTATTGATGGTAGTTGACACTTCAATGAAATTGTGATCTGAGTATGTGGTATCTGATATCGTAATGTTCCTGATTATGTCTTCATTGTTTGTAAACACCCGATCTAGAATATTTTCATTTCTCGTTGGCTCTGATATCTGCTGGTTGAGTGAAAATTAATCACAGAATCTAAGCATTTCTCTAATCTGTGGTTGGTTATGTCCTGATAGATTTCTTGGTATAATATTATTGTTTGCTATTCTCTATCTTAGATTTGGCAAGTTGAAGTCACCTAGGAAGATAATATCAGGTATCGGATTCGCCAAATTATCAAGGCTATTCTCTATTTTGTTTATCTGTTCTGCGAATTCCTCAGCCGTTGTATCTCGCAGTTTGTATATTAGAATAAAAACTAAGTTTATTTTCTCTATTTTTACTCCCAGTACCTCTACCACCTCATTTGTAAAGTCAAGGAGTTCCAAGCATACAAGGTCTTCCCTAACATACAGACCCACTCCTTCATGTGACCTAAATTATCCTATCACACCTTTATAGATTATATCCTGGAATCCAGATCTCACTGTCGAAGAATTCCCCTGCATGGGTTTCTGTGAAAGTTCCAAATACTGCATTTGACTCAGTGAGGAAGCCATTTATGAATTGTACTTTGTTTTTTTTTTCTTGTTTTTAGTCCTTGCATGTTGGCAAAGATGAATGAGTTTACTCAATTTGGGATAGTTTGACTGGGAGACTTTTTTGGCAGGTACATTATGTGAGGACATGTTTAGGTTGTTTGGCCCAGTGCTGATTGTTGTAGGGCAGTTGCCTGTCATAGTTGTAGTTCCTTTTTGGTGTACTCACCTAGTTGTGCTTGCGGGGGTTGAGCTTTGGCTCGTTGGTCCCACCCCTCAACCGTCAATCAACTGATGTACAGAATCCTGAGCCTACTGGGCTCTAGCATATCTACATTTGATACTGTGTATTGAGTCAGCCTCCACCACATCACTTTCTATAGTGCATTCCATTTACTAACTACTCTGGCACTGAAAAAGTTCTTTCTAATGTCTCTATGGCTCATTTGGGTACTCAGCTTCCACCTGTGTCCCTTTGTGCGTGTACCACCTGTGTTAAATAATCCATCCTTGTCTACCCTGTCAAATTGTAATTTGTATCTGTAATGTATCTGTATTTGTATCGGGTGTGTAATTGTATCTGTGATTCTGGTATGCAAGTGGGTCTGGCATCCAGTTCCATACATTCTCTATGTTCCCACTTTTGAAATCTCTTTTGGCTTGGTATAAAAAATTAATTGAGTTTCCTCAAAATTCATTATCTTGTTTGCCACTCTTTATGTAACGTTCCGTGCCTTTCACGTGAAAGTATTGGCAGCTGAGGTCATAGCATTTTCTGTCCTCGAGTGAGGTTTGGCACATGTTAGGATAGAAAAACCTACATGTTGATCCAAATTGACAATGTCCTTTCCTAAGTACATTTAAACATTTTTTGGGATGGTGGTAACTGCATTATAATCCTTTCTTATTACCAGCATATCTATGTCTGCATATGCCCTTTACATAAAATTTATATATCTGTCCTTCTGGTCTGACTCGCTCTATCTGGGACTGTTGTAGTGTTTGTACCTATCATGCTGTCTATTACACTTTCTAGTCTATGGTCGTCTGCATCCGGGCATACTGAATCAGAGTTTAGAACTTACAGAGTTTCTGCTTCAGTTTCCTCCCTGACTATAGTCTCTGCCCCTGGTCTATCAGAATTATTGTTGTTCATTTCAAACTCTCTCTGGATGGCTGGTACGCTTTCAATGAATTATGTTTTCCGGTCATGCGTCGTGTTATCTAGAAGGTTTTTTAGGATATTCCAAGATGGCAGGTAATTTTTACACACCCAGAGCAAATGGCCAGCTCTCAGTCCCATGGTGTTACTCCTGTACAAGCTGAATGTAATCTATTCTTACATATATAACATTCAATTCCCGTTGCCTTTGACTTTAAGGTTTATTAGTGGCAGCAAATTAATTTGTTTACTGCCATTTTGTCCTCTTTTGCTGTGCACTTGGAATGGGGTTGTCAGTGTTCTATATTTGCACGAATGCCAACCTCTTGTACTTATCTAATCTTGAAAGTGTGTATTACAACATACAATATGTAAGACCAGTTTGTCTGTTCCCTTTATCTCAAACCCTACCCAGCTGCATGTTCCAGGGTATACTGTAGATGGCAACCTGGAGTTTAGTGAGTGGCTCCACTCCCTGGCTGTTCCGTGGGTCACCATCACCACCAGTGTGGAGGTGCCAGTTTTCTATTTAGTGTCCTTAGTATTTCAGTATTTAGTAAACTGTCCTCAGTATTTTACTATTTCTAATATTACAGTATATGTATATTTAAATTTATATGCTTAACCCTTATGTACAGGTACTTATCGTATGTAGAGGAGTACAAGTCACTGTTGTTGACCGTAACCTTCCCCTCAGGTCTCTGGGTTGATGTGTCCTGTTGCCACTTCTTTGTTCTTAAACCATTAATGACTGGTTGGCTGTATCCATTATCATAAGGAATTTTATGCTTACTTTCTGGCTTCCTCTGTTGACTTACTCTATTATTTATTTATAGATTCCCATTCCCATATTTCAATATAAATTCACAGTATATTCTCACTGGGGACGGCTCTAGCCCTGGTCACCTCGTGGCTAGTGTATACACATTCAAGGGTGTTGCCTTATTTTGGCACTCTTATACATCTCCACTTTTTCACATGGCAATATTCCTACATTTCAACTTTTATGTGTCGTGTTACCCTTCACTGTAACTTCACTGAATCACTGTTTTAGAATAGCTAATACAGTGTAACCTCAGTATTCGGATTTAATTGGTTCCTGAAGGAGAGACGAATGCCAAAAAGTGCGAATGCCGAATAATTTGTTCTCATATGAAATAATGTAAATTGGAGTAATCAGTTTCAGACCACAAAAATAAATATAGTTATACAATAATTAAATGAAATAAATGCTAACACACTTTACCAACACTTAGACATATGTTGATGGCATATGTGGAAGGTGGTGAGGCAGAGGAAGAGAGATGTTCTTTGGTAGGGGAGTCCCATACCATTATAACTTCTGGTAGTTGTGCTTCTGGGATTCTTTCTCTTTTCTGTCTTTTTCTGTTTCCCTCATTACACTCACTGGATGCTTTTCTTACAAGAAACTTGTCCAAGGATGATTAATTTTGTCAGCACTTTAACGTCTCAACTGCTCAACATGCCTGCAGGCCCTCAATGGGGGGGGGGGGGGGGGGGGCTTGCAATGCGCCTCCGGGGATCTTATATTTTTAGCGTATGATTCAAAACTCTTTAATGGCTACATGGGGTTCACATCAGCTTCCTCAGGGATCTTGTAAACAGACGCCATCTTTAAAAAAAATCGTGGGCAACATTCCCTGGTGTGAGAGTCTCAGTACTGTACTGAGTGAGCAACCAAGGCTGGCACATGCAGCATGAGCTCACAGCACTGCTGTTCAGCTTCTGACCACAACATTGCCTAATAATATCAAAATATATATATAACTTGTATTACTGTATTTAGCCATGATAGTATCACAGAAGAGCCTAAGTGTGATAATGACTGTGTACATTGTTCAAATATCAGTGAATCAATGCTGTTCACGATGTTCACAGCGCTAGCCACATCACAGCATTATTTCGTCCATCTAGGAATCTTCAAACGACTTCTTATGTTACTTTACAAAATAAAGCTGTGGTCAATTATTCATTTACAGGATTTAGTGGCCAGTATTGTGATAATAGCTGGATTTTGGTGATAATTAGCACTGTGCGTAGTATTGTGGGAGGAGGAAGTTTGGTGAGGGAGGGAGGGAGAGATTCCAGATAGCGTCACTGTGTGTGGCAGCCACTCTTGTTTTGCTCACCATACTAGCTTAGTGGTTCGCTATGGTGAACACATATGTACATGGGTATATGCAATGTGTGTATGTAGTGTAATAACAGCAACAGGAGTTTGTTGGGAGGAGCTATTTTGGTGAGGGAGGTGACGTCGTAATCGTAGCGTCATCTGCTGTGTGATTTCTCATGCAGTGTATGGCGGCTACTGTGCTGTTTGGACACAATACCGGCTTACTTGCATAGTTCTGGTGAATAAAACATGTAGATACGTATACATAACATGTGTAAATAGTGTAATAAAAACATTAACAGTATGGTGGGAGGAGGAGTGATGGCGAGTACGATGTTGGAGATGTGAGGCTGGGAGTGGCAGCTCACACTTGAGGAGTTCTGAGTGTGTTTATGGAGAATGTATATAGTGTGTGATAGTGTATAGTGTGTAAATATGTTGTAAATATACATAAATGAACATGAAACATTGGTGTGAATAACAGTATGGTGGGAGGAGGAGTGATGGTGAGTACGATGTTGGAGGAGTGAGGGAGGACTGGCTGGGTGTGGCAGCTCACAGTTGCGGAGTTTTCAGTGTGTTTATGGTGTGTGTATATAGTGTGTGATAGTGTATAGTGTGTAAATAGAATGTATATATCCATAAATTAGCATGATACATTGGAAATATGTGCAGGATATGTGTACACGTGTCATGCACGTAACACAGTGTCTTCGGACAGTACGGATGTTCTACTGCCATAATATAGTCTACGTGTTCATTATACATAGGATTGTCACAAAAAAAAACAAATAAAATGTATTTGGAACTGTGCGCAAAAAATGAACAAAAATATATTCGGGGCAACTCACGCATCTTGAGCCGGCGCCCTACTGGCCTCGGGAGAGTACGCCATGGGCGACCGGGGATTAATGACGTCATCTTGAGGTTATCTTGAGATGATTTCGGGGCTTTTTTAGTGTCCCCGCGGCCCGGTCTTCGACCAGGCCTCCACCCCCAGGAAGCAGCTTGTGACAGCTGACTAACACCCAGGTACCTATTTTTACTGCTAGGTAACAGGGCCATAGGATGAAAGAAACTGCCCATTGTTTCTCGCCGGTGCCTGGGATCGAACCCAGGACCACAGGATCACAAGTCCAGTGTGCTGTCCGCTCGGCCGACCGGCTCCCTTTGGTTGATGACCGGTTCCCATGACCAACCACGAACTTACGGACCCCATAGCAGCCAAAGTACAATTTCGACTTTTTGTTAACATATCCATACTCAGGGAAGGGTTTTTGACACTATAAAAAAAATCCAGAGAATATATTTCCTGCGCACTGGGGGGGGGGGGGGTGCCGTATTTGGAAGCTGAGCAGCCCAGTGGTTAAAATGTTTCTAAAGTGAGACATGGCAATGTCTTTCAACAGGTTTATAACACTGTTTGTCAGGGTGATAATTTTCAAGAAAATGTTTTCCATTTTGCACACCTTCCTTTGATTAGAGAACTATATTTAGGAATACCAAACTCTGTATCGAGAGCAGACACACGGGCACCACTTTCATATTCAGCTACGAGTTCTTTCTTCATCTGTGTCTTGATTCAAACCATTTGTTTTTTTTTTTTGCTTGGCCCTTATCACTAACTTCATAAGTGACATGATGACTTATTTACACTAAGAATATCAAACATATCCAAAATATCCAAGAGAAAAGTGTAGTGGGTTGTGTAGTGAACAACAGCTATGGTGAAACTGAAGCGACAGAGACGCATGTTTACTTCTGAACGCTGTGCAAACGGATGAACACTGTGTCTGAATACTGTAAAGTGTGAATTGGAAGCAGTGCAAATATTGAGGCTCCTCTGTACAAGGAAATTATGTAAATATTATATAATTTGTATTGAAAAATACAGTACAGTACTGTAATATTACTTTTTGTTGCAAATACATCTAGCTTAACCAAATATTCTTTTCCACAGGATAACAAGCCAGAGGAATGTTCAGTGTGTTTTAACGATTATGGCGACAATCAGCTACGGCCTCGCACACTGCCGTGCGGCCACACATTCTGCTCCCAGTGTATTGACAATGCTATCAAGAATGGTCAGGTGACCTGCCCCAGCTGCCGGGCCCAGCACGCTGCCACAGCTGCTACTCAGTTCCCAATCAGTTATGGTATGGAGGCCCTTATCAGAAAACTAAAAGGTATTGAGGTTGTGCCAGGGGAAACAGTACCAGCAAAACCCATTAAAACTCCTGCGAGAGGAATCGGCAAGAAGTTACGTTCCCTGGTGCAGGAGCAGAAGAGCATCATCAGCAGCCTCATTACTAGCTGTGAAGAGGTACTGTCCCAGCTGGGGGAGTACCGGGGGCAGCTGGGGGACTGGAAGACTCACCACCTCCAGCTCCAGGACAGACTCTATGCTCTGGTAGAGCAGAACAAGTCAGCAATGAAGCTCTTGGAACTGGAGGATACCAGTGTGGTGGATATGACAACACAAGGAGAGGAAGGGAAGACTCAGCTGCAGGCCATGTTGGGGAGCCTTGACACAGTCAACACCCTACAGGAGGTTGACACAACCATAGACACAGCTGATGAGTGCAGCACGAAGGTAGAAGATTGGCTCCAGAAGTGCCAGGAACTCTTCCCAAATGTCAAGACTGTCCACACCTCAGTGAAGGTACGCTGCTGAAGGTCACATTGTTCTCACCCAACTGAGTGTAGTATTGCCTCTATATAAACACTTTTGACATGGAGACACATCAAGATGAGAGTAGACTTTATATATAGGAAACTTTCTGGGGGGAGCCCCTTCTGCTCCACGAAGCTATCCGGGCTGATATGAATGTATTAGACCCCTGACATCAGTCAAGAGAATGGAATTCTAGGCCTAACACTGACCACGAGCCAGAACCTGGCCTCCCCTCAGAAAGGCACGACGAGCAATGGTCTATAGAAACCCTGTGTGGTTGAAAGCATTCTATATCTGCCATCGACCGGGTAATGCACCCAGAAAAGTAGGCATCCCAAAACAAACCTCTATTCTGGTTAAAAGATTGCTACTGGAAGCCGAACTATTGGACAGAACTCCCCAAATGAAAAATGAGCAAACGAACATGGTGTCACAACCTTCACCGTGCCGCCGTCTGCGCAGCAACCCCCCCCTCCCCGGGAGGGAGTAGGGGAGCCCCAGACCCCCGTGCCGGCTATCCACACACCAGTTCTGTGGCTGATGTGCTTCCTGGATGGTTGTGCGACTGGCTCTGAATTTTCCAGTGCTGTACCTTGTGATGTGGTCCTGTCCTGTAGTGGTGTGCGAGCCAGGAGTACTTTTACCAGTACTTGGTCTGTATGCGCCTAGGGTTACCTTCCCTAGGTAGGTAGCCCTAGGTTACTGCCTGTAAGTACTGCCCATGGAGCTTGGGGCTACCTTCCACAAATTACCTTTGGGGTCTACCGCTGCTGTGGGCTTTTGCTGCTCGGTGATTACCCTCCATTGGAGTCAACTGGGGTGCTTCATGCACCCCTCTTTGCCTCTGGGAAGGAAGTAGTTTTCGTCACTGGTTGGGACGCGAGGTACTGTGCAGCTAGTTGTCACCTACTCATAGTGGGAGGCTCTGTTCCGCCTGGGCACGTTGTGCTCCTGTGAGATTTTTTGTTTTTTTATTGTTTTTGTTTTCCTGCCTGGTGGGGGGTCTACCCCTTGGTTTTGGTCCTCGCCCCAATTATATCTTGGTGGTCCTCTACTAGGTACCCGTGAGTGTACATGTCCCGTGAGTTCAGCAATTTGGAGTTTGTTTTGGTAATTTTTGGCGCTGGTTAGCAGTTCCTAGTCTAGGCTTCCCCTAGTGAGAATACGCGACAAAGGGCCCTGGAAAACCCCATGTGGCTCAGTGGTCTGATGGAGGCGTCCCTCGAGTGCCATCTTGCTTCGTACGAGTTTTAAAGGTTGCTCTGTCTCCTTATCTCAGGGTGACACTCACTGTTTGTGCCTCCGTCATGCTGCCTGTTGGGTCGGTGACACCTTCAACCTGGAGTCCCGCGAGTTTTGTTCCTTGTTTGTACTCCAATACACCCAGTCTACTGATAATGATTTCGGGTGCAGGCAGCTACGGCATTACATGCGCATTTTAGGTTGCTGCAATGACCTAGGTTGGATGCTCACCCGGAAGCCCTGAGACTGCCCCATGTTTGGTTATAGGGACCCAGATTTGGGGGTGTTAGTCGTTTCGACTTTGGTTTCGTCAGTGCCCCCTTTTTCCTTCCCCTGCTGTTGTTCGTTTTGTTCCTCCTCCCTCCCTCCCCCTTGCTTCTGGCTCCGTTGCATCTGAGAGTTTCAGAGTCGGGGTAGGGTTTAGTTGGTGTTGAGACTCGGGCAGTTTCAGGGGATGCCCCTTCCTGTGCGACGATGGAGGCATTCAAGCCTGTTCCTTCAGCTGGTGCTTCTGGGTTTGACCAGTGGGCCCTCTTTGTTAAAGCTTTTCCGGCGGCTTCTGCCTTTTCTTTTGAGGCAGGGGGCTTGGAGGACGGCTCAGCCCCGGGTCCTGATGTGGAGGCTCCCGGGGCGGGTGGAGGGGTTGACTTGGGAGGCTTGGGCCTATTTCACCCCGCTTGGTTTTTGGTACTCTCTGAGCAGGGCTTGTTACAGGGGGTAGGGTTTTCTTATCTTCCTTCCCTGTACGAGTATGATATGGCATTGACCCCTCCCCGGATTCGGTTCTGTGTTTCCTTGTGTGCTTCAGTCCAGTCCTTCCGGAGGTTTTTGGCCTCTTGCATCCCGCCTCATGAGGTGCAGGAGGCTCTTACGGTGGTTCAGGTTTACCTGGGGGACAACTTTGAGCACTTCAATGCGTGCTTGTTCACCCCTGCCCTTCCTCGGGATGGTGGCATTGTGCAGCTTCACATGCAGGTTCCCACCCTTTTAGCTGCCCTGGTTGCTGAGGATTTTTGCGCCCGTAGCCTTATGGTGTTGGTCTTGCGGTTCTTTTCCCTTCTCGAGTGGTCTTTGAATTGACTTGAGGAGGACATGGAGGCACTTGGGACCGATCCTGGGTCTAATGGTTTTGGGTTGGTTTTGGCAGTGCGGGCATCGTCTGCCCTGTTGAAGCTGTTCGCGTTGATCCTGCGGGATGTGGTGTCTGTTTTTTGTTTCTTATCTCGCATGTCGGCAGGCGGTGATCGTTCAATCCATGGAATCAGCTTGGGCTCCGGTTCTTAGGTTTCTTTGCCTGTTTGTCCTTTGCTGTTTGCAGAGTCTGCGGTGGTGCAGTATCTTCAGGTAGCTTTTTCCGGTTGCCGTCCCATATCGAACTTGTTTGTTCTCCAGGGGGCCTGTGGGGAGGTCGTCCCAGAAGGGTTGTGCCAGGGCTTGGGGTTCTTCTTGTCGTGGTAGGCCAGTGGTGCCAGTTTTGGGGATGACACAGCCTTCGGAACTGACGATGGCTGGTTAGCGTGGTGATCGCTCTGCTCATAATGGGCTTTTCGTATCGTTTCTGATGGCCTGCGGTGGTGTTGGGTGGCCCCCTCCTCCTTTAGGGGGTTCGGGGCTGGTGGGTGGGTCCCTCAGGTGGGTTCCGCATGTTTCCGGTTCTGAAACGGGACTGTACAGACCTGCAGTTCACTCTGGACTTGTTCTGTCTGAACCCTTGGGTCTCCTGCCTCTCCTTTCGGATGTCTACTCTGTCCCAGGTCTGTCTTTTCTTGGAGCCGGGCACTTGGATGGTGTCCCTTGACTCCGGGATGCATATTGGCATGTCCCAATTCATCTGGGGTTCAGGGACTGGCTTGGTTTTGTTGTGGGGCATCAGGCTTACCATTTTCATTGCCTTCCATTCGGCTCGAATCTGGCACCTTGCGTGTTCACACGCCTTACCCAGGTCGTGGTGGCCCATCTGCTTTTCTTAAGGGTTCGGGTTTTGGCCTACCTCGATGACTGGCTGGTGTGGGCTCCCAGCCAGTCCGCATGTCTGCTCGCCAGGGATTTGTTTTTTCCCAGCTCGCCTGATTCGGGTTCCTGGTGAGCTGGAGAAGTCCCATCTGGTTTCCTCTCAGGTTCGGTCTTGGCTTGGTCTTGTGTGGGACTCTCGGAGTGCTTCCTTGTCTCTTCCTCCGGAGGCCCTTTGGCAGCAGTCCCGCCTTCGCCTGTTTCTGGGGGGCTCCTGTGTCACGCGGCGGTTGCTCAAGGGTTTGTGCGGGAGTCTGAGCTTAGCAGTGATGGTCTACCCACCGGGTTGGGTTTGGCTTCGTTGGCTGTTCTGATTCCTTTGGGGTCATCCCTTCGGCCTCTCTCGTGATCGCTGGGTTTGACCTCTGCGGGCCTTGCATCAGTTGCTGAGTCGCTGATTTCCTCTTTGGGTTTTTCGGGGGTTCACTGCCTTGCTGCCTACCCGAGCCCTCGCTCAATGTGTTCATGGACGCATTGTCTTTAGTCTGGGGGCTTTGTGACCAGTGCTCAGAGGACCAGTCAGGGGCGGTGAGGTCTTTCCTTCCTGACCCACCGCTTGATGTGGGAGTTCGCGGCGGTGTGGCTGTCACTTCGTAGGGTTCAAGTTGCTCGCGGATTGATGGTCAGGCTCCATTTGGAATGCTCCCCAGTGGTTCATTGCCGGGGTTCGATGTGGTCTTTGGCTCATTGGGGTTGGTTGCTTCGGGTGACTCGTCTGCTGAGTTCTCAGTGTTTGGCTCTCCTGGCAGTTCACGTTCGGGGGGGGAGGGGGTCCAACGTCCTGGCGGACGGCCTGTCTTGGTTCATTCCACTGTCCACGGAATGGACAGTCGACGCTGACTCGTTCAATTGGCTCTGCCGGACATACGGGCTCCTGGAGGTGGACCTCTTTGCATCTGCATAGTTGGGGCGCCTCCCATTATATGTGGCACCCTGGCACCCTTCCCCAACTGCAAGGCTGTCAGGGTCGACGCCTTCAGGCAGGACTGGTCAAGGTGGGGTTTCCTGTACCTCTTCACCCTGGTTCAGCTGTTACTCCAGATCCTAACTCGCTTGGAGACTACCAAGGGAGAGTAGTCCTCTTAGCTCCTTGGTGGCCGGCCCAGCCTTGGTTTCAGGTGCTGCTTGCTCGATGTCCGAACCCCGCGGGTCTTCCCGTGGCTCTGCCGCATTCAGTAGATCGGACCGGTCCATTACGTAGCTGGTTCTATCTTCTCCTTGAGTCTTCATGTCCGGTCTTTTTGATGTGGGTCTATCTCCGTTTGTATGGTGATCAGGTGGCTTTGTTAATGGTGTCCCACCTGCATGCTTCGTCTCTGTGGCAGTATGAGGTTTCCTTGCGGTCCTTCCGTTATTTCTTATCCCTTCGTAGGTCTCTGATAGGGTTGTCCTCTCCTTCCTTTCGTTGTTGTTTTGGGACCGTCATCTTGTGCAGATTACTGTATAAACCCGCTAATCCGGACTATATGGGTAGGACCCCATGCCAGATTAGCCGGTTTTCTGGATTAACATACTTTTTCACCGCATGAGTCCAAAAGTGACCATTTCCAAAAATGTTTGTACAGACAACCACTTGGTTTGCAAACTTAAGTTATCCAAAGGCAGGCATGGAGGGAGCTGTCAAGTCAGTCAGTCCAGTCAGTCAGTCCAGTCCAGTCAGTGGAGGAGAGGTAGTGAGGGATGTGTAATTACCTAAGTGTAGTTACAGGATGAGAGCTACGCTCGTGGTGTCCCGTCTTCCCAGCACTCTGTCATATAACGCTATGAAATTACTGACGGTTTTGGCCTCCACCACCTTCTCACCTAACTTGTTCCAACCGTCTACCACTCTGTTTACAAAAGTGAATTTTCTTATATTTCTCCGGCAGCTTTGTTTCGTTAGTTTAAATCTATGACCTCTTGTTCTTGAAGTTCCAGGTCTCAGAATTCTTCCCTATCAATTTTATCGATTCTTGTTACTATTTTGAACGTAGTGATCATATTGCCTCTTTTTCTTCTATCCTCTAGTTTTTGCATATTTAATGCCTCTAACCTCTCCTCGTAGCTCTTGTCCTTCAGTTCTGGGAGCCACTTAGTGGCATGTCGTTGCACCTTTTCCAGTTTGTTGATGTGCTTCTTATGATATGAGCACCATACAACCGCTGCATATTCCAGCTTTGGTCTAACAAAAGTTGTGAACAATTTATTTAGTATTTCTCCATCCATGTATTTAAAAGCAATTCTGAAGTTAGTGTAGCATAGGCTTCTCGCACAATGTTCTTAATGTGGTCCTCAGGTGACAGTTTTCTATCTAGAACCACCCCTAGATCCCTTTTTTTTCAGAATTCTTTAAAGATTACTCACATAATTTATAGGTTGTGTGGGGTCTATGTTCTCCAGTTCCACATTCCATAACATGGCATTTATTCACATTAAATTCCATTTGCCAAGTGTTGCTCCATATACTTATTTTGTCCAGGTCTTCTTGAAGAGCATGACAATCATCTAGGTTTCTTATCTTCCCTATTATCTTAGCATCATCAGCAAACATGTTCATATAATTCTGTATACCAACTGGTCTATCGTTTATGTAGACAATGAACATTACCGGTGCGAGAACTGAACCCTGTGGTACTCCACTCGTGACATTCCTCCAATCTGATATCTTGCCTCAGTTTACGGCCCTCATTTTTCTGTCAGTTAGGAAATTTTTCATCCATGTTAGAAGCTTACCTGTCACCCTCCAATATGTTCCAGTTTCCAGAACAACCTCTTATGGGGAACTCTGTCGAAAGCCTTTTTTAGGTCCATATAGATGCAGTCAACCCAACCATCTCTTTCCTGTAAGATCTCTGTGGCTCGATCATAGAAACTGAGTAAGTTCGTTACACAGGATCTTCCAGATCGAAAATCATACTGTTTGTCTGATATTATATTGTTTTTCTCCAGGTATTCTACCCATTTAGTTTTAATTATTTTTTTTTCCAATATCTTGACTATTACACTTGTCAATGATACAGGTCTATAATTAAGGGGGGTCTTCCCTGCTTCCACATTTGTAGATTGGAACTATGTTAGCCTTTTTCCACACTATCAGCTACAACTGCTGTAAACAGGGATGCCTGAAAAATCAGTAAAAGTGGAATGCTGAGCTCAGGTGCACATTCTCTTAGAACCCATGGTGAAACTCCATCTGAACCAACTGCTTTGTTCTTACTTAGCTCCTTGAGCATTTTTTCCACTTCGTTTCTAGACACCTCTATGTGCTCTATGTTGTTCTCTGGAATTCTTATTGTATCTGGTTCCCTGAAGACTTCATTTTGTACAAACACACTTTGGAATTTTTTGTTTAATGTTTCACATATTTCCTTTTCATTTTCCGTGAATCTATTTCCCATTTTCAACCTCTGAATATTATCCTTTACCTGCAATTTGTTGTTTATGAATGTATAGAATAGACCTGGTTCTGTTTTACATTTGTCTGCAATCCTTTTTTCAAAACTTATTTCTGCCTCTCTCCTCACTGCCGTGTAGTTGTTTCTCGCATCTTTGTATCGCTGGTATTTTTTGGGGTTTGGCCTCTTCCTGTATTAATTCCATTTTTATGTCATTTGGTCTCTGGCCTTCTCGCAATTTCTATTGAACCAATCCTGTTTCCTAGTTCTGCATCTCTGTTTTGGTATAAATTTTTTTGTGCCTATATCATATATTTCACAAAACTTGACATACATCTCATTCACTTCCTTGCCTAGCAACAAGTCTGTCCAATTATACTCACTAACAAAAATTTCTAAGGTTGCCATAATGTCCTCTCCTGAAGTCAGGTTTTTCAACTGCTTCAACCTCCTTATTTTCTTCCAAATTATAACGCATTGCATATTTTATCCCCAAAAAGACATGGTCACTTTTACCCAAGGGAGGAAGGTATTGAATGTCAAATATTTCTTCCTCCTTCCTGGTAAATATCAAATCTAGCATGGAGGGAACGTCCCCTTCCCTCATCCTCGTAGCTTGTTTAACATGTTGATACAAAAATGTTTCCAGGATGAGGTCTACAAATCTACAGGTACCAAAATCTTCTGTTTTAACTTCATATGCTTCCCAGTCTATGGATTTCAAGTTCATGTCGGTGACTATCAACAGTTGTGATCTATCGTTATCCGCTCTCGCTATAATCTCTCTCATTATTGTTATAAAACCTTCTTGTTTACGATCTAGCTCCTCCTTTGACCATGTGCTGCTTGGCGGTGGACTATATGCATTTATGATCATTAGTTTATCATCCTCATGGCAGATCGCTAGTGCTATTATGTCAACTTCTTGTGGATTGTCAGTCATTATTTCGTTCACCTTTAGGTGTTCTTTTACCAGCACAGCAACACCACTGCCTTTCCTAATTTTTCTGTCCCGTCTCCAAATTGAGTAGCCCCTTGGGAATATGACCTCATTTAAAATAACATCTTCAAGTTTTGTTTCTGTGAGTGCAACAATGTCTGGTGTCTGCAGCTGTATTACATCACTTAACTCCAGTACAGTGTATCTTTGATCTCACTCCATCTATGTTGGTGTATGCAATCTTCAGGAACTTGTTTCCCCCTCTCCTTATTCTTCACTCCCCCTCTCTCTAATGCTTTTGTTGGTTTGTCTTTATGTACCACTTTACTGGTCTGCCTACCCCTATCACTTTGTAGAAAAAAGAATTGATTTCTTCTTCATTCCTGCTCTCATTTAAACTTTTTGCCTCGGCGAGGTTCAGTTTCAGCTTCTCTCTATCTTCTTTTGAAAGATCTCATCTTAACGACCACACTTTCCCATCCTCATCACTTTGTAATTTTCTAGTATTCCTTAGTACTTCTTCCATCTGTTTGGCACCGTTTAGGGTGATCCTCAAAGGTCGATCTTTCCCTTTTACATATCTGCCTATTCTCCTGTAGTCGCACACATTCTCTATGGTTGTAAGACCTTCCACGAGGCCAACAATTTTATCTACTACTTTCGCTTCTTCTACAGCTCTTTCTGACCTAGATGTTATCTCCTTTTCCTTGCAGCCAAAAATTGTCGGGGACTTACTCCAATCAACTGTGTTTTGCACCAACTTCGGGTTAGATGCCAATTCTTTCCTCACTTCCAGCCTAATGTTTGTTTTATCTTGGTTGCTGCAGTGTTTGACTTCCTTTACTGCTTCTATTTTTTTCTTCTTCTTGGCCACTTGTGCATAAGTGAGTTGCATATCCTTCTTGCACTGTTTTACTCCCTGTGTAACTTCCTCCATCTGTGCTGACCATAGCTGTTTCTCCTGTTGAATTTCCTTACCTAACCTATTGTAGTCATTTATGTTTAAATTTATTTTAACTTCTTCCAAAATTATTTTTAAGAGTTTATTTTCTTCTTCCATGGCTTTGCAATTTGTTTCCAATTGATTCTTATCCTTGCGCAAGTCTTTCACTAAACCCTCAAGACATACAACTTTGCTATTTAAATGGTCATTACTTTCTTTCAATTTACTAATTATTTCTACATGAGAGTTCACTATAGTATCTAATTTTACCAACTTGTTGTATAGACTGGTTATATCAATGCTTTCTTCATTGAATCCAGCAAAATCAAGCTCTGTTTTGTATTTCCTCTTGCAGGCGGCCATCTTGAATGTTCTTCTCTGCACTGGAAATACTAGGGCAACTTTTTCTGGTCTGATTTTTCACTTCCCTCAGCACCTTCCTGTTATCTCACCTATTTTTCAAAAGCACTATACCTATATGTTCTCTGGGACACCACTCACTACCATCATCCTGTACTACAATACTTAGGATTGTTGAAATATGCTGGAGCTCCTCTGATGCAAGTGTTGACCCTGGGGGTGTCACCTTCTTGAAAAGGTGTGTTATGAAGTCAGCGTGTTAATTCGCTGACAAAGCACCGAACAAAGTCTCCCACCATATTAAAATTTATATCTTAGCTTTATGCTATTAAATGTTGATTTTTGTGTTAAGTGTACAGTCTTATGATAAATTAATAATTAACATGTTTTATTGCTTCCTGTTTATTAATTAAACAAATACATTTTTACTTATGAATTATGGACAGTTGAACTATGTGACCAGTATAGCAGTGTGTATACAAAATGGGGGGGGGGAGGGCTGGCTCACTCCAATAACCCTAACACACTCGACCCTGTTAGCCAGATTTGTTTCTTAAATTCTGGATGTACATGCTCATATATATTTTTGGATGCAGAATTTGTCTAGTAATATTATTAGGATAATAAAAAGTTATAAAAGTACTTGTTTTATGAATGCTTTATTATATTCAATGGAAATTCTCCAGGCTATTTCTGGCTGGCAATCTACTGCCACCTACAGAAGGATCTCTTGGGGAGGGAGGCAGTGAATGTGGGTGGGACAGAGGAAGTGAGCAGCAGTGAGGGTGACTCCCCCCCCCCCCCTTCCTGGTGGTGATGTACAAAGAGTGTTAGGCCGTTGATCCGGCCAAATTTCTGCTAGTCCGGCTTCCATGGACATTTTTGCCAGATAGGGAGATAACTTTATCCAGCCATGATTTTTGCCGGATTAGAGCATTTTCCGGATTGGCGGATTCCGGATTAGTGGGTTTCTACAGTACTGTCGCCTCATATCGTGCGGCACTGGCAGAGCTACTGCAGCTTGCGTTCGGCATTGATGTTTTTTCTGCACTGTTCCGCAAGCTGTCTCGTGTTGTTTCACTTCCGAGCCTGCTCATGTGCCACCTGAACCGTCCTGGTCGTTGGACCGGGTGCTCTCTTTTCTGTCTCCTCGGTTTGTGGTGGCCCCTTCGGTTCAGGACTGTTTCTCCAAGGGTCTTTTCTTATTGGGATTGGCCTCTTGAGGTTGGGTTGGTCAGCTTCATACTCTCCTCCTGCACAGGGGGTTTCTGCTCTTTTGGTCCTTTGGTTTCGGTGGCAGGTTTGTATGGCTGCAGCCGTCTCCTTTTCTGGCAAAGAATGAGACTGCTGCTTTCCAGATTGGTCCTTCGGTTGTTGATGCTTAGTTTGTTCAGCCAGGGGTACATCATGTGTTGTGTCCAGTTGCGGCTTTCCGCCGTTACATGCGTGCCACGGCCTGGATGGCCGGGAACGAGCTTTGGGTTGACCTGGTTTCCCAACTTCCCTATTGCAGGGTTCTGGTCTCCCAGATTGTCCACAGGATTATTTGGTCCAGCCAGCCTGTGGTGTATCCTTGTGAACACGACGTTCGTAAGTTTGCTGCGTGGGCTGCCATCTTTGGTAACGTCTTGGCCTGACATTCGGTCATTGGGTCGGCAGTTGCAGCCAGTTGTCTCGACTTTGAGTTAAGGAGCAAGTGGAGACCGCCTCCAGGGTAAGTCCCTCCTGTTTTTGTCTTTGGGTACGTAGCTCCGGGGAGTCAAAGGGGCTCCCCCAGAAAACCAGCATTTAAATAAATAAATAAATAAATAAATATGTTTATTCAGGTAAGGTATATACATACAAGTGATGTTACATTAATGGATTGATATATAGATAGAGCTAGTACATACAATGCCTAAAGCCACTATTACGCAATGCGTTTCGGGCAAGAAAAACATTAATATCTAGAACTTAATACTAATTGAGCATAAAGAATAAAAAGTGTTGAGAATAAATACAAATAAAGATAAAAAAAAGGGGGAACATGACTGAAAAAGCAGCACAAATACAATAGGTTGACAAACAGTGTTGATTAAAAAAAAGAAAATAACAGACATGGGTTGACAATAGAGGAGTGAGGTAGGTTACAGGGAATTTATTAGGTAGTGTTTAGTTTTTATCTTAAATTAATGTAATTAAATGCCAGAGGTTCCCTCGGCAACCTCCCTCCCTCCATCTGGTTGACAGTTTTTTGCGTGTTTTGACATCCAGTCTCAGAACTGGGGTGTGGATAGTCAGCACGGGGGTCTGAGGCTCCCCCTTCCCCCTCCCAGGGAGGGGAGAGCTGCGCAGAAAATAAAAGGGTGACTGTTGTGACGTCATGCTCGATTTTCAGTTGGGGAGTTCTGTCCAATAGCCTGGCTTTTAGTAGCAATCTTTTAACCAGAATAGGGGGTTTGTTTTTGGGCATTTACCTTTCTGGGTGCCTGACCCCTGTCGATGGCAGACATAAAAGGCGTCCAATAATATGGGGGGTTTCTATAGGTCATTGCTCCTTGTGCCTATCTGAATGGGCCAGGTTCTGGCTCGTGGTCCCTGGTAGGGCTGAGAACTCCATTCACATGACTGATGCCAAAGTCTAATATATCCATATCAGCCTGAATAGCTCCGGGGTGCCTCCGGGTCTCCCCCAGAAAATGGCATTTCATTACATTCAATGCTGTATTTTTTGCTCTAACACCTGAAACATTGTTAATAATAAAGTCAACTGTCATCTTGGTGTTTCTCTACACTGTGGTCAATACAGTACTCAGTGTTCACTACACCCATGTCAACTGTCATCTTGGTGTTTCTCTACACTGTGGTCAGTACTCAGTGTTCACTACACCCATGTCAACTGTCATCTTGGTGTTTCTCTACACTGTGGTCAGTACTCAGTGTTCACTACACCCATGTCAACTGTCATCTTGGTGTTTCTCTACACTGTTGTCAGTACTCAGTGTTCACTACACCCATGTCAACTGTCATCTTGGTGTTTCTCTACACTGTTGTCAGTACTCAGTGTTCATTGCACCCATGTCAACTGTCATCTTGGTGTTTCTCTACACTGTTGTCAGTACTCAGTGTTCACTACACCCATGTCAACTGTCATCTTGGTGTTTCTCTACACTGTGGTCAGTACTCAGTGTTCACTACACCCATGTCAACTGTCATCTTGGTGTTTCTCTACACTGTTGTCAGTACTCAGTGTTCACTACACCCATGTCAACTGTCATCTTGGCATTTCTCTACACTGTGGTCAATACAGTACTCAGTGTTCACTACAACCATGTCAACTGTCATCTTGGTGTTTCTCTACACTGTGGTCAGTACTCAGTGTTCACTACACCCATGTCAACTGTCATCTTGGTGTTTTCTACACTGTGGGTCAGTGTAGAGAAACAACATTACTTATATTGCCAATATACCTTGAGGTTACCTTGAGGTGCTTCCGGGGCTTAGTGTCCCCGCGGCCCGGTCGTCGACCAGGCCTCCTGGTTGCTGGACTGATCAACCAGGCTGTTAGACGCGGCTGCTCGCAGCCTGACGTATGACTCACAGCCTGGTTGATCAGGTATCCTTTGGAGGTGCTTATCCAGTTCTCTCTTGAACACTGTGAGGGGTCGGCCAGTTATGCCCCTTATGTGTAGTGGAAGCGTATTGAACAGTCTTGGGCCTCTGATGTTGATAGAGTTCTCTCTCAGAGTACCTGTTGCACCTCTGCTTTTCAACGGGGGTATTCTGCACATCCTGCCATGCCTCCTGGTCTCATGTGATGTTATTTCTGTGTGCAGGTTTGGGACCAGCCCCTCAATTATTTTCCACGTGTAAATTATTATGTATCTCTCCCGCCTGCGCTCAAGGGAGTACAGATTTAGGCTCTTTAGTCGGTCCCAGTAATTTAGGTGTTTTACTGAGTGGATTCTAGCAGTAAAGGATCTCTGTACGCTCTCCCGGTCAGCAATTTCTCCAGCTTTGAAAGGGGCTGTCATTGTGCAGCAGTACTCCACTCTAGAGAGCACAAGCGTTTTGAAAAGTATCATCATCGGTATAGCATCTCTAGTGTGGAAATTTCTTGTTATCCAACCTGTCATTTTTCTTGCAGTTGTGACGGCTACTTTATTGTGTTTTTTAAAGGTAAGGTCTTCCGACATGAGTACACCCAGATCCTTTACATTGCCTTTTCGTTCTATGTTATGATTTGCCTGAGTTTTATACGTGGTTTCTGTTTTTATATTTTCAATTTTTCCATAGCGCATGAGCTGGAACTTATCCTCGTTAAACACCATATTATTTTCTGTAGCCCATAGAAAGACCTGATCTACATCTGATTGGAGGTTTGCCGTGTCCTCTATGTTGCCAACTCTCATGAAAATCCTAGTGTCATCTGCAAAGGATGATACAGTGCTATAGGTTGTGTTCTGGTCTATGTCCGATATGAGGATGAGAAAAAGTACTGGAGCAAGCACAGTACCCTGGGGGACTGAGCTCTTCACGGTTGATGGGCTGGATTTTATTTTGTTGACTATTACACATTGTGTTCTGTTAGTCAGGAAATTGTAGATCCATCTGCCTATTTTCCCGGTAATTCCTTTTGAACGCATTTTATGTGCACTAACACCATGGTCACATTTATCAAAGGCTTTTGCGAAATCTGTGTAAATTACATCAGTATTTTGTTTGTCTTCCATAGCATCTAATGCCATATCATAGTGGTCCAGCAACTGTGACAGGCAAGAGCGCCCTGTTCTGAAACCATGTTGTCCGGGGTTATGGAGATGCTGTGATTCCATGTATTTTGTGATCTTACTTCTTAGCACTCTCTCAAAATTTTTTATGATGTGCGATGTTAGTGCTATCGGTCTGTAATTTTTTTGCCTCTGCCTTATTTCCTCCTCTATGGAGTGGTGCTATCTCTGCTGTTTTTAGTATGTCAGGGATAACGCCAGTATCTAGGCTTTGTCTCCACAGAATGTGAAGGGCCTGCGATAGTGGTTTTTTACAGTTCTTGATGAATATGGAGTTCCAAGAATCCGGGCCTGGTGAAGAGTGCATAGGCATACTGTTTATGGCTTCTTCAAAATCTAGTGGGGATAGGATGACGTCTGATATATGATTTGATGTTGGTATCATATCCATGAAAAATTCATTTGGGTTATCAATCTTTAGTGCATTTAATGGCTCGCTGAAAACAGAGTCGTACTGCTTCCTCAGTAACTCGCTCATTTCTTTGTTGTCATCGGTGAAAGTTCCATCTCCCTTTCGCATGGGCCCGATACTAGATGTGGTTTTTGATCTTGATTTTGCATAGGAGAAAAAATATTTCGGATTTCTCTCTATTTCACTGATGGCCTTTTGCTCTCTTTGCCTCTCCTGGGTTTTGTATGATTCTTGTAGCTTGAGTTCAATTCTTTCTATTTCTCTACCTAACCTTCTTCGCCGTTCTTGAGATAGGGTGCGACTCTCAAGTTGTTCCGCGATTCGTTTTCTTCGCCTATATAGGGAACGACGTTCCCGTTCCAATCTGCATCTCTTTCTCTTTTTTCTTAGGGGTATGCGGTTTGAACATATTTCTAGTGCTACTGAGCTTATTTTTTCCAGGCACTGGTTCAGGTTTGCATTTTCTAGTTGTTCTTCCCAGTTTATTTCTGTGAAGTCCTGGTTTATTTGCTCCCAGTGTATCTGTTTATTATTGAAGTTGAATTTGCTGAAATCTCCTCCACCGGGAATCTGGACTGGTTTTGAAGGTCCATTCCCCATGGTTGTCAGAACTTCAATTAAGTTATGATCTGAGTAACAGGTATTTGTAATCATTATGTTCCTGATCAATTCATCATTGTTAGTGAAAATGAGGTCCAGCGTGTTCTCCTTCCTAGTTGGTTCTACTATTTGCTGGTTTAAGGCAAACTTATCGCACATCCGTAGCAGGTCATTTGCATGTGCCTGTTCATTTAGGCTACTTCCTGGTATTCTTTCTGATATTACTGTATTAGCCAGGTGCTTCCATTTCAGGTGCCGTAGGTTGAAGTCCCCAAGCAGGATGATGTTCGGAGCTGGATTTGTGAGGTTTTCCAAGCATTGTTCTATTTTCATTAGTTGGTCTTTAAACTGCTTAGGGTTTGTCTCCGGCGACTTGTATACAAGGACAACAACTACATTTAGGATCTCTATTTTGACTATCAGCACTTCCACCATATCATTTGAGGTGTTTAGCAGCTCAGTACAGATGAGTGTGTCTTTGATGTAAAGGCTGACCCCACCCTGAAGCCGGTGTTTCCTATCACATTTGAAGAGATTGTATTCTGAGATCCATATTTCACCATCAAGGTAGTCATTTGTGTGGGTTTCCGTATATATTTTATATTGTCATATATTTTATTGCCTGTCTCTACTTCCTTATCACAATCAACTTGAGAATGGTCCAGGACGGACCGAAACGTCGTCGTCCCTTCACCTTCTAGTGTTGTGGTCTGGTCAACATACTTTAGCCACGTTATTGTGACTCATCACCTGCTTATATTGTCAAATTACTTTACTCAGGGCTTGATGCTTCATTATAGCCCAGTTTCTTTACTCAGAGCCTGATAGCCTTTATAGTCCAGGTTCCGCCATTAATGTTTGTGTTGGTAATGACAGGTACAGGAGACCATCAGGGAGGCCCTGGAGATGATGACCACAGAGACAGGTGCCACAGCTGACCCCGTACACCTGGGAGACTCAGCCTCCACCATTAATGTTTGTGTTGGTAATGACAGGTGCAGGAAACCATCAGGGAGGCCCTGGAGATGACGACCACGGAGACAGGTGCCACAGCTGACCCCGTACACCTGGGAGACTCAGCCTCCAGCATCATGAATAAAGTTCAGGAAATCACTGGACAGATCCACCAGAAGCAATTAACAGTAAGTTTCTGATTTCCTCTCATAGGTCATATCACAAGATATTGAGTTGCGTTTTTGAGGAGAGGAAGCCTGTTCTTAGGTTTATCGAGGTTCCCCAAGGTCAACTACTGACTTTCCTTAACATACAATGCACAATAGTTGCCTAACTCCTGGATAAATATTTACTGGTAGGTGAACAGACCTAACAGGTGAAAGGAAGCATGTGAACCATTTCTGTCCTGCATAAAGATTGAACCTGTGATCCTCTATTGAACCCGGGATCCTTGCCCCCCTCACAGAGGCGCAGAGAGTGGGTGACACTCCACCAACCTACCGGGAAAGCATCCAGGAAGACAGTGAACCAAAACAGACCACTGCTGGGTTCGAAGAGACTGAAGCCTTGAAACTGCCAACAAACTCCCAGACAATGCCAGCACCAACCCCTTGCCAGTACAGGGAGGCTGGAATTACAGGTCCAACACCAACCCCCCTGCCAGTAGAGGGTGGCTGAAGCTACAGGTCCAGCACCAACCCCCCTGCCAGTAGAGGGGGGCTGAAGCTACAGGTCCAGCACCAACCCCCTGCCAGTAGAGGGTGGCTGGAGCTACAGGTCCAGCACCAACCCCCTGCCAGTACAGGGAGGCTGGAGCTACAGGTCCAACACCAACCCCCTGCCAGTAGAGGGTGGCTGGAGCTACAGGTCCAGCACCAACCCCCTGCCAGTAGAGGGAGGCTGGAGCTACAGGTCCAGCACCAACCCCCTGCCAGTACAGGGAGGCTGGAGCTACAGGTCCAGCACCAACCCCCTGCCAGTAGAGTGAGGCTGGAGCTACAGGTCCAGTGGTCTAGCACCAACCCCCTGCCAGTACCTGGTTGATACCTGGTTGATGGGGTTCTGGGAGTTCTTCTACTCCCCAAGCCCGGCCCGAGGCCAGGCTCGACTTGTGAGAGTCTGGTCCACCAGGCTGTTGCTTGGAGCGGCCCGCAGGGCCACTTACCCACCACAGCCCGGCTGATCCGGAACTTCTCTTAGAAAACCGTCCAGTTTTCTCTTGAAGATGTCCACAGTTGTTCCGACAATATTTATTATAATCACTGGGAAGACGTTGAACAAGCGCTGACCTCTGATGTTTATACAGTGTTCTCTGATTGTGCCTATGGCACCTCTGCTCTTCACTGGTTCAATCATGCATTTTCTTCCATATCGTTCACTCCAGTACGTTGTTATTTTACTGTGTAGATTTGGGACCTGACCCTCCAGTATTTTCCATGTGTATATTATTTGGTATCTCTCTCGTCTCCTTTCTAGAGAGTACATTTGGAGAGCTTTGAGACGATCCCAATAATTTAGGTGTTTTATCTCGTCTATGCGTGCCGTATATGTTCTCTGTATTCCCTCTAATTCAGCAATCTCTCCTGCTCTAAAGGGGGGACTGAGTACTGAGCAGTACTCGAGACGGAACAACACAAGTGACTTGAAGAGTACAACCATTGTGATGGGATCCCTGGATTTGAAAGTTCTCGTAATCCATCCGATCATTTTTCTGGCTGATGCGATATTTGCTTGGTTATGCTCCCTAAACGTTACATCGTCGGACATCATTATTCCCAAATCCTTGACATGCAGTAGAGGTGGGTTAAAGCTACAGATCCAGAACCAACCCCCTGCCAGTAGAGGGGGGCTGGAGCAACAGGTCCAGAACCAACCCCCTGCCAGTAGAGGGGGGCTGGAGCTACAGGTCCAGAACCAACCCCCTGCCAGTAGAGGGGGGCTGAAGCTACAGGTCCAGCACCAACCCCCTGCCAGGAGAGGGGGCTGGAGCTACAGGTCCAGCACCAACCCCCTGCCAGTAGAGGGGGGCTGAAGGTACAGGTCTAGCACCAACCCCCTGCCAGTAGAGGGGGGGCTGGAGCTACATTTCCCACACCAACCCCCTGCCAGTACAGTGGTGGGCTGGAGCTACAGGTCCAGAATCAACCACCTGCCAGTAGAGGGGGGGGGGCTAGAGCTACAGGTCCAGGACCAAGCCCCTGCCATTAGAGGGGGGGGGGCTGTAGCTGCAGGTCCAGCACCAACCCCCTGCCAGTAGAAAGGGGCTTGAGTTACAGGTCCAGCACCATCCCCCCCTGCCAGTAGAGGGGGGGGGGGGCTGAAGCTATAGGTCCAGCACCAACCCCCTGCCAGTAGAAAGGGGGCTTGAGTTACAGGTCCAGCACCAATCCCGAATTCCAGGAGAGGGGACTGGAACTACAGGTCCAGCAACAACCCCGTGCCAGTAGAGGGGGGGGGGCTGGAGCTAAAGGACCAGCACCAACCCCTTGCCAGTAGAGGGGGGGGGGCTGGAGCTACAGGTCTAGCACCAAATTCCTGGCACTTGAGGGGGGCTGGAACTACAGGTCCAGCACCAACCCCCATGCCAGTAGAGGGCGGCTGGAGCTACAGGTCCACCACCAACCCCCTGCCAGTAGAGGGGGCTGGAGCAACAGGTCCAACACCAACAGTCTGCCAATAGAGGGGGGCTGGAGCAACAGGTCCAGCATCAACCCCCTGCCAGTAGAGGGGGGGACTGGCGCTATAAATCCAGCACCAACCCTCTGCCAGTAGAGGGGGGCTGGAGCTACAGGTCCAGCTCCAACCTCCGGCCAGTAGAGTGGGGCTGGAGCTACAGGTCCAGCACCAACCTATTGCCAGTAGAGGTGGGCGGGAGCTACAGGTCCAGCACCAACCTCCTGCCAGTAGAGGGGGGCTGGAGCTACAGGTCCAGCTCCAACCCCCTGCCAATAGAGGGGGGCTGGAGCTACTGGTCCAGCAGCAACCTCCTGCCAGTAGAGGGGGGCTGGAGCTACAGGTCCAGCATCAACCCCCTGCCAGTAGAGGGGGGGACTGGCGCTATAAATCCAGCACCAACCCTCTGCCAGTAGAGAAAGGCTGGAGCTACAGGTGCAGCAAAAAAAACCTGCCAGTAGAGGGGGGCTGGAGCTACAGGTCCAGCACCAACCCCCTGTTAGTAGAAGGGGCTGGAGCTACAGGTCCAGCACCAACCCCCTGCCAATAGAGGGGGGCTGGAGCTACAGGTCCAGCACCAACCCCCTGTTAGTAGAAGGGGCTGGAGCTACAGGTCCAGCACAAACCCCCTGGCAGTTGAGGGGGGGCTGGAGCTACAGGTCCAGCAACAACCCCCTTTGCCATTAGAGGAGGGGCTGGAGCTAAAGGTCCAGCACCAACCCCTTTCCAGTAGAGGGGGGGGGGGGCTGGAGCTACAGGTCCAACACCAACCCCCTGCCAGTACAGGGGGGCTGGAGCTACATCTCCAACACCAACCCCATGCCAGTAGAGGGGGGCTGGAGCTACAGGTCCAGCAACAACCCCCCTTGCCATTAGAGGAGGGGCTGGAGCTAAAGGTCCAGCACCAACCCCTTTCCAGTAGAGGGGGGGGCTGGAGCTACAGGTCCAGCACCAACCCCCTGCCAGTACAGGGGGGCTGGAGTTACATCTCCAACACCAACCCCATGCCAGTAGAGGGAGGCTGGAGCTACAGGTCCAGCTCCAACCTCCGGCTAGTAGAGTGGGGCTGGAGCTACAGGTCCAGCACCAACCTATTGCCAGTAGAGGTGGGCTGGAGCTACAGGTCCAGCACCAACCTCCTGCCAGTAGAGGGGGGCTGGAGCTACAGGTCCAGCTCCAACCCCCTGCCAATAGAGGGGGGCTGGAGCTACTGGTCCAGCAGCAACCCCCTGCCAGTAGAGGGGGGCTGGAGCTACAGGTCCAGCACCAACCCCCTGCCAGTAGAGGGGGGCTGGAGCTACTGGTCCAGCCCCAACCCCCTGCCAGTAGAGGGAGGCTGGAGCTGTAGGTCCAGCACCAACCCCCTGCCAGTAGAAGGGGGGGGGGGCTGGAGCGACAGGTCCAGCACCAATCACCTGCCAGTAGAAAGGGGCTGAAGCTACAGGTCCAGCACCAACCCCCTGCCAGTAGAGGGGGGCTGGAGCTACAGGTCCAGCACCAACCCCCTGCCAGTAGAGGGAAGGGCTGGAGATACAGGTCCAGCACCAACCCCCTGCCAGTAGAGGGGGGGCTGGAGATATAGGTCCAGCACCAACCCCCTGACAGTAGAGGGGGGGCTGAAGATACAGGTCCAGCTCCAACCCCCTGCCAGTAGAGGGGGGGCTGGAGCTACTGGTCCAACAGCAATCCCCTGCCAGTAGAGGGGGGGCTGGAGCTACAGGTCCAGCACCAACCCCCTGCCAGTAGAGGGGGGCTGGAGCTACAGGTCCAGCACCAACCCCCTGCCAGTAGAGGGGGTTGGAGGTACAGGTCCAGAACTAACCCCCTGCCAGTGGAGGGGGGGCTGGAGCTACAGGTCCTGCACCAACCCCCTGGCAGTAGAGGGGGGGCTGGACGTACAGGTCCAGCTCCAACCCGCTGCCAGTATAGGGGGGCAGGAGCTACAGGTCCAGCACCAACCCCCTGCCAGTATAGGGGGGCGGGAGCTACAGGTCCAGCACCAACCCCCTGCCAGTAGAGGGGGGGGGGCTGGAGCTACATGTCCAGCACCAACCCCCTGCCAGTAGAGGGGGGCTGGAGCTACAGGTCCAGCACTAACCCCCTGCCAGTAGAGGGGGGGCTGGAGCTACAGGTCCAGCACCAACCCCCTGCCAGTAGAGGGGGTTGGAGGTACAGGTCCAGCACCAACCCCCTGCCAGTAGAGGAGGGGCTGGAGCTACAGGTCCTGCACCAACCCCCTGGCAGTAGAGGGGGGGGGGCTTGACGTACAGGTCCAGCTCCAATCCCCTGCCAGTATAGGGGGGCGGGAGCTACAGGTCCAGCACCAACCCCCTGCCAGTATAGGGGGGCGGGAGCTACAGGACCAGCACCAACCCCCTGCCAGTTGAGGGGGGCTGGAGCTACAGGTCCAGCACCAACCCCCTGCCAGTAGAGGGGGGCTGGAGCTACAGGTCCAGCAACAACCCCCCTGCCAGTAGAGGGGGGGGGGGCTGGAGCTAAAGGACCAGCACCAACCCCCTGCCAGTAGAGTGGGGGCTGGAGCTATAGGGCTAACACCAACCCCCTGCCAGTAGAGGGGGGGGGGCTGAAGATACAGGTCCAGCTCCAACCCCCTGCCAGTAGAGGGGGGGGGGCTGGAGCTACAGGTCCTGCACCAACCCCCCTGCCAGTTGAGGGGGGGGGGCTGGAGCTACAGGTCCAGCACCAATCCCCTGCCAGGAGAGGGGGGCGGGAGCTACAGGTCCAGCAACATCCCCCCTGCCATTAGAGGAGGGGCTGGAGCTAAAGGTCCAGCACCAACCCCCTGCCAGTATGGGGGGGGGCAGGAGATACAGGTCTAGCACCAACCCCCTGGCAGTAGAGGGGGGCTGAAGCTACCGGTCCAGCACCAACCCCCTGCCAGTAGAAGGGGGGGGGGGGGGCTGGAGCGACAGGTCCAGCACCAACCCCCTGCCAGTAGAGGGGGGGGGCTGGAGATATAGGTCCAGCACCAACCCCCCTGCCAGTAGAGGAGGGGCTGGAGCTACTGGTCCAGCAGCAACCCCCTGCCAGAAGAGGGGGGCTGGAGCAACAGGTCCAGCACCAACCCCCTGCCAGTAGAGGGGGGCTGGAGCTACAGGTCCAGCACCAACCCCCTGCCAGTAGAGGGCGGGCTGGAGATATAGTTCCAGCACCAACCCCCTGCCAGTAGAGGGGGGGCTGAAGATACAGGTCCAGCTCCAACCCCCTGCCAGTAGAGGGGGGGCTGGAGCTACTGGTCCAGCAGCAACCCCCTGCCAGTAGAGGGGGGCTGGAGCTACAGGTCCAGCACCAACCCCCTGCCAGTAGAGGGGGGCTGGAGCTACAGGTCCAGCACCAACCCCCTGCCAGTAGAGGGGGGCTGGAGCTACAGGTCCAGCACCAACCCCCTGCCAGTAGAGGGGGGCTGAAGGTACAGGTCTAGCACCAACCCCCTGCCAGTAGAGGGCGGCTGGAGATGCAGGTCAAGCACCAACCCCCTGCCAGAAGAGGGGGGGCTGGAGGTACAGGTCCAGCACCAACCCCCTGCCAGTAGAGGGGGCTGGAGCTACAGGTCCAGAACCAACCCCTTGCCAGTAGAGGGGGGGGGGCTGGAGCTACAGGTCTAGCACCAACCCCCTGCTAGTAGAGGGGGGCTGGAGCTTCAGGTCCAGCACCAACCCCCTGCTAGTAGAGGGGGGCTGGAGCTACAGGTCCAGCACCAACCCCCTGCCAGTAGAGGGGGGAGCTGGAGCTACAGGTCCAGCACCAACCCCCTGCCAGTAGAGGGGGGGAGCTGGAGCTACAGGTCCAGCACCAACCCCCATGCCAGTAGAGGGCGGCTGGAGCTACAGGTCTAGCACCAACCCCCTGCCAGTAGAGGGGGCTGGAGCTACAGGTCCAGCACCAACCCCCTGCCAGTAGAGGGGGCTGGAGCTACAGGTCCAGCACCAACCCCCTGCCAGTAGAGGGGGGCTGGAGCTACAGGTCCAGCACCAACCCCCTGGCAGTTGAGGGGGGGGGGGGCTGGAGCTAAAGGACCAGCACCAACCCCCTGCCAGTAGAGTGGGGGCTGGAGCTACAGGTCCAGCACCAACCCCCTGCCAGTAGAAGGGGGGGGCTGGAGCGACAGGTCCAGCACCAATCACCTGCCAGTAGAGGGGGGGCTAGAGCTACAGGTCCAGCAACAACCCCCCTGCTAGTTGAAGGGGGGGCTGGAGCTACAGGTCCAGCACCAATCCCCTGCCAGGAGAGGGGGGGGGCTGGAGCTACAGGTCCAGCAACAACCCCCCTGCCATTTGAGGAGGGGCTGGAGCTACAGGTCCAGCACCAACCCCCTGCCAGTAGAGGGAGGCTGGAGCTACAGGTCCAGCACCAACCCCCTGCCAGTAGAGGGGGGGGCAGGAGATACAGGTCTAGCACCAACCCCCTGGCAGTAGAGGGGGGGGCAGGAGATACAGGTCTAGCACCAACCCCCTGCCAGTAGAGGGGGGCTGAAGCTACAGGTCCAGCACCAACACCCTGCCAGTAGAGGGAGGCTGGAGCTACTGGTCCAGCACCAACGCCCTGCCAGTAGAGGGGGGCTGGAGCTACAGGTCCAGCACCAACCCCCTGCCATTAGAGGGGGGCTGGAGCTACACGTCCAGCACCAATCCCCTGCCAGTAGAGTTGGGCTGGAGCTACAGGTCCAGGACCAACCCCCTGCCAGTAGAGGGCTGGCTGGAGCTACAGGTCCAGAACCAATCCCCGGCCAGTAGAGGGGGGCTGGAGCTACAGGTCCAGCACCAACCCCCTGCCAGTAGAGGGGGCTGGAGCTACACGTCCAGCACCAATCCCCTGCCAGTAGAGTGGGGCTGGAGCTACAGGTCCAGCACCAACCCTCTGTTAGTAGAAGGGGCTGGAGCTACAGGTCCAGCACCAACCCCCTGGCAGTTGAGGGGGGGCTGGAGCTACAGGTCCAGCAACAACCCCCTTTGCCATTAGAGGAGGGGCTGGAGCTAAAGGTCCAGCACCAACCCCTTTCCAGTAGAGGGGGGGGGGGGGCTGGAGCTACAGGTCCAACACCAACCCCCTGCCAGTACAGGGGGGCTGGAGCTACATCTCCAACACCAACCCCATGCCAGTAGAGGGGGGCTGGAGCTACAGGTCCAGCAACAACCCCCCTTGCCATTAGAGGAGGGGCTGGAGCTAAAGGTCCAGCACCAACCCCTTTCCAGTAGAGGGGGGGGGGGCTGGAGCTACAGGTCCAGCACCAACCCCCTGCCAGTACAGGGGGGCTGGAGTTACATCTCCAACACCAACCCCATGCCAGTAGAGGGGGGCTGGAGCTACAGGTCCAGCTCCAACCTCCGGCCAGTAGAGTGGGGCTGGAGCTACAGGTCCAGCACCAACCTATTGCCAGTAGAGGTGGGCTGGAGCTACAGGTCCAGCACCAACCCCCATGCCAGTAGAGGGGGGCTGGAGCTACAGGTCCAGCACCAACCCCCTGCCAGTAGAGGGGGGCTGAAGGTACAGGTCTAGCACCAACCCCCTGCCAGTATAGTGGTGGGCTGGAGCTACAGGTCCAGAATCAACCCCCTACCAGTAGAGGGGGGGGGCTAGAGCTACAGGTCCAGGACCAAGCCCCTGCCATTAGAGGGGGGGGGGCTGTAGCTACAGGTCCAGCACCATCCCCCTGCCAGTAGAGGGGGGCTGAAGCTACAGGTCCAGCACCAATCCCCTGCCAGTAGAGGGTGGCTGGAGCTACAGGTCCAGCACCAACCCCCTGCCAGTAGAGGGCGGCTGGAGATGCAGGTCAAGCACCAACCCCCTGCCAGTAGAGGGGGGGGGCTGGAGGTACAGGTCCAGCACCATCCCCCTGCCAGTAGAGGGGGCTGGAGCTACAGGTCCAGAACCAACCCCTTGCCAGTAGAGGGGGGGGGGGGCTGGAGCTACAGGTCTAGCACCAACCCCCTGCTAGTAGAGGGGGGCTGGAGCTTCAGGTCCAGCACCAACCCCCTGCTAGTAGAGGGGGGCTGGAGCTACAGGTCCAGCACCAACCCCCTGCCAGTAGAGGGGGGAGCTGGAGCTACAGGTCCAGCACCAACCCCCTGCCAGTAGAGGGGGGGAGCTGGAGCTACAGGTCCAGCACCAACCCCCATGCCAGTAGAGGGCGGCTGGAGCTACAGGTCTAGCACCAACCCCCTGCCAGTAGAGGGGGCTGGAGCTACAGGTCCAGCACCAACCCCCTGCCAGTAGAGGGGGCTGGAGCTACAGGTCCAGCACCAACCCCCTGCCAGTAGAGGGGGGCTGGAGCTACAGGTCCAGCACCAACCCCCTGGCAGTTGAGGGGGGGGGGCTGGAGCTAAAGGACCAGCACCAACCCCCTGCCAGTAGAGTGGGGGCTGGAGCTACAGGTCCAGCACCAACCCCCTGCCAGTAGAAGGGGGGGGGGGCTGGAGCGACAGGTCCAGCACCAATCACCTGCCAGTAGAGGGGGGGCTAGAGCTACAGGTCCAGCAACAACCCCCCTGCCAGTTGAAGGGGGGGCTGGAGCTACAGGTCCAGCACCAATCCCCTGCCAGGAGAGGGGGGGCTGGAGCTACAGGTCCAGCAACAACCCCCCTGCCATTTGAGGAGGGGCTGGAGCTACAGGTCCAGCACCAACCCCCTGCCAGTAGAGGGAGGCTGGAGCTACAGGTCCAGCACCAACCCCCTGCCAGTAGAGGGGGGGCAGGAGATACAGGTCTAGCACCAACCCCCTGGCAGTAGAGGGGGGGGCAGGAGATACAGGTCTAGCACCAACCCCCTGCCAGTAGAGGGGGGCTGAAGCTACAGGTCCAGCACCAACACCCTGCCAGTAGAGGGAGGCTGGAGCTACTGGTCCAGCACCAACGCCCTGCCAGTAGAGGGGGGCTGGAGCTACAGGTCCAGCACCAACCCCCTGCCAGTAGAGGGGGGCTGGAGCTACACGTCCAGCACCAACCCCCTGCCAGTAGAGGGGGCTGGAGCTACAGGTCCAGCCCCAACCCCCTGCCAGAAGAGGGGGGGAGCTGGAGCTACAGGTCCAGCACCAACCCCCATGCCAGTAGAGGGCGGCTGGAGCTACAGGTCCAGCACCAACCCCCTGCCAGTAGAGGGGGGAGCTGGAGCTTCAGGTCCAGCACCAACCCCCTGCCAGTAGAAGGGGGGGGGGCTGGAGCGACAGGTCCAGCACCAATCACCTGCCAGTAGAGGGGGGGCTGGAGCTACAGGTCCAGCACCAACCCCCATGCCGGTAGAGGGCGGCTGGAGCTACAGGTCCAGCACCAACCCCCTGCCAGTAGAGGGGGCTGGAGCTACAGGTCCAGCACCAACCCCCTGCCAGTAGAGGGGGGCTGGAGCTACAGGTCCAGCACCAACCCCCTGGCAGTTGAGGGGGGGCTGGAGCTACAGGTCCAGCAACAACCCCCCCTGCCATTAGAGGAGGGGCTGGAGCTAAAGGTCCAACACCAACCCCTTTAAATTAGAGGGGGGGGGGGCTGGAGCTACAGGTCCAGCACCATCCCCCTGCCAGTACAGGGGGGGCTGGAGCTACATCTCCAACACCAACCCAATGACATTAGAGGGGGGCTGGAGCTACAGGTCCAGCTCCAACCTCCGGCCAGTAGAGTGGGGCTGGAGCTACAGGTCCAGCACCAACCTATTGCCAGTAGAGGTGGGCTGGAGCTACAGGTCCAGCACCAACCTCCTGCCAGTAGAGGGGGGCTGGAGCTACAGGTCCAGAACCAACCCCCTGCCAGTAGAGGGGGGGCTGGAGCTACAGGTCCAGCACCAACCCCCTGCCAGTAGAGGGGGGCTGGAGCTACTGGTCCAGCCCCAACCCCCTGCCAGTAGAGGGAGGCTGGAGCTGTAGGTCCAGCACCAACCCCCTGCCAGTAGAAGGGGGGGGGGCTGGAGCGACAGGTCCAGCACCAATCACCTGCCAGTAGAGGGGGGGCTGGAGATACAGGTCCAGCACCAACCCCCTGCCAGTAGAGGGGGGGCTAGAGATATAGGTCCAGCACCAAACCCCTGCCAGTAGAGGGGGGGCTGAAGATACAGGTCCAGCTCCAACCCCCTGCCAGTAGAGGGGGGGCTGGAGCTACAGGTCCAGCACCAACCCCTTGCCAGTAGAGGGGGGCTGGAGCTACAGGTCCAGCACCAACCCCCTGCCAGTAGAGGGGGTTGGAGGTACAGGTCCGGCACCAACTCCCTGCCAGTGGAGGGGGGGCTGGAGCTACAGGTCCTGCACCAACCCCCTGGCAGTAGAGGGGGGGGGGGCTGGACGTACAGGTCCAGCTCCAACCCCCTGCCAGTATAGGGGGGCGGGAGCTACAGGTCCAGCACCAACCCCCTGCCAGTATAGGGGGGCGGGAGCTACAGGTCCAGCACCAACCCCCTGCCAGTAGAGGGGGGGGCTGGAGCTACAGGTCCAGCACCAACCCCCTGCCAGTAGAGGGGGGCTGGAGCTACAGGTCCAGCACCAACCCCCTGCCAGTAGAGGGGGGCTGGAGCTACAGGTCCAGCACCAACCCCCTGCCAGTAGAGGGGGTTGGAGGTACAGGTCCAGCACCAACCCCCTGCCAGTAGAGGGGGTTGGAGGTACAGGTCCAGCACCAATCCCCTGCCAGTGGAGGGGGGGGCTGGAGCTACAGGTCCTACACCAACCCCCTGACAGTAGAGGGGGGGGGGCTGGACGTACAGGTCTAGCTCCAACCCCCTGCCAGTATAGGGGGGCGGGAGCTACAGGTCCAGCACCAACCCCCTGCCAGTATAGGGGGGCGGGAGCTACAGGTCCAGCAATAACCCCCTGCCAGTAGAGGGGGGGGCTGGAGCTAAAGGAGCTCCAGTTTGGGCTGGAGCTAAAGGACCAGCACCAACTCCCTGCCAGTAGAGTGGGGGCTGGAGCTATAGGGCTAACACCAACCCCCTGCCAGTAGAGGTGGGGCTGGAGCTGTAGGTCCAGCACCAACCCCCTGCCAGTAGAAGGGGGGGGGGCTGGAGCGACAGGTCCAGCACCAATCACCTGCCAGTACAGGGGGGCTGGAGCTACATCTCCAACACCAACCCCATGACAATAGAGGGGGGCTGGAGCTACAGTTCCAGCTCCAACCTCCGGCCAGTAGAGTGGGGCTGGAGCTACAGGTCCAGCACCAACCTATTGCCAGTAGAGGTGGGCTGGAGCTACAGGTCCAGCACCAACCTCCTGCCAGTAGAGGGGGGCTGGAGCTACAGGTCCAGAACCAACCCCCTGCCAGTAGAGGGGGGGCTGGAGCTACAGGTCCAGCACCAACCCCTTGCCAGTAGAGGGGGGCTGGAGCTACAGGTCCAGCACCAACCCCCTGCCAGTAGAGGGGGTTGGAGGTACAGGTCCAGCACCAACCCCCTGCCAGTGGAGGGGGGGCTGGAGCTACAGGTCCTGCACCAACCCCCTGGCAGTAGAGGGGGGGGGCTGGACGTACAGGTCCAGCTCCAACCCCCTGCCAGTATAGGGGGGCAGGAGCTACAGGTCCAGCACCAACCCCCTGCCAGTATAGGGGGGCGGGAGCTACAGGTCCAGCACCAACCCCCTGCCAGTAGAGGGGGGGGGGGGGCTGGAGCTACAGGTCCAGCACCAACCCCCTGCCAGTAGAGGGGGCTGGAGCTACAGGTCCAGCACCAACCCCCTGCCAGTAGAGGGGGTTGGAGGTACAGGTCCAGCACCAACCCCCTGCCAGTAGAGGGGGTTGGAGGTACAGGTCCAGCACCAATCCCCTGCCAGTGGAGGGGGGGGCTGGAGCTACAGGTCCTGCACCAACCCCCTGACAGTAGAGGGGGGGGGGCTGGACGTACAGGTCTAGCTCCAACCCCCTGCCAGTATAGGGGGGCGGGAGCTACAGGTCCAGCACCAACCCCCTGCCAGTATAGGGGGGCGGGAGCTACAGGTCCAGCAACAACCCCCTGCCAGTAGAGGGGGGGGCTGGAGCTAAAGGAGCTCCAGTTTGGGCTGGAGCTAAAGGACCACTACCAACCCCCTGCCAGTAGAGTGGGGGCTGGAGCTATAGGGCTAACACCAACCCCCTGCCAGTAGAGGTGGGGCTGGAGCTGTAGGTCCAGCACCAACCCCCTGCCAGTAGAAGGGGGGGGGGGGCTGGAGCGACAGGTCCAGCACCAATCACCTGCCAGTAGAGGGGGGCTAGAACTACAGGTCCAGTACCAACCCCCTTCCAATAGACGGGGGGGATGGAGCTACAGGTCCAGCACCAACCCCCTGCCAGTAGAGGGTGGGCTGGAGCTACAGGTCCAGCACCAATCCCCTGCCAGTAGAGGGGGGGGCTGGAGCTACCGGTTTAGCACCAACCCCCTGCCAGTAGAGGGGCTGGAGCTACCGGTCCAGCACCAACCCCCTGCCAGTAGAGGGAGGCTGGAGCTACAGATCCAGCACCAACCCCCTACCAGTAGAGGGAGGCTGGAGCTGCAGGTCCACGAACCCCCTGCTAGTAGAGGGGGGCTGGAGCTGTAGGTCGAGCACCAACCCCCTGCCAGTAGAGGGAGGCTGGAGCTACAGATCCAGCACCAACCCCCTACCAGTAGAGGGAGGCTGGAGCTGCAGGTCCACGAACCCCCTGCCAGTAGAGGGGGGCTGGAGCTGTAGGTCGAGCATCAACCCCTTGACAGTAGAGGGGAGGGATGGAGCTACAGGTCCAGCACCAACCCCCTGCCAGTAGACGGGGACTGGAGCTGTAGGTCCAGCACCAACCCCTTGACAGTAGAGGGGAGGGATGGAGCTACAGGTCCAGCACCAACCCCCTGCCAGTAGAGGGGGCTGGAGATACAGGTCCAGCACCAACCCCATGGTAGTAGAGGGGGGCTGGAGTTACAGGTCTAGCACCAACCCCCTGTCAGCAGAGGGGGGAGGGCTGGAGCTATAGGGCTAACACCAACCCCCTGCCAGTATAGGGGGGCTGGAGCTACAGGTCCAGCACCAACCCCCTGCCAGTAGAGGGGAAGGATGGAGCTTCAGGTTCAGCACCAACCCCTTGCCAGTAGAGGGGAGGGATGGAGCTACAGGTCCAGCTCCAAACCCCTGCCAGTAGAGGGGGGGGGGGCTGGAGCTACAGGTCTAGCACCAACCCCTTGCCAGTAGAGGGGGGCGGGGTGGGGGGCTGGAGCTACAGGTCTAGCACCAACCCGCATACAGTAGAGGGGGGGAAGGTGGGGGGCTGCAGCTTCAGGTCCAGCACCAACCCGCTGCCAGTAGAGGGGGGGGGGGCCTGGAGCTACAGGTCTAAAAAAAATAATGGGGCTGACACTGTCCACAGGTGATAATGGGGCTGACACTGTCCACAGGTGATAAGATTGACCACAGGTGATAATGGGGCTGACACTGTCCACATGTGATAATGGGGCTGACACTGACCACATGTGATAATGGGGCTGACACTGACCACAGGTGATAATGGGGCTGACACTGACCACAGGTGATAATGGGGGTGACACTGACCACAGGTGATAATGGGGGTGACACTGACCACAGGTGATAATGGGGCTGACACTGACCACAGGTGATAATGGGGCTGACACTGACCACAGGTGATAATGGGGCTGACACTGACCACAGGTGATAATGGGGCTGACACTGACCACAGGTGATAATGGGGCTGACATTGACCACAGGTGATAATGGGTCTGACACTGACCACAGGTGATAATGGGGCTGACACTGTCCACAGGTGATAATGGGGCTGACACTGTCCACAGGTTGAAGACCTCCGCAGGATGAGTGAGCCCGTCAAGAGGCTGGTGGAGGCTGGCCGGGTGTTAGCCGTCCAGGAAGACCAAGATGGCCGCCGCTCCGCCAGGATAACTCTACAAGACGGACAGCTGTACCTCCACTCACTCCCGCGTCAGCCCACGCCTGCCCACGCCCACACCCTCCAGGTTACTTTATTACACTCACTAGTCTTACTGACATTACTGACTTACTGAGTTGTGATAACTAATATGATAACATTTTGTTATACAGTTATCAGCATGATTTATTTCATTTTCTGCAGGAGAGTGAGGTTGTGGGCATGCTGGACCCCTCCTGCACCCTGGTGTTCCTTGACCTCGGGTGGGCGGGGTCAACAAGAGGGCGGGTCACCATCCGGCTGACCCCTGACACTCCGCTGGCCAGACAGTTTGTGTTGTTGTGTACGGGCCAGCGGGGCCACACCTACCGCAACACTAAACTGTTGCGGGTGGTGGACAAGGGTCAGCCGGGGGAACGTGTGAGGGGCGGAGACTACGAGAGTAATGATGGTAAGGGAGGAGCCCCAATGCTACCCGACCTCCAGGGGCGGTACCGGAGGTCAGGTCAGGCAGGAGCTGTGCGGGCCTTGGGTGGGCTGGAGGGTCCCAGGTGTGCCCAGTTCGTCATCACCACCAGGGACCTCCCGGATGGTGTCCAGTGGTCAAATGTCTTCGGTGATGTGGTGAGCGGCCTGGATGTGGTGAGGGCAGCAGTCAACCACAGTGACATTACGGAGGTGATTGTGGTGGACTGTGGTGTTGTGCTGCCACTCTAGTTCACTGTACCACCACCATCACTACTGTGGTAGTGTGCTGCCACTCTAGTTCACTGTACCACCACTGTAACACGGGTTTAGGTCCCTCTCTCTTTACTTCCTTCTTTCTACTCCCTCTACCCGTATTCTTACTTTTTATTCTCTACCAAGGGACTCCAAAACTTTTAACAAAGCCAACTCCACGCCACGTGGTCCTAAGACGATTGACCGACTTAGGATTCTACACCCAGTATGACGTGACCTAAGCTCTGAACAAAACCCTAGAGTCACCTCTGCTGCCACCACCAGACCAGTAATACAAGAGCAATGATCGAGGTCTGGATCGATCACGCTAATTAATCAACCTAGGGGGCTTGATCCCCACTATAAAACGATGACCTTGAGTGTGGAATAAATTACACGGTAATGATGATTCCGATTCGATGTTAGAATCGGCGCCCAATACAACTCTGCATCGTGTGGACCACGTGACCAGGACAAGTTTACACATAACCAAATGGAAACAATAAAATGCAAATTAATAACAAATTTAATTTATTAAAAGAAAACTAAAACAAAATCTAAATGTGTTCACTCCCTATCACTTTAACACTCCCTACTTGACCTGAATGGCAAATGAGAAGACTATTTCTATACATAACCATAGCAACTATACCTTGGGCGACCAGCTAGATGTCTTGGGGAGAGGTAAGATGTTTGACCTCTCCCAGCTGCTCCCGTATTCACACTGATTTGTCCTCGTCTGGCCTAGCCCAGACTAGAACCTTGTATCCTTCCGCCTAGTCAAAGTTTTACCAAGTTACTAGCCAGGTTTAAGTTATAACAATTAAACTCTGTTGTACTTAATTGATCCAGACTGGTTGAATTATTTTACTTTAATTAAATTACAAACATCTAACGGCAGAGCTGTTCCCGATCACAAAAATGGTTATTAAAACTTTGAGAAATATTAGACATGTCAACCCTGCTGACCTATGACCGCCGGTCACTCCGCTTTAGAAGTTACATCTGATTCGTGACGTCACTGATGGTGACTTAAACTCAATAATTAGAATACTCTTGATATTGTATCCAGTACTATTATACAATACAATTTTAATGCAAAATGAATAAAGGCTAATTTTCTCTAAATTGCTGAATACTATAGGATGGTTCATTATACGCAGCTATGAACAAAGCGTTGGTTATTTCCACCGCGAATTCCCCTGGGGGTCAGGTCACCATGCGGCTCAGCTTCCCATTCTCTTTTGTCGATAAACCACTCTGGATAATTCTTACAACAGCCTAGTTTGTTACACCACGATCACTACTGTGGTGTTGTGCTGCCACTCTAGTTCACTGTACCACCACGATCACTACTGTGGTGCTGTGCAGCCACTCTAGTTCACTGTACCATCACCATCACTACTGTGGTGTTGTGCTGCCATTCTAGTTCACTGTACCACCACCATCACTACTCTGGTGTTGTGCTGCCACTCTAGTTCACTGTACCACCACCACCATCATTACTGTGGTGTTGTGCTGCCACTCTAGTTCACTGTACCATCACCATCACTACCGTGGTGTTGTGCTGCCACTCTAGTTCACTGTACCACCACCATCACTACTGTGGTGTTGTGCTGCCACTCTAGTTCACTGTACCACCACCATCACTACTGTGGTGGTGTGCTGCCACTCTAGTTCACTGTACCACTACCATCACCATCACCCCTGCATCACCATGGACTGCGTGTTTTGAGGACAATGTAACTTAAGGACAGACCTTTATCACTATATCATCATAACTTCACTATCTTTGGTATTTAACACTTTGGTATTTATACTTTGGTATCATATACCTGACAATGACAGCTGTATCACCATCAATGCTATATCTTCTCAGTACTGTAACCTATCATTGCTGTATCACTATAGCTTCACTATCACCTCTATATATCACCATCACCTTAGTGCCCACACTTGGGGTTATATACTGACCATATTAAGTAACAAATTGTTGGTGTCACCATATGACAGCTGTTGTCACTGTTATGTCACCAACAGCTCACTATCACATAACAATGTCACTGCTACACCAACATCATTTCTCTTTCTCCGCATTATCACCTCACACTGATAGATTTCCTCCTTACATTCACTGTTATATCACTATCATTGCTACAGTACCACTACCGCACCATCACTACTATATCACCATCACTGTCATATCACCATCACCTCACTACCACTACTATACTACCATCACTTCACTATCACTGCTATTTCACTATCACTCGGGTGTGTTGTGATATTACCATACTGGACCATGGTGTGTTGTGATATTACCATACTGGTCCATGGTGTGTTGTGATATTACCATACTGGTCCATGGTGTGTTGTGATATTACCATACTGGTCCATGGTGTGTTGTGATATTACCATACTGGTCCATGGTGTGTTGTGATATTACCATACTGGTCCATGGTGTGTTGTGATATTACCATACTGGACCATGGTGTGTTGTGATATTACCATACTGGACCATGGTGTGTTGTGATATTACCATACTGGACCATGGTGTGTTGTGATATTACCATACTGGACCATGGTGTGTTGTGATATTACCATACTGGTCCATGGTGTGTTGTGATATTACCATACTGGTCCATGGTGTGTTGTGATATTACCATACTGGTCCATGGTGTGTTGTGATATTACCATACTGGTCCATGGTGTGTTGTGATATTACCATACTGGTCCATGGTGTGTTGTGATATTACCATACTGGTCCATGGTGTGTTGTGATATTACCATACTGGTCCATGGTGTGTTGTGATATTACCATACTGGTCCATGGTGTGTTGTGATATTACCATACTGGACCATGGTGTGTTGTGATATTACCATACTGGACCATGGTGTATTGTAATATTACCATATGGGTGTGAGGTGGTGTTATGACCACACATACACCAGTATGATCATACTGTAGCTGGTGTATGATGTGCTCAAACTGTATAGTGATGTCTTGGCTGATTAGCCTAGTATCACGAATATTAATTTATGTAGTTATTCTTTTTTCAACAACACACTAGTATTAAATGTGTATTGCCAATGTATTCCACATATATATCTATGTATATTATATATCTGTACCATAAGTCCTTGCCATGTATTTGTGGATATATATTAGAAGTCTAGTGAATAGCAGTAGCCTAATGTCATCTAGCTTGAAAAACATCCGTATATGCTTATATTATGGAATGCTACATAATGCTGTATAGGAAATATTATGTGAGCTATGATGGAGAATGTATAAATTTAGGTCTTGGATGTATTACTGTCATGTATACTGTGTAATTTCCCTTTCATTATTGTTCATTGCATTGTTCTCAAACACTAAATTAGATTTTGGCATTGTGAGATGTATACCACATAGACATGCTTTTGATACAGATGTATATATTTACACTTTATATTGTATTCATGTATACTTATGTATAATGGCTGGCGGGCAGACGTCTTGAAATCCTCCCCTAACCCCTCCTCCCCTCTCCCGCCAGTGTTACCATGTCTTGCCAATATGAATTCTTTGTTCACTTTTTTTTATATCATGATATAATCTTTAATGTACTGAATTACTGATATGTATTATTATGTAAGGTTGTGTATTATAGTCTTTATTTTGTTGATATATGAATTAGAAGTTCTTGATCGAGATATGTCTGTATATGAGCTTGAGATATTTGAAAGAGAGGAGTCAGCTGACTCATAGAGGTGGATACAGTGTCACTCCCAGCCAGCATGGCTCTGGGCGGTCACTCTTTGATTGTCTCAGTCGAGCGCATGTGTTGCCGCTACGGTCCGGGTTTTGTGACCTTATTTGTGTCATTTGACTGCTAGGATATTTGTCATGTTGCAGTAATGTATACCATGGATCAATTCTACCATTGTGCATCCTTTATACCAGGTGATAGGTGCTGTTATATATCTTAATGAGGTGGGTAGCTGAGGATCTTAAGTGATGCCATTGTGCTGTATATGATATTGATTCCTCATACCTCATTTGTTAATGGTTGTGACACCACCACCACCACCCTGTATTGGTATTAGCAGCATAATAGGCGCTAGTGTCCCACTGCGCCACGATAGAGCCTGGCGTCAGCTAGTGCTGATTGTATGGAGTTTTGAGACCTGTTGATGATCATGCCCAGCTTTGAGAAGCTGGATAAATCATTGAGTGTGATTTTATAGATTGTATTCTTTTTTATGTTATGTTCATTTATGTTAATGCCCAGTAAACTGGTATATTTTTTGTTAGCCTTTCACTCCCCTAGATACTTATTGATATTTGGCAAGTCTATGTTTTCCATTGATCTTCTGACCATTGATCTCCACTGAAGCCTGACCAGGATATAATTATAGGACACAATTCCTCCATGCACTCTGGTGGATTTTCACACAATCCCCCCATGCACTCTTGCTGTCATCTAGGAATGTTCTACCTCTGATGCTCCTCTTTTAATGCACAGAGTAATGACACTAACATGTGATTACCCCCCATGCACTGTGTCAGGGTGCATGGGGGGGGGATTGTGTGAAAATCCTGGTCTGGCTTCAGTGGAAGCCTCAGGAAACCTTCGTGTGTTCAGCAGAACTCCAGATTGCAGTCCTTTTCTATGTCATGGCCTGATTGTCTGGGGCATGAAAATACCCACCACATAGGTTCGAATCCTCATCATGGCTCCTAAGGATTTTCTCACTAATTTAATTATTCCCATCCTAATTAGTAACAATATGTATTCGAGAAATAGTGATGGGCTTTAATTACTCTCGGTTCACTTCCACACCTGCAGAGGTAGGAAATAAACTCCTTAGTCAAAAAATAGAACATTTAATACAAATAAATGACGATGGCAAATATTGATATTAACTGAGGCTGGACCCACAACCCCTCAGTGTACTCTTCTTGAACTCTCCTTAACACTCCCGTTACACCATGTTACAAACATGTTGTTAATTGTCTTGTATCACACGTGACTGTCTCCTCTGTAACTGAGGTGAACCTTTGGTCAAAACTGTACATATATCTAATGTGCTCATGGGCTCAATATCTTCACCACATAACCTTCGCTTCCTGGCCAAAAATAGTTACCAATAAATCAACATATGGTCAAACACTCCACATAATGGACAACAATAAATGGGTACACTAACTTGCACATATATGTCTAATATTGGTAAGTCCCTTGACGATTGTTCATCAATAACATTCCCTGAGGTAATTAAGATCAGCCATTCTCGACACCAAGACAAAAGAATATTACATGCATGGAAAGGTATGAGCAGTTGGTCATAGGAGACACTGCTAACGACTCGTTGTTGAGTGCCTTAAACACTCCAATGGGATGTTGGGGTAATGTTTACACTGATGCTTCTGGCAGCGTGGCGCCTCCCTTGCTGGCTGAGACCCAGTAACAGTCTGGGCTTCACACTCTCCTCCAAATATATCAACCCAGCCTCTTTTTTACACATTGCTTTTGTAACTATGTGTACCTGTGTACTGCTGTGTAACTATGTGCACCTGTGTACTGCTGTGTAACTATGTGCACCTGTGTACTGCTGTGTAACTATGTGCACCTGTGTACTGCTGTGTAACTATGTGCACCTGTGTACTGCTGTGTAACTATGTGCACCTGTGTACTGCTGTGTAACTATGTGCACCTGTGTACTGCTGTGTAACTATGTGCACCTGTGTACTGCTGTGGGAGTGGACGGGGTTAGAGGGAAAGACCCAGCTTAAAAAAGGTGAAACGTATAAGAGTCAATATCTTCACTAGTTTATAATCACATCTCCACCATTCTAGTTCTCTTCACACAATGGGACTTTCCACCTGCAGAGTCCATAATGATGTAATTTAAGAAGAAGGTTTTGGTGGTTGACAGTGTCAAAACCCTTACGCAGGTCCACAAATAACATAACAGGGGAACTCATTTTTATCAAGAGCTGCATGTATCAAGTTAATGATACTAATAAGTGTATCGTTAGTGCTTTTTTTTTGGGGGGGGGGGGGGTCTGAAGCCTTATTGACACGAGATAAGTTCTGTATATTGTGTTTGGCTAGATAAGAGTAAAGCTGCTTGTAGATTAGTTTTTCAAATATTTTTGACAAGTTTGACAGAATTGATATAGGTCTGAAGTTGTTGACATCAGTGAGATCACCACATTTGTGGACAGGGGTTACTCTCGCTTTTTTTAGAATATCTGGAAAGATTTGGAGTTCAAGTGACTTGTTGTAGAGCAATGCAATGGCAGGAGCTAAAGATCTGGAGGCCTTTTTTGTAAATTAGAGTTGGTATCTCCTCAAGGGCACTAGACTTGGTTTTAGGGGAAAGGATTATCTCATTAACATAAGTGGAATTAGCAGGCATTAGGTACAGAGACTGTGGATAGTTACTTGTAAGATAGTCCTGAACATTAGTCGTGGAAGATGGAATATCATTAGCAAGAGATGACCCAATGGATGAGAAGAACCTATTGAATTCAATAGCACTTTCAGAGGCTGAAAGCAGACTATCGTTATTGGACAGGAGTGTTGGTTTGTTATATGAAATCCTTTTTTTAATCCAATATTTGTGAAATTGTGCTCCATGTTTTCTTAATGTTGCCCTATGTTTGGGTAAATTTATCTTCGTAGTATTTAATTTTGGCTCCTCTAATTATTTTAGATAGCAATGATGAGTAATTCTTTGAAAATTCTTTGGAGACGAGTCCTAACTTATACTTCTTCTCAAAGTCATGTTTTTTATTAACAGATTTAAGTATCCCCTTTGTAAGCCAAGGATTTTTTAGCCATTTAGTTGTGACTTGTTTCGTTAGCATAGGACAGTGGGTGTTATAAAGGCTATGTTTTTTTAAGAAATGATTGCACTGCTAGGTTGATGTCCACTATGTTACCTAATTCGGTCTCCCAGTTGATATTAGCTGCAGCAGTTATAAAATTGCCTATAGAAGTTTCATTGTGCAGCCAAAAGGTTATCTTCCATGTATGTAGAGGTGGTTTGTTAATGTTAGTTAGGAGAAATGTGGGGTAATGGTCTGTTGTGCTATCGATGATTATCCCTGAAGTAAGCGGAGAGGTTATGTTGGTCCAGATGTTGGTATTGGTATTTGTATATCCTTTTCTTTACTGTGGGAGTAGTGAAAACTGTCTTCAAATGGTAATGAAGCAAAAACCTCCTACACTTTCCCTCTCAACTGACCTTGTATTATAGCCACCCCAAGAGTCCTATGGCCATTTCAGACTAGTAGCTAATTTTGCAAAGTGCAGTAAAAATAATTTGGGGTCCTTCTCATTAAACTGGGGTAGTTCAAACCCCTCTAGGAAAATATATGCCACAACCGGAAGAACCATTACTACCAGCAGATGCAGTAGTAACCAGCTTTTTCACTTCTAGCCAAATCTGAGCCTCAGCCATCTGATGTTTAATTCTAAGTGACTCTAACTCTATTTCTCTCTTCTTAGTTTCTTCCTCTTTCTGCTTAGTTTCTTCTTCTCCCCTGAGTTTAGCTACCTCTAACTCAGCTTCTCCCTGTTTAGTGTCCTCTTCACACTTAAATTTCCCCGACTTCAATTTGTCTGAACTAAAGTTCTAATTCCTGTCTTCTGATTCTAGCTGCATTCTCAGCCTCATCAGGGTAAGCCTCTAACACCTCATCATCTAACATACTATCTTCTACCAGATGGAAAAATATGGTTCTCAATAATTTATATATAGTCATTCTAGGCACAACATCCAGCTCTAGGATCTTACCCATACAAGTAAGTAATTATCAAAAGAAGGCACCAAACCGGGAAGGCTATGTAGCACCATCAAATGTGCGGAATAATCAGAGGGCGCTAAATATCACCAAGGATGCCAATACGAGAACAGAAACACATAAGGCGAACGATATCAAAAGTATCCGAGTCACCAAGAATTCTATTGAGGGACAGGTGACCGCGAGGGGCAGTCGGAAAGCAAGACACACGCTCGTCCCGGAAGTCAGGACATTCAAGAAGGACATGCACGACTGTAAGATGGACAATGCAATTAGGACAATAAGGAGCAGGGCGGCGCTCCATCAAGTAACCATGGGTTAAGCGAGTAGGGCCAATACGCAACCTCGCCAGAGCAGTTTCCCATCGCCGGTTATGGTGGTAGGAGGATCACCACGAGGAAACAACATTTAAGAGTACGGAGTTTGTTACCAGTAACAGATGACCAAGAAGCCTGCCAACGGGTAAGGATGGAGGAATGGATAACCGGGTCAAAGTCGGAATATGGAATACCTTTACGAGAGATGGGACAAGAGAGGACAGTTTCCTTGGCGGCAGCATCCGCACGCTCATTTAAAGACACAACAATATGGCTGGGAACCCAACAAAACTCAACTGACTTAAACTTACTGTGAACAAGAAACAGCCAATGCTGGATCTCGACAACTAATGGATGAACCGGATTAAAGGACCCGAGAGCCATGAGGGCACTACGAGAGTCAGCAACAACCACAAAGGAAGACTGACAACGAGAAAGCAGGAGACGAAGAGCATAGAGAATAGCATAAAGCTCCGCTGTAAAGATGTTAGTCTCCGGAGGTAAGCGACACATATAAGTGCGATCAGGAAAAACAACAGAGTAGCCAACACCGTCCGCAGACTTAGACCCATCGGTGAAGACAGAAACGGAGTGGGAGTGAGAAGAAAAGTGCTCAAGGAAAAGGCGTTTTAGAATCGTAGGAGGGGTAAAAGCTTTAGTGACGCGGGTCAAGGATGTACAAAACTGAGGAAGGGGGACTCTCCATGGGGCCAAAGAAGGAACAACACGAGGAGAAACATTAGAAACACGAACGGAAAGAGAATCCTGTAAGCGAGATAACCGGACAGAAAGAGGGAGGTGGTGAAGAGAAACAGGAACCACAGGAGGGGTAAAAGTTAAAGCATGATAGAGGCGAGAGGAAGGATGTTGTAAGGAACGTGCAAGATAGCGAAGACAGTAGCGATTGCGGCGGTCCTGGAGAGACAGGAAGCCAGTGTCAACATACAAGCTAAGAACGGGAGTCGAACGAGAGGCACCAGAACTGAGGCGTAGCCCAGTATGGTGCAAAGCATCAAGACGGCGAAGAGTAGAAGGAGAAGCAGACGAGTAAGCAGGACAACCATAATCGAGCTGAGACAGGACGAGAGAGGAATGCAAAGCAAGGAGAGTGCGCCTATCCGCTCCCCAAGAAGTATGGGACAATACTCGAAGGACGGTAAGGGCCTTAGAGCACTCAACACGGAGGAAAGAGATATGGGGAGACCAAGACAAACGAGTGTCAAGGAATAACCCCAAAAGCTTTGCGGAATCTTTGTACTCAAGGGGATGACCATAAAGTGACAAAGAGGGATGAAGAACGACCCGTTTCCGAGGAAAAGACATGGCACAAGTCTTAGAAGTAGAGAACCTGAAGCCATGATCGGTGGCCCAAGACGACACGGCACCAATCGCAAGTTGAAGCCGGCACTGAAGGAGAGGCGAATCATCACCCTGACAGCAAAGGGTAAGATCATCGACATAGAGAGCGGAGAAGACACCTGAAGGAAGAGAGGAAAGAAGACCATTGAGGGCAACCAGAAAAAGAGTAGTGCTCAGAACACTACCCTGGGGCACACCTTCGTATTGCTGAAAAGAGGCAGAGAGAGCGGTACCAAGGCGCATTCGAAATGAACGACGAGAGAGGAAGCTGCGGAGAAAGAGAGGGAGATGACCACAAAGACCAAAAGAATGAAGCTGGGATAGAATATGATATCGCCAAGTGGTGTCGTAAGCCTTTTCCAGGTCAAAAAGGACGGCAACAACGGAGGTCCTTGCAGCAAAAGCAGTACGAATATAGACCTCCAACTTCACCAGGACATCTGTCGTGCTGCGGCACTTGTGGAAACCAAATTGAGAAGGGGAGAGGAGGTGATGGTGTTCCAGTGACCACATCAGACGAACGTTAATCATACGTTCAAAGAGTTTGCAGACACAACTTGTGAGGGCAATAGGGCGAAAGTCCTTAGGGGAAGTTCCCAGAGGTTTGCGAACAGGGAGGACAACGGCATCGAGCCAGTCCTCAGGGCTTGACGACGACTCCTAGATCCGATTATACAGACTCAGTAAATACTGAGACGTGCACGGAGGGAGATGGCGAAGCATCTCATAATGAATACCATCGGAGCCCGCCGCCGTAGAACCGCAGAGGGCCAGGGCAGAACGAAGTTCAGAGAGAGAGAAGGGATCGTTATAGGAAAGTCGAAGACGAGTGCAGAAATCTAAAGGACGAGACTCAAGGACAGGTTTACGAAGAAGGAAAGATTGGGGAAGATGAAGACCAGAGCTAACAGAAGAAAAGTGGGAACCCAGTTCGGTAGCAACCTGCAACGGGTCCGCCACAAGAGTACCATGGAGGTGAAGGACCGGGGAAACATCGGGAATGAACTTACCCGCTATCTTGCGGATACGCTTCCAGATTTGTGGCAGGGAAGTTTCGGACGTAATTGTGGAGACATAAGAAGCCCAACATTCACGTTTAGCTGTACGGATGGCCCTACGGGCCACTGCGCTCGCTTTCCGAAAGAAAAGAAACGAATAGGTCGTCCGCCGACGGCGGTGCCTCTTCCAGGCTGCACGCTTACAGTGGACAGCCCGAGCACAGTCCGCATTCCACCAGGGAACGCACTTCCGTGGACCTCGAGAGGAAGAGCGAGGAATAGAGCGGAGGGCAGTGTCGAAGACAGTGTCATGAAAAAGGAGGAGAGCGCGAGGGAGAGGCAGAAGGGAGAGGTCAGAGAGAGCAGCACTGAGGGTAAATAGGTTCCAGTCCGCCTTAGCAAACTGCCACCTAGGGAAAGAGGGAAGGGCGAAAAAAGAAAAAGGAAACAAGGATGGGGAATGATCACTACCATGGAGGTCATCAAGAACCTGCCACGTGAAATCTAAGTAAAGAGAAGAAGAGTAGAGAGAAAGATCAAGACAAGAAAGGTTGCGAGTCCGAGAGTACAAATGAGTGGGCTCACCAGAATTCAGAAGAGACAGGGAAGAAGAGAGGAGAAACGGCTCAATTTGTTGTCAACTACCATTCAAGCTGTCATTGCAATCAATTTTAGCTACCTATGTGCTTTAATATACTGTACCTACAATTTTCTCTCATCTTTTTTTTTTCATTTCATGTAATCTGTTATCATTTTTTTGTCTATAAATTTTGCAAGTATTTACCTCCTTAAAATTTTCTTAGATTAAGGACCTGCCTGAAACGCTGCGCGTGCTAGTGGCTTTACAAGACTGTAATTACCATATTTGTATCCTCACATTCCTTATGTACATTCTTGTATATGCATAAATAAATAAATAAATAAATAAATAAATAAAGGCGACCCAGGGTATTCGTTAGAACGTCACCCTAAAGAGAATGACGACAATTGAAGTCACCCAGCAGGAGCACAGGCTCCGGCAAGGAGTCTAGGAGGTGTTTCAAATCAGGAAGAGAAAGCGGGACACTCGGGGGGGGGAGATAAATGGAACAAACTGTGTACCATTTCTCCACAAAGATACGAGCAGCAGAACAATGGAGAGGCGAAGGAAAAAGAAAAGGAACAAAGGGAACATCAGCACGAATCAAGAGAGCAGAAGAATTAGAAGCCCCAGCAACGGCTGGGGGGGGGGAGGGCAGAGAAAGGAATAGCCACGAAAACGACCAGGATGAGCACCAAGCATCGGCTCCTGGAGACGGACACAAAAGGGCGAAAACCACGAAATCAGAAGTTGGAGTTCGAGTAAATTGGTGTAATAACCTCGAACGTTCCATTGAAGAATGGATAACGACGAGAAGAGAAAGGACAAAAACAGAGAACAAGGAAGAAACAAAGGCGAAAGAGCAACAAAGCACGTTAAAGAATATCAGGGTCGGGATCAGGGTCAGCAAAGTCAGGGTTAGGGGGCATGGGTAAACTGAGCAAAGACGGAGGGAAGGAAACGGGAGAACAGATCAGAGGTGGGTGGGCGTGGTCCGGAGGAGGAGGAGGAAGAGGAGACAATGGAGAGGAGCAGTCAAGGACAGCAGCAGGAAGAGGGGGTGGGGGGAAGAAAGAGGGGAGCACACCTCAGCAAGGGCAGCAACCGAGAGGGAAGCGGGGGCTAAAGAAACCTCCATAGCAGGAACAGGGGGCGCAACCATCGAAATGGGAGGGAAAGGAGCGAGAGAAGCAGAAGTAGGGGTCGAGGAAGAAAGCAAAACCTTCTTACCCGCCAGGGAGGAGGAAGGAGAGGAGCCAGGCTTAAGCTTCTGACTTAAAGAGACAGATGTCCCAGCAACCACGTACTGGGCAGCGGATTCTAGCGTCTCAACAGGAGAAGCTGAACGAGAGCACACATGACGGCCGTTTGGAGAGCGATGGACATCAGCCCGCACCGACAGGCGGCGGGGAGAGTCAAGAGACGGAGGGGAAGGATGGGAAGGAGGAACGGAGGGAGACGAGGAAGAAGACACAGGAGACAAGACAGACCGGGTAGAAAGAAGGGGAACCCCAGACAGAGGACCAGGAGGTGGATCCTTCGGGAGAGAACCCAAAGGAACAGAGGAGGGGGCAGTGGGCGCATCAGGGTCCAAGGCCCAGAAACGGTTGTGAGTCTGAGGAAGGTGGGAAGGACGAGGAGAGGAAGAGCGCAACACGCGAGCATAAGAGATATTAGCATAAGGCGGGAGCCGGCGAACCTGGCGTCTCGCCTCAGGAAAAGTTAAACGCTCCCGGTGCTTCAAGTTGAGGACGGCTGCCTCAAGCTTGTAATGGACACACGCACGGGAGAAGGTAGGATGGGCCTCACCGCAGTTGAGGCAACGAGCCTGGGGAGAAGTGCACTCCGACTTGGAGTGACCTTCGCCACCACAAAAAAGACAGAGAGACAGTTCCGGAGCAGCGGAGGGCACCATGCCCAAACCTCCAGCACTTGTTACAGAGCCGGGGAGAAGGAATGTACTCCTGGACAGAGCACCTGGCACCAGCAAGAATGACAGAGGGTGGAAGGGTCCTACCATCAAAGGTAATCTTCACAACCCGGAGGGGTTGACGGCGACTACCACGAGGGGGACGAGTAAACGTGTCCACCTGGAGAATAGAATGGCCCAGGGCAGCAAGGATATGTCGAATATCGTCGTGGCAGTCGCACAGGTCCCGAACACCGGTCGCAACATGGGGCGGGAGCAGAATAGTGCCAACACTGCCATTCAACTGAGCGTTCTTCGAGACCCGAACAGGGGTCTCACCAAGGCAGGATAAGGCAGCCAAGCGGGAAGCAGCATCCTGAGAAGGAGCAGCAATGACACGTGTACCGAGACGAGTGGGGTTGAAAGTAATTGAGGCATCCACGGAATCAACGAGATGTCGATGGAGGGAGAAATCGTCAGGAGGTGCAGAATCAAGAGGGAGGAGATCAAAATATTTGACCCACGAAGCGGGACCAAACAAGGCTTGATAGGTAGCAGAACTGGAAGGAATTGAGCGAGGGCGGCCGTGACGAGGACGGCGGTGAGAACCCCCAGAGAGAGAGGGGTTAAAAGGCGCAGTAGTTACAACTAGAGAAGGAGCCGCGCCAGGGGACGAGGTAGTCACCACTGGGGGCTTGGGGCTTGACCCAACCACAGAGGAGGGAGGGGAGCCAGGGGAAGGAGTCAAAGAGGCCAAAGGATGAGCAAGGTCGTGGCCCAATGCAGCGGAGGCTACAGAGCCCGGTCTTCCAACACGGACCGACTCAGGGGCTTGGTCGCCCACCCCACGAGCCTGAGAAGGTAAAGCAGAAACAGTCAAAACAGGGGTTATCATCATTACGAAAAGGAAAATTCATTCACGAATGTGCCCCCACACCCACCATGGAGCCACAATTAGAGGCAGGACACCCAACAGGAAGCTATCGCCGATCTTGCCGGGGCCTCCTAGGGGTGCGTCGTGAGTATACACCCCACAAACGCCACCTTAAGAACCGACAGTCCGTCGAGATCGGGTTCAGTAACGAAAGGGGGATTGACAATAAAAGGTTCCCCTCGCTCTCGACGTCGGGTACTGCAGTTCTACGGGTGCAAGAGTATGCCTCCTCCAGCACCCGGGCGTCAAAATAGAAGAAGTCCAAGGGAAGAACCAGAACAAGCAAAAGGTCAGCAGGAAACGGCAAGCAGATAGGAGAAGAAGGGGGAGAAAAACGAAACAGAAGGAAAAGGAAAAGGTGCTCAGCAGAATTGGAGAGGACGGCAGCAGGAGCACAAGGCTAGAAAAGGACAGAGGACTGTCCCAAGGAGCATCACACTTCGGCAGCCGCCCACTAAGCACCCCTCACGGCAACAACGAGCTGAGCGGGGAGGGGGGTACTTTGAGCAAGTCAGTTCTTGGTGGTAGTAAAGAGAAGTACCACCACCTCTTTGTACAGGACGACAGTTGTGAATAGCCGAGTAGTTAGGTATGTTGAAGAGTTGAGTAGTGTCCTTTTTTAACCACGTTTCAGTAAACACAATGAAAGAGAATTTGTTGTCAACTGTTTGAATCAGGGCATTAACATCAAAGTGTTTGCTTAGAGATTGAATAACCATTCAAGTTAATTACAGAAACATTGTGATTACATGTTAAAACATTGTTCACATCAAGAGCTGCTTAATACTTGCAATTTTGATCATTAAAGTGATGATTGTCATAGATACTAGATAAGAGGTTTAGGTTTGGGTCAATACTAGTTTCCATAAGAGGACTGTTTGACAAAAAAAAAGCAAAAAAGAATTATAAAAAGATCTATATATAAAAAAAAATAGAATATATATATAATTATACACAAAATGAGAGGTTGCTTAAAGGTACTTTCAATAGATGACTAATACAAATCAACTAACAATTAATACAGGTAATTCTATTAAATAAAAACTTACTATAATATTATAATTACAATATTGTTAATTACTTAGGTTACACTAAAACAAAATGAGGTAGAATAGCTAGAGGTACACTGAATGATAAAGTTTAAACTAGAGGACACAGGCAAAGCCAGTGTTCAAAAGGAATAAGGGAGTATGGAGTATATAAAAAATATAGTAAAAAACAAGAAAAGAGAATAACAAGATCACAATTTAAAAAAAATAAAATTACAACTTTTTGAATGGAAAGGCAGAGCTATAGTACACATTGGTCGTTAGACGAGACTATAATTTGTATTCTGGTTATTCAGCTGTTATCCCACAGTCATTCAGGAAAGAATTGAGGTGAGCTTCAGTGGTTATTACATAGGTTTTTCCAACGTCAGACTTCCTAGCAATAGTTTTACCATCTCGCACAAAACAATGTTTAATTGCAGGAAAATTTTTGCGGAATCCACTCAGTTTATGTAAGAGATTTTGTCTGAACCTGGTCAGACATTCATTCACAAAAACAATAGATTTACTAGAGACTACAGAACTGATAAGGTTTGACTTGCAGGAGCAGCTATCTAATTTCACGCGAATTTTCCTGTAATTTGAACCAGATGATTTGACACCCACTCTAACCTGATTTGATGTCACTTTTTTGGATTGAATAACTTATCCTGCAGTTTCTTGATCAAGATGTGTTACGGCCACTATGGGTTGCAACCGGGTTCTTTGCTGTTGGAACCAAAGTTCTGGTATCCGACCCCAAGTTAGTAGTGGCTTTCAAGGAGTGAGCTTGGTAATGCAAGTAAAACACAATGGGAGAGTTGCAAGGAATACGATACTTCATCAATTATCAATATATTCACATATAATCACTTTCCCATCACCTTAAATACCATCATAAAGGAAGTATTACCACACTGATATATACACAAGTGTCGCTCTCATAGGACACTAAGCGCTCCTCGATGCTCATGTGATGCAGCCTTGTCAACTTCCGTGTTTCCTCAACACACAGTACCGTCCTCAACCAGTACTGGGAAACACCAACGAGTCTACCCTAACCATGGGCCAGCCTATACACAGTCTCACTAGGTGCTTCTTGTGAACACCCACAATCACTCTCCAGCCTGGTGCTGGCAGAGAACATCAGCCTCGCGCTGCTGGGCCTCTTCACGAACAAAAAAAAGGGTAGCGAACCCTTGGCAAGAGCTTCTTGCAACTAGCTAGTTACACTCCTCCATAGCACCTTACTGTCAGTCGTCTCTTCCTCTAGCCAGTCCCGGGATACGCCGAATTCTGTCACTGCCACTTCACAGGCAGACAGCAGATACTACACAGTTCCTCATCGGTGGCGGCTCACTGCTCACATAAAGCAGAATGGAGTAGAGAGATATAGACTGCCCTGGGTAGACTGACTGTCCTCGTACCTCTGCAGCCCTACGTCGCCTCTGTGGATACAGACACGTCATCAGTAAACTGGCCAGCACTTGGGACACTAGGAAATACCACTTACGGACTTTGACATAAACATACAACTCCTCCTACAATAGATGGCGCTGATTTTCTAGGCGCCACCTCACCAGAGGTCGGCAACAGCTATCTCTTGAGCTAACCAGGACAGGAATCTAGCGCCTCTTGCAGGTATCATCCTGCCGCCACCAGATGACGTCGTCCATTTTGTGGGGGTTTCGGGAGCGGACTCGCAGATGGCATTGACGTGGCTGCTCCATGCTCCGACGATGGAGTCGGGTTCGTAACACGATGGCAGCACAGTCTTCTCCGTCAGGTTTCATGGGGAAAATTACCCAGCAAACATTTTCATGTTTTTAAAACATCCTAAAAACGACATTTCATTGTTTTCAGCACGTTTATAATTACGTTTAGAAAAGGTTTTTTGAGAACTTTTATATACGACCTTAGAACGTAAATAATTAACATTTCTAAAAACTTTTTTATAATCTTTTAATTACCTACATTAAAACGTTTAGGGTAAATTAGGGTATAATAATTTTTTAATTCATATCTGAAATAGAAAGGGAGAGAAAGAAAGAAGACATATCTGAGAAAGAAATGGACATCCTATATATGTATGTGTAAATTACAAATAAATAGGGTACAAAAAGAGAATTAAAATATTATATTTATTTAATTAAGAATGAGTAATACAACAAAATATATGTAATAGCTCGAAATATATAGACTATATCTATAACAGAATATAAAAGTAAAAATTTAAAAATCTATAAAAATCTATATATGCAATATGTGAACACAATAGATTTTGTGATCAAGCAGCCTGTGATTCATGTCATGCTGAGATCAGTCTGACGTTACAAGCAGTTATTGTTACTTAAAACTAAAACAAGTAAAATTTTCCGAGTATACATATAACACTATAGTTTTTCTATGACTAATAATAAAAATCTATTAATCAAAAGTTTAGGACTAATTAACTAAAAATAAAAATCTACAAGTGAATGTAAACACAGTCAAGTATAATATTCATGTAGAAAGAGAAAGAAAAAGAGAGAGAGAAGGAAAGAAAGAGAAGGAAAGAAAGGGAGAAAGAGAGAGAGAAAGAAAAGAAAAAAGTCATGTATAATATTCATATTAGCACCATGCAATATAACTTAGATTAAGTAAAAATCTCAGACATTTTTAAATCAAATGAAATATGAGAGCCAGAGAGAGAGAGCGAGAGCCAGAGAGAGAGAGAGTCAGAGCCAGAGAGAGAGAGCCAGAGCCAGAGAGAGAGAGAGCCAGAGAGAAAGAGAGAGCCAGAGAGAGAGAGAGAGAGCCAGAGCCAGAGAGAGAGAGAGCCAGAGCCAGAGCGAGAGAGAGCCAGAGAGAGAGTGCCAGAGCCAGAGAGAGAGAGAGCCAGAGAGAAAGAGAGAGCCAGAGAGAGAGAGAGAGAGCCAGAGCCAGAGAGAGAGAGAGCCAGAGCCAGAGCGAGAGAGAGCCAGAGAGAGAGTGAGTCAGAGCTAGAGAGAGAGTCAGAGCCAGAGAGAGAGAGCCAGAGCCAGAGAGAGAGAGAGAGCCAGAGAGAGAGAGAGCCAGAGAGAGAGAGAGCCAGAGAGCGAGAGCCAGAGAGAGCGAGAGCCAGAGAGAGCGAGAGCCAGAGAGAGCGAGAGAGCCAGAGAAAGAGAGAAAGAGAGGGGGAGAGAGAGGGCCAGAGCCAGAGAGAGAGAGAGCCAGAGAGAAAGAGAGAGCCAGAGAGAGAGAGAGCCAGAGAGAGAGAGAGAGCCAGAGAGAGAGAGCCAGAGAGAGAGAGAGCCAGAGAGAGAGAGCCAGAGCCAGAGAGAGAGCCAGAGCCAGAGAGAGAGCCAGAGCCAGAGAGAGAGAGCCAGAGCCAGAGCGTGAGCCAGAGCCAGAGAGAGAGTGAGTCAGAGCTAGAGAGAGAGTCAGAGCCAGAGAGAGAGAGCCAGAGAGAGAGAGAGAGCCAGAGAGAGAGAGAGAGCCAGAGAGCGAGAGCCAGAGAGCGAGAGCCAGAGAGAGCGAGAGCCAGAGAGAGCGAGAGCCAGAGAGAGCCAGAGAAAGAGAGGGGGAGAGAGAGAGAGAGGGCCAGAGAGAGAGAGAGCCAGAGCCAGAGAGAGAGAGAGCCAGAGAGAAAGAGAGAGAGAGAGAGCCAGAGCCAGAGAGAGAGCCAGAGCCAGAGAGAGAGAGAGAGAGAGAGAGAGCCAGAGAGAGAGAGAGAGAGAGAGCCAGAGAGAGAGAGCAAGAGAGCCAGAGAGAGAGCAAGAGAGCCAGAGAGAGAGCAAGAGAGCCAGAGAGAGAGCAAGAGAGCCAGAGAGAGAGCAAGAGAGCCAGAGAGCAAGAGAGAGAGAGAGAGCCAGAGAGAGAGAGAGCAAGAGAGCCAGAGCAAGAGAGCCAGAGAGAGAGAGCGAGAGAGAGAGAGAGAGAGAGAGAGAGAGAGAGAGAGAGAGAGAGAGAGAGAGAGAGAGAGAGAGAGAGAGAGAGAGAGAGAGAGAGAGAGAGAGAGAGAGAAAGAGAAAGAAAGAGAGAGCCAGAGAGAGAGAGAGAGAGAGAAAGAGAGAGACAGACAGACAGAGACAGAAAGACACACACACAACAAAAGAGGAGACAGAACAAAATTAAGGCAAGGAGAGAGAAGACAGAACAGAAACAACAGAGAGAGGAGAGAAATGAGAAATCATTGAAGAGAAGGGGAAGAGAAACACAAGATAAGAAAAAAATACAAGAAAAATATACAAGATAAAAATGACATAAATGAATACCACAAATATAAAAAGTAAAGGAAGAGAGAAGCTAGAAGAGACAGGAAACGAGAGGTGTTAGAAGAGAGGAGGAAAGGAGAGATTAAAAGTTAAGAAAAACAGGAGAGAAACGTAAAAGAAATAATAAAAAAGGGACATTTGTGAGGAGAGAAAATAAAGAGACCAGAGAAGACCATATATCAAGAGTGTGAGGATAAAGACTTATATATTTTCTTAGTAGACATCCTCTGGCTCTTGTTGCCCCTCTTGTATACGAATTGTACTTGCAAGTTTTCCCTGAAAAGATATTAACAAAATTAATATTTAATTATTTATTTATATAAATTACACACACACAAACTTTATATATTATATATATATATATATATATATATATATATATATATATATATATATATATATATATATATATATATATATATATATATATATATATATATATATATATATATATATATATATAGACCAATTATATATATATATAATTTCGTAAACCTCACCCTGTAAACATTCATGTTTCTACATGTTAAACAAGCTATGAGGATGAGGGAAGGGGATGTTCCCTCCATGCTGGATATTATATTTACCAGGAAAGAGAAAGATATATTTATCATTCAGTACCTCCCTCCTTTGGTACCTCCCTTTTCCTCCTTTCAGTACCTCCCTCCTTTTACCCAAGTGACATTGTCACTTGGGTAAAAGTGACCATGTCTTTTTGGGAATAAAGTATGCAATGCATTATAATCTGGAAGAAAATGAGCTTGAAGCAGTTGAAAAACCTGACTTGTGGAGAGGTCATTATGGGGAACTCAGATATTTCCTTAAGGAATTTGACAAACACTTGCTGTTAGGACATGAAGTAAATGAGATGTATGTCAAGTTTTGTGAAATATATGATAATGTCACAACAAAATTTATACTAAAGCAGAGATGCAGAACTAGGAAAAGGGGAAAAATTGCCCAAACATACAAGCAATACAAAGATGCGAGAAACAACAATAGCAGTAAGGAGAGGGGCAGAAAGACTATGACTTTCGGTCATATTCAACAACACAAATATACATACACACACACACATTATTGGAAAAAATTGGAATTGGAATATTGGAAAAAATAATTAAAACTAAATGGGTAGAACACCTGGAGAGAAATGATATAATTTCAGACAGACAGTATGGTTTTCGATTTGGAAGATCCTGTGTATCGAATTTACTCAGTTTCTATGATCGAGCAACAGATATATTACAGGAAAGAGATGGTTGGGTTGACTGCATCTATCTGGACCTAAAAAAGGCATTCGACAGAGTTCCACATAGAGAGGTTGTTCTGGAACCTGGAAAATATTGGAGGGGTGACAGGTAAGCTTCTAACATGGATGAAAAATTTTCTGACTGATAGAAAAATGAGGGCAGTAATCAGAGGCAATGTATCGGACTGGAGAAATGTCACAAGTGGAGTACCACAGGGTTCAGTTCTTGCACCAGTGATGTTTATTGTCTACATAAATGATCTACCAGTTGGTATACAGAATTACATGAACATGTTTGCTGATGATGCTAAGATAATAGGAAGGATAAGAAATTTAGATGATTGTCATGCCCTTCAAGAAAACCTGGATAAAATAAGTATATGGAGCACCACTTGGCAAATGGAATTTAATGTTAATAAATGCCATGTTATGGAATGTGGAACAGGAGAACATAGACCCCACACAACCTATACATTATGTGAGAAATCTTTAAAGAATTCTGATAAAGAAAGAGATCTAGGGGTGGTTCTAGATAGAAAACTATCACCTGAGGACCACATAAAGAATATTGTGCGAGGAGCCTATGCTACGCTTTCTAACTTTATAATTGCGTTTAAATACATGGATTTTGATATACTAAAGAAATTGTTCATGACTTTTGTTACGCCAAAGCTAGAATATGCAGCTGTTGTGTGGTGCCCAACAACAGAAGTTGGCCCATATCTTAAGAAGCACATCAACAAACTGGAAAAGGTGCAAAGACATGCTACTAAGTGGCTCCCAGAACTGAAGGGCAAGAGCTACAAAGAGAGGTTAGAGGCATTAAATATGCCAAAACTAAAAGACAGAAGAAAGAGGTGATATGATCACTACATACAAAATAGTAACAGGAATTGATAAAATCGACAGGGAAGATTTCCTGAGACCTGGAACTTCAAGAACAGGAGGTCATAGATTGAAACTAGCTTAACACAGATGCTAAAGAAATATAAGAAAATTCACTTTCGCAAATAGAGTGGTAACCGGTTGGAACAAGTTAGGTGAGAAGGTGGTGTATGCCAAGACTGTCAGTAGTTTCAAAGCGTTATATGACAAAGAGTGCTGGGAAGACGGTCTCATCCTGTAACTACACTTAGGTAATTACACACACACTATATATATATATATATATATATATATATATATATATATATATATATATATATATATATATATATATATATATATATATATATATATATATATATATATATATGTATGTATATATATATATATATATATATATATATATATATATATATATATATGTCGTACCTAGTAGCCAGAACGCACTTCTCGGCCTACTATGCAAGGCCCGATTTGCCTAATAAGCCAAGTTTTCATGAATTAATTGTTTTTCGACTACCTAACCTACCTAACCTAACCTAACCTAACTTTTTCGGCCACCTAACCTAACCTAACCTATAAAGATAGGTTAGGTTAGGTTAGGTAGGGTTGGTTAGGTTCGGTCATATGTGTAAGTTAATTTTAACTCCAATAAAAAAAAATTGACCTCATACATAATGAAATGGGTAGCTTTATCATTTCATAAGAAGAAAATTAGAGAAAACATATTAATTCAGGAAAACTTGGCTTATTAGGCAAATCGGGCCTTGCATAGTAGGCTGAGAAGTGCGTTCTGGCTACTAGGTACGACATATATATATATATATATATATATATATATATATGTATATATATATATATATATATATATATATATATATATATATATATATATATATATATATATATATATATATATATATATATATATATATATATGTCGTACCTAGTAGCCAGAACGCACTTTTCAGCCTACTATGCAAGGCCCGATTTGCCTAATAAGCCAAGTTTTCATGAATTAATATATTTTCTCTATTTTTTTTTCTTATGAAATGATAAAGCTATCCATTTCATTATGTATGAGGTCAATTCTTTTTTTATTGGAGTTAAAATTAATATAGATATATGACCGAACCTAACCAACCCTACCTAACCTATCTTTATAGGTTAGGTTAGGTAGCTGAAAATGTTAGGTTAGGTAGTCGAAAAAACATTAATTCATGAAAACTTGGCTTATTAAGCAAATCGGGCCTTGCATAGTAGGCTGAGATGTGCGTTCTGGCTGCTAGGTACGACACATTATATATATATTTATATATATATTTATTTATATATATATATTTATATATATATTTATTTATATATATATATATTATATATATATATATATATATATATATATATATATATATATATATATATATATATATATATATATTAGTATATTTTGGTAGCAGTCTTTCCTGTAGACATATATTATTAAATATGACCGAAAAAGTAAGATTAATAATTCTAACACGAATTTTCTCAATCTTTCATACATTACGCTTCACTGTTGGAGGTAAATCAAAAATCACTTCTCCAAAATTCATTTTTTATTTCTAGTCTGACGCGACACGGGCGCGTTTCGTAAAACTTATTACATTTTCAAAGACTTCACAAATACACAACTGATTAGAACGTATCTCTGATTTTATATCTACATTTGAGTGAGGTGGGAAGGGTGATGTGGCATTAACACAAGACAGAACAGGAGGGGATATTAATAGGGTATTAAAAGTATCAACACAAGACAGAACAGAAACAATGGGTATTGAATAGAAGTGTTTGTAGAAAGCCTATTGGTCCATATTTCTTGATGCTTCTATATTGGAGCGGAGTCTTGAGGTGGGTAGAATATAGTTGTGCAATAATTGGCTGTTGATTGCTGGTGTTGACTTCTTGATGTGTAGTGCCTCGCAAACGTCAAGCCGCCTGCTATCGCTGTATCTATCGATGATTTCTGTGTTGTTTACTAGGATTTCTCTGGCGATGGTTTGGTTATGGGAAGAGATTATATGTTCCTTAATGGAGCCCTGTTGCTTATGCATCGTTAAACGCCTAGAAAGAGATGTTGTTGTCTTGCCTATATACTGGGTTTTTTGGAGCTTACAGTCCCCAAGTGGGCATTTGAAGGCATAGACGACATTAGTCTCTTTTAAAGCGTTCTGTTTTGTGTCTTGAGAGTTTCTCATGAGTAGGCTGGCCGTTTTTCTGGTTTTATAGTAAATCGTCAGTTGTATCCTCTGATTTTTGTCTGTAGGGATAACGTTTCTATTAACAATATCTTTCAGGACCCTTTCCTCCGTTTTATGAGCTGTGGAAAAGAAGTTCCTGTAAAATAGTCTAATAGGGGGTATAGGTGTTGCGTTAGTTGTCTCTTCAGAGGTTGCATGGCTTTTCACTTTCCTTCTTATGATGTCTTCGATGAAACCATTGGAGAAGCCGTTATTGACTAGGACCTGCCTTACCCTACAGAGTTCTTCGTCGACTTGCTTCCATTCTGAGCTGTGGCTGAGAGCACGGTCGACGTATGCGTTAACAACACTCCTCTTGTACCTGTCAGGGCAGTCGCTGTTGGCATTTAGGCACATTCCTATGTTTGTTTCCTTAGTGTAGACTGCAGTGTGGAAACCTCCGCCCTTTTCCATGACTGTTACATCTAGAAAAGGCAGCTTCCCATCCTTTTCCGTCTCGTAAGTGAAACGCAGCACGGAACTCTGCTCAAATGCCTCCTTCAGCTTCTGCAGATGTCTGACATCAGGTACCTGTGTAAAAATGTCGTCAACATACCTGCAGTATATGGCCGGTTTCAAGTTCATGTCGACTAAGACTTTTTGCTCGATGGTACCCATGTAGAAGTTTGCAAACAGGACACCTAGGGGAGAACCCATGGCGACCCCATCTACTTGCTTATACATGTGCCCATCCGGGCTCAAGAAGGGTGCCTCTTTAGTACAAGCTTGGAGTAGTTTCCTCAGAATACTTTCTGGCATGTCAAGAGTACAGACTGGCAAAGCGACTAAACGGCCTGCTGACTCCTTATGTTCCTTGCGCCTTCAGCCTGAAGTCTCCAAAGGAATTTGTGGACTTACTGCGGGGCACACGGGCCACAGGGATAAGAGCCTCGTTGGACGTAGAATCGCTGTTTACCAACGTACCTGTGGACGAGACAATCGGAATGATAGCCGACAGAGTGTATCGTGATCCAGCCTGTACTCCTCTTGACATGCCAGAAAGTATTCTGAGGAAACTACTCCAAGCTTGTACTAAAGAGGCACCCTTCTTGAGCCCGGATGGGCACATGTATAAGCAAGTAGATGGGGTCGCCATGGGTTCTCCCCTAGGTGTCCTGTTTGCAAACTTCTACATGGGTACCATCGAGCAAAAAGTCTTAGTCGACATGAACTTGAAACCGGCCATATACTGCAGGTATGTTGACGACATTTTTACACAGGTACCTGATGTCAGACATCTGCAGAAGCTGAAGGAGGCATTTGAGCAGAGTTCCGTGCTGCGTTTCACTTACGAGACGGAAAAGGATGGGAAGCTGCCTTTTCTAGATGTAACAGTCATGGAAAAGGGCGGAGGTTTCCACACTGCAGTCTACACTAAGGAAACAAACATAGGAATGTGCCTAAATGCCAACAGCGACTGCCCTGACAGGTACAAGAGGAGTGTTGTTAACGCATACGTCGACCGTGCTCTCAGCCACAGCTCAGAATGGAAGCAAGTCGACGAAGAACTCTGTAGGGTAAGGCAGGTCCTAGTCAATAACGGCTTCTCCAATGGTTTCATCGAAGACATCATAAGAAGGAAAGTGAAAAGCCATGCAACCTCTGAAGAGACAACTAACACAACACCTATACCCCCTATTAGACTATTTTACAGGAACTTCTTTTCCACAGCTCATAAAATGGAGGAAAGGGTCCTGAAAGATATTGTTAATAGAAACGTTATCCCTACAGACAAAAATCAGAGGATACAACTGACGATTTACTATAAAACCAGAAAAACGGCCAGCCTACTCATGAGAAACTCTCCAGACACAAAACAGAACGCTTTAAAGGAGACTAATGTCGTCTATGCCTTCAAATGCCCACTTGGGGACTGTAAGCTCCAAAAAACCCAGTATATAGGCAAGACAACAACATCTCTTTCTAGGCGTTTAACGATGCATAAGCAACAGGGCTCCATTAAGGAACATATAATCTCTTCCCATAACCAAACCATCGCCAGAGAAATCCTAGTAAACAACACAGAAATCATCGATAGATACAGCGATAGCAGGCGGCTTGACGTTTGCGAGGCACTACACATCAAGAAGTCAACACCAGCAATCAACAGCCAATTATTGCACAACTATATTCTACCCACCTCAAGACTCCGCTCCAATATAGAAGCATCAAGAAATATGGACCAATAGGCTTCCTACAAACACTTCTATTCAATACCCATTGTTTCTGTTCTGTCTTGTGTTGATACTTTTAATACCCTATTAATATCCCCTCCTATTCTGTCTTGTGTTAATGCCACATCACCCTTCCCACCTCACTCAAATGTAGATATAAAATCAGAGATACGTTCTAATCAGTTGTGTATTTGTGAAGTCTTTGAAAATGTAATAAGTTTTACGAAACGCGCCTGTGTCGCGTCAGACTAGAAATAAAAAATGAATTTTGGAGAAGTGATTTTTGATTTACCTCCAACAGTGAAGCGTAATGTACGAAAGATTGAGAAAATTCGTGTTAGAATTATTAATCTTACTTTTTCGGTCATATTTAATAATAAATATATATATATATATATATATATATATATATATATATATATATTTATATATATATATATATATATATATATATATATATATATATATATATATATATATATATATATATATATATATATATATATATCGGACAATTAGTAAAAAAAAAATTTTAATTATTTTACCCTGTACCTAGATTTACCAGACCTGTTTGGTGCATGTTTCAGTACTTCAGAAATCTGGAAGGTCACATCCTCGTCCTCAACTTGTGGATGTGCGTTGATAGATGATTCTGTAAAATTAAGTTATTTATATAATAATAAATTCAGTATAACAATAATATTCTGTAAAATTAAAAGTAATTTATACATCAATCAGATAAAACTCTCCAGAGATGGTGATACACAACATATAAAGGACAAGTTTCAAAACAAAATATGCATTTAGGAATAAGGTTTTGTACATGTAGGTAGCACATGAGAAAATAAGTGGAAGGAGATCAAGTTTATATTAACATGTTAATGGCTTTGTTAAGGCTTTGCAGGAATGAAAAAATATTAATAATATAATATCACCTACCAACTAATTGTACATCATTTATAAGTCAATTATTTGCATTATTATTATTCAATACTAATGATATAAAAATGCATTTTGTAATCTACTATTTATGCAAGTATTAAGCACAGGATCATGAAATAAACTGCAAAATACTGTAATGGATAAACCAATTAAGTTTACATTTTCCTATAGCTAAGTCAGTCAGTTCTATTAGCAGCAGAGAACAATTATGCCCAACCTCTATTAAATGAAACAATCTTAAGAGCAAGTGATAGAAATATAATCATTTATGCTTGGGAAAATATTATGGAATGGTTCCAAATATGAAAAATATTAAGTTTTTTGGTTAAAATTTTTTAACTTAAAATTTAAATTTTTAAGTGAATTTTAAACTTTAAAAAAATTATTTAATTTTTTGGTTACTTACTTAAAATAACATTATATAGTTCTTGTTTTTGTAGAAATGCCAATTTCTTCTTTTGCCCTTCCAGACTGTATAGTGACCACAGGCCGTTTGTTCATATCTTCATTATTCTTCGAACCGTGGTTGCACAATCAGACCCACGTACACTGGTTAAAAGCAACACCTAAAAGCAACAACAAAAATGTAGTACACTGACGAATATATATGTATATATATATATATATATATATATATATATATATATATATATATATATATATATATATATATATATATATATATATATATATATATATATATATATATGTATGCCATATACATATATATGCTATGTTGTATGCTACAACTTGGCTGATAATAAAGCCATTCACAACTGCAGGCCTAATAAAAAAAGGAGGTGGCATAGCAATATCTTACAAAGATACCTTCATCTGCAATAGTGTCATTAGTAATAGAGACGACCATTGTGAATATACCTTTGCCAAGTTCTCCAGTAAATCCCTTAAATCCTCCTTGACTATAAGTGCCATCTATAGATTTCCCAATACCAACATAGCTTCATTCTCAGATAACGTAAGGAATCTTATCATAAATAACAATCTCAACAAAAATCAAACCAACTTAGTGGTTTGTAATGGTGAACAAAACATGCAGATACTTATATATAACCTGTGAATAGAGTGTAATAACAGCAAAACTATTTGTTTATTGTTTTATGACCATAATAATTGAATCACTAATATGATTCACTAATATATAATCCTAATAATAATCACTAATATGATTCACTAATATATAATCCTAATAATAATCACTAATATATAATCCATTGAGCATGCTGCATCTCTTTCAGTCTCTTTGCAATTTGAACAAGAGGGTTTTTAATTGATCGAACCATATTCTTAAAGTAAAGTAAATGAGATGTTCCATATTTTGCAAAATATACGATGAAGGCACACAAACATTCATACCAAAACTGAAGGGCAGGATTTATGAGGAGACATTAGAGGCATTAAATATTCCAAAACTAGAAGACAGAAGGAAAAGAGGAGATATGATCACTACGTACAAAACAGTAACAGGAATTGATAAACTTGATAGGGAAGATTTCCCGAGGCCTGGAATTTCAAGAACAAGAGGTTATAGATTTAAACGAACTAAACAAAGAGGCCGAAGAAATGTAAGATAATTCACTTTTGCAAACAGAATGGTAAACGGTTGGAACAAGTTAGGTGAGAAGGTGGTGGAGGCCAAAACCGTCAAAAGTTTCAAAGCATTATATGACAAAGAGTGCTGGGAAAATGGGACACCACGAGTGTAGCTCTCATCCTGTAACTACACTTAGGATTTCCATAAGTACTTTCGTATTTCAATAATATATCTTCAGAAGGAATCATTCCTCCTGAAATAATTTACATTTACTTGATTCCTTTTGAACATGTATTATTTAAATATGAAAGTACTTAAGGAATTTCCCGTTTCAATTCTTCTTCCGTGGTCTGACACTCACATTTTTCACCACATGTTAATTTCCGTGATTTACACACACACACAAATTTATACACACACACATATAATATATTATATATATATATTTATATACTATATATATATATATATATATATATATATATATATATATATATATATATATATATATATATATATATATATATATATATATATATATATATATATATGCATATAAATATATTATATATATACTGATAATTAGCTAAAAATATATTCAAGTAAATGTAAATTATTTTACCTTGCACCTAGATCCACCAAGCTTGTATGGTGTGCATTTCAGTACTTCGGAAATCTGGAACGATCTGGAATCTCTTATCTGCAATGAAACAGTACATATTATTGCACTTGCCACAATACCACACAAGAATCAGTACTCCTTACCACACAATCAGTACGACTTTTTTCAGCGAGCCACTGAACACACTGAAGATTGATAACCCAAATGAATTTTTCATGGATATGATACCAACATCAAATCATAAATCAGATGTGATCCTATCCCCACTGGATTTTGAAGAAGCCATAGACAGTATGCCTATGCACTCTGCACCAGGCCCTGACTCTTGGAACTCTATATTCATCAAGAACTGTAAAAAACGTTATCGCAGGCCCTTCACATTCTTTGGAGACAAAGCCAAGATACTGGCATTATCCCTGACATACTAAAAACAGCAGAGATAGCACCGCCCCATAAAGGAGGAAATAAGGCAGAGGCAAAAAACTACAGACCGATAGCACTAACATCGCACATCATAAAAATCTTTGAGAGAATGCTAAGAAGTAAGATCACAAAATACATGGAATCACAGCATCTCCATAACCCCAGACAACATGGTTTCAGAACAGGGCGCTCTTGCCTATCACAGTTGCTGGACCACTCTGACATGGCACTAGATGCCATGGAAGACAAACAAAACGCTTTGACAAAAAAAAGCCTTTGACAAATGTGACCATTGTGTTATTGCACATAAAATGCGTTCAAAAGGAATTACCGGAAAAATAGGCAGATGGATATACAACTTCCTGACTAATAGAACCCAATGTGTAGTAGTCAACAAAATAAAATCTGGACCATCAACCGTAAAGAGCTCAGTCCCCAAGGGTACTGTGCTTGCTCCAATACGTTTTCTCATCCTCATATCGGACATAGACAAGGACACAACCTATAGTACTTGATCATCCTTTGCAGATGACACTAGAATCTTCACGAGAGTAGGCAACATAGAGGACACGGCAAACCTCCAATCAGATGTAAATCAGGTCTTTCTATGGGCTACAGAAAATAACATGGTGATTAACGAACATAAGTTTCAGCTCATGCGCTACGGAAAAAATGAAAATATAAAAACGGAAACCACTTACAAAACTCAGTCAAATCATAACATTGAACAGAAAAGCAACGTAAAGGATTTGGGTGTACTGATGTCAGAAGGACTTACATTTAAAGAACACAATAAAGTAGCCGTCACAACTGCAAGAAAAATGACAGGATAGATAACAAGAACTTTTCACACTAGAGATGCTATACCGATGATGATAGTTTTCAAGACGCTAGTGCTCTCTAGAGTGGAATACTGCTGCATAATGAAAGCCCCTTTCAAAGCTGGAGAAATTACTGACCAATACTTATGCATTTATCTTCGGTTTAACACAACAGGCACCAGACACACGCTAGGCATCATACACACTAGGATAAAACAAACATTAGGCTGGAAGTCAGAAAAGAATTCAAAGAATTTTACTGGAAAGGCTTGCTGTTAGGAAAGGAAGTAATTGAGATGAATTAATGCACAGTATGTCAATTTTGTGAAATATATGATAAAGGAACAAAAACATTTATACCAAAACAGAGATGCAGAACTAGGAAACAGGATTTGTTCAACTGAAATTTCAAGACGGCCAGAGACCAAAAGACACAAAAATGGAATCAATATACAAAGAGGCCAAACCCCCAAACATACCAGTAATACAAAGAGAAACAACTACACGGCAGTGAGGAGAGAGGCAGAAAGAAATTTTGAAAAAAAGAATAAACAAATGTAAAGCAGAACAAACCATATTCTATAAATACAGCAACAACCAATTGCAGGTAAAGGATAATATTCAGAGCTTTTAAATGCATGGATGGCGAAATACTCAAGAAATTGTTCACGACTTTTGTTAGACTAAAGCTGGAATATGCAACGGTTGTATGGTGCCCATATCTTAAGAAGCACATAAACTGAAAAAGGTGCAAAGACATGCTACTAAGTGGCTCCCAGAATTGAAGGACAAGAACTATGAGGAGAGGTTAGAGGCATTAAATATACCAAATATACTACACAAATATATATACTACACATACACAATACTAGGATGCACAATAAACTACCCTACACAGGCTGAGTATGGTGTGTACAATAAATGATTAGCTAAAAGATAAGAATGAGTTTGTATAAATGGGGTTAAATCAGAGTGGGAAAATGTAAGTGGAGTTCCTCAAAACTCTGTCCTGGGACCTCTGTAATTCATAATATATACAAATAATTTAGACTCAGGTTTGATCAGCAATATTTGAAAATTTCCAGATGATACAAATGGGATTTTTTTCTGGATTCAGGATTATTTTTTTTATGGCTGAAAACATGTTATCAGCAATAAAAGAAATACAGTATTGCTGGAACAACCGTCGACACCTTCAAGAGAAAACCTGAACATCTTCAAGAAGTGCTGGACAAACAAGGCTGTGGTGGATATGTGGGCCTGAGGGGCCTGTCCAAGCAACAGCCTGTTGGACCAAGCTCTCACATGTCAAGCCTGGCCTTGGAAGGGCTTGGTGAGTAGAACAACTACCAGAACCCTATAATGCATGTATCAAGCAGATAACTAGGTTGTAGAGGATAGATAGATGGAGGGGGTGCAGCAGTGGCTTGTGAAGGGCTGGAGCGTAAATGGACATGCCCAGGAATAAAAAGCATTAGGGTAACAGAACATAGCCCATAAAAATAGTAATGACTGTGAATGAATAATTATATGAATGCAATAATATTTCATATCTCAATATACTAAGCAGGGTGCAAGACGAGGTACTGGTGGTGATAGTGGTTGGTACAAGTCCTCACATCCCCACAGACACCAGTAACAGCCCTCACCTCCCAACACAGTACCCTTGCTCCTTACTCAACACCCCCTTGGACCTTTATTACAGAAAAATAGAATCAATTAATATAATAAAATATAAAATATAAGTGTTTACTTACGATAATACTATCGGTGGAACACAAAATCTTCTTCTTCTTGATAGTAGGTGCAGTTTGCATGAAGGGTTTGTCTTCGCCATGACTGAACTGACGACAAAATGGCCGCTGTGTTGATATGGCGTCAGATGACGCTGTGACGTCACAGGTGATCGAGGAACGCTTTGCGCAATTACTCCCTCGTCGCTTGACCCCATCATTAATAATTTTGTTATTTTATGGGCTTAGACTCGGTTACAAGTATCTCTGGGAATTCTCATTATCTGCTGATGTAGACCTGACCAAATGTAAACTGTGTCAACAAAATTATTCGCACACCCTCCGTCACTATGTGATGGAGTGCGAAAAGATACGTGAATTTAGAGACAATTCTATAACCAATGTTCCAGCGATGTGTCAATATTTCATTCAAAATGATCTGCTACCAGAAATTTTAGCCAAATATCCCCAGTTTGCTAACTGTAGGTAGTAACTAAGTGATTGTAACCTATCCACCGCTGCCCACTGGATGGGGGGCGGTGTGCAGGACAAACATATAAATTTTGACACTAGGTCTCCACATATGTCAGTTGCTTAATTTAGAACCTGTACTTGAGGTCGATCTCGAACCCATTGTTGATGTGATGACTTATATTGAATTTTGTAACTAGCTCATCAAGATTGTAACTTGCTTAGCTAAATGAATTGTGGGGTTCAGTCCCTGAGCCCATTATGTGCCTCTGTAACCCTTTCCACTACCGCCCACAAGATGGGTATGGGGTGCATAATAAATGAACTAAACTAACTAAAAACTATTATTTTATTTTTATTTATTTATGTACAAGAAGTTACATTGGGGGTTAACAGAGAATATAGAAAATAAGTTGAATTAACATTCTTGTAAAGCCACTAGCACGCATAGCGTTTCGAGTAAGTCCTTAAACAGATTTTTATTTATAAATTAACAGTAAAATTGATAAAAAATGTTAGCAGGTATTTTACAGCTTTTCTTTACAGGTACAGATAATTTTAAGTAGAATAATTACAGTAAAATCAGCAAAAGTGTTTGCAGGTAATTTGAAGAAATTTTGACACAAAAGCAGATCAGAATGATACACAATAAAGAAACAAGGATTACTAGGTACATGAGGATAGCGTTTCAGGGTTATACATTGGTTCACTGAAGCACAATATGAAGATCATTTCGAGGAAAAGTTTCAAGGAATAATGCAGTAGTATATGCACTGAATACAACAACCATGATATCAGATGATATCTAAGATTACAATGTTAAAGTTATATGGCTTAGGTACAAATATTGGGGGATTGAGTAACACTAGATACAGTGTGAAGATAAAGCCCATGGTAGAAAACTATGAAGATGAAATTAGGTACTTTTTGGTTTAATTTTTGAATATGGCAGAAGTTGGACAGCTTTTCAAATCATTAGGGAGTGAGTTCCATAGACTAGGTCCCTTTATTTACATAGAGTGTTTACATAGATTAAGTTTGACTCTGGGGATATCAAAGAGATATTTATGTCTGGTGGGGTGGCCATGTGTTCTATTACATCTGTCCAGGAAGAGTTTCAGAACAGGGTTTGCACTTAGAAAAAGGGTTTTATAAACTTAATTTACACAGGAGAATGTATGGAGTGAATTTATGTTTAGCATGTTTAGGGATTTGAACAAGGAAGCTGTGTGTTGTCTGAAGGTAGAGTTAGTTATTGTCCTGATAGCAGATTTTTACTGGATGATGATGGGCTTGAGGTAGTTTGCAGAGGTTGAACCTCAAGCACAAATACCATAAGAATGATAGGGATAGATAAGTGCATAATAGAGTGAGAGGAGAGCAGAGTAGGGTACATAATATCTGATCTTAGAGAGTATACCAACTGTTATAGAAACCTTTTTAGTTATGTGTTGTATATGGGAGCGAAAGGTGAGTCTCTTGTCTAGGAATAGGCCAAGGAACTTTCCATCATTTTTATTGTTAATGTTTACATTAGCTATCTGAAGCTGAATTGCATTTGTTGATTTGTTTCCAAATAAGATATAGTAGATCTTTTCTATGTTTAGTGTGAGTTTGTTGGTTGACATCCACAAGTAGACTTTTTTTAATTAATTGTTTACAACATTATTTAACAGGAATGGGTTGGGGTCAGAGTAGATGAGTAGCATCATCAGCCAACAATATAGGTTTAAGTATGTTAGAGACATTAGGGAGATCATTGATGTATATAAGAAACAGGAGGGTCCTAGGATGCTGCTCTGTGGCACCCCTATGGTAAGTGGTAGAGTGGGAGAGGTTATATCATTGATGGCTACATATTTGTGTCTGTTACTAAGATAGGATCGGATATAGTTCAGGGCAGTTCAAAGTTGTTGTTGTATTTGTGTCTAGCTTCAGACACAAGCATGTTACAGTTATGTCTTAAGGAGTTGAGAGCAATTAAGGATGATAAAGAGTCACTTACAATTAATGTATCAAGTTTGGATACTTGTACACATTTCAGTGCAAGGAGCAAGGCAAATAGTTCAGTCTGAAGGGTAGAGGCCCAGTTGTTTATACGGACTCCCCACTCAAAATATAAGTCATAGCCTATTGTCAGGACAACTGCACTTCCAGCTGCACCCGTTGGGCGCTGTAGGAAACCTTCAGTGTATATGATTTGAGAGAGAGAATGCTCTGTGGACAGAGCATCAATATGGCTTAAGACGTTGAGCTTTGCCTCAAAACAAAGCTGGGACTGATCTCTAATTTGCTCCTTTGATGGAAAGGGAGGGATTAAAATTGAAAAGGGTGTAATTTCCTACAGTGCAGGAAAGTGATATTTTTGTCTCTCTTGGTACAAATTATAAATCTGATACTTTCTAAGTTCAGTTCCAATTTTATTTATCTATTTGAAACAATGTTTACATTCAATAAAGAAATTCTGGAGGGCTTCTGTGCAAGGGTTAGGATGAGATAGCCTAAGCATTTTTATGCCAATTTGACAGTTAATTTTAGTAACACGATAAACAACGCTCGGAATGTTAAGTTCCTTTCTCATATTAAGTATCTTTGTGGTACGAGGGCACCCAAGGATTATCCTCAAGGCTTCGTTCTGCAATTTTTCAAGCCCTCCAAGCTTTCTTTCAGGATGCCTTAAAGTTAGTTTAGTTCATTTATTATGCACCCCATACCCATCTTGTGGGCGGTAGTGGAAAGGGTTGCAGAGGCACATAATGGGCTCAGGGACTGAACCCCACAATTCATTTAGCTCAGCAAGTTACAATCTTGATGAGCTAGTTACAAAATTCAGTATAAGTCGTCACATCAACAATGGGTTTGAGATCGACCACAAGTACAGTTTCTAAATTAAGCAACTGACATATGTGGAGAGCTAGTGTTACAATTGATATGTTTGTCCTGCACACCGCCCCCCATCCAGTGGGCAGCGGTGGATAAGTTACAATCACTTAGTTACTACCTACAGTTAGCAAACTGGGGATATTTGGCTAAAATTTCTGGTAGCAGATCATTTTGAATGAAATATTTACATATCGTTGGTACACTGGTTATAGAATTGTCTCTGAATTCACTATCACATAATGACGGAGGGTGTGCGAATAATTTTGTTGACACAGTTTGGTCAGATCTACATCAGCAGATAATGAGAATTCCCAGAAATACTTGTAACCGAGTCTAAGCCGAGCAGTAGTAACATCTAGAAGTCTGCTGATTTTATTGGATGAACCATAGATGTGTGGCTCTTGCATAATAGTATTGAGCGAAAGTTAATCTCCCCAAACACTTTCGCGTTTTGGGCAAGTTACCCCTCCACTCTCTCCATTTTTTTTGGACATAATAATAATAATAATAATAATAATAATTTTTATTTAGGTAAGGTACATACATAAAGAGATTTACAAAGTTTGTTGGCTTTATAGATAGAGCTAGTACATACATTGCCTAAAGCCACTATTACGCAAAGCGTTTCGGGCAGGAAAAACATTAATGACTACAGCTTAAAACTAATGGGTAAAAAGAAAAGATGTGATGAGTACATATAAAAAATAGAGGTTAAAGAGGGGGGAACATTGTTGAAAAAGCAGCACAAATACAATTACAAATTATTACAGAAAATTACATTCAAACAGCGTTGATTTGAAAAACAAAAAATATACATGGGTTGACAACAGGGGGGTAAGGTGGGCTACATGGAATTTATTAGGTATAGCTTCGTTTTTAACTTAAACTGGTTGAGAGAGGTACAGTCTTTAACATGGTTGGGAAGGTCATTCCACATTCATTGCCTGGTAGTGTGCGGAAATACTGAAAAGTGTATACTCTTTTCAACTTTGTCACCTTAATCCTCGTCCTATGTCTTTCATTTTGGTATCAATGCGTTCGCAATAGAATTCCCAACAGAACTATATGCATATAATGTCAAAGACAGCAGCGCGCTCCACCCGCCGACAAGATGAATGTAGGCCAAGGGTACCAGAAAAAGAAAGCTGAGCCACCCTCAGGCAACTCTCATTACATTAGAGAGCGTGGTAATACTGAAAAGTGTATACCCTTTTCAACTTTGTTACCTCAATTCTCATCCTAGGTTTTTCAATTTGGTATCAATGTGTTCGCAATAGAATTCTCTACAGGACTAAAGGCATATAAACTCCAAAAGCCCTGCTTACCATCCGCAAGAAACAGAGTAAGCGAGAGTGTGTTACCAGGGAGCGCACAAGAGCGATAAAATGTATACACTCTTTCATTTTGGTCACCCCAATTGTCATCCTAGGTCTTTCATTTTGGTATCAATGTGTTAGCAATAGAATTATCTACAGGTTTAAATGCATATAAACTCCAAAAGCAAGGTGTACCATCCGCACAAAACAGAGAAAGTGAGAGAAAGTAACCCGGAAGCACTCTAGTGCAATGTAATGTGAACACTCTTTTCACTTTGGTTACCTCAATTCTCGCCATATGTCTTTCATTTTGGTATCAATGTGTTCGCAATTGTATCTGCTGGCATTTTACCCTTTGCTTGGATCTGAAGGGTTTTAGGCTCACCACGATGCAATCTGATACTACCGCAGGTGTATATACCTATCTTCAAGCAGCAATTCACTCATTCAAACCGACTTATAATAGTTATCCATATATAAATGGTAATCTTTGTTCTACCTGTCCTATTCTACCTGTTAACCTGTCATATGAAGAAAGATTGTCAAAGCTTATATTACATTCTCTAGAAAAGCGAAGAATTAGGAGTGACATATAGTAGAGGTGCACAATTGGACGAATGGACATAACAAAGGGCCCAGCAAACATTTTCACGTTTTTAAAACGTTCTAAAAACGACATTTCATTGTTTTCAGCACGTTTATAATTACGTTTTAAAAATGTTTTTTGAGAATTTTTTTATACGACCTTAGAACGTAAATAAATAACATTTAAAAAAACCTTTTTATAATCTTTTAATTACCTACATTAAAACATTTAGGGTAAATCAGGGTATAATAATTTTTTAAATTATATCTGAAATAGAAAGGGAGAGAAAGAAAGAAGACATATCTGAGAAAGAAATGGACATCCTATATATGTACGTGTAAATTACAAATAAATAGGGTACAAAAAGAGAATTAAAATATTATATTTATTTAAGATTGAGTAATACAGCAAAATATATGTAATAGCTCGAAATATATAGACTATATCTATAATAGAATATAAAAGTAAAAATCTATATAAGCAATATGTGAACACAATAGATTTCGTGATCAAGCAGCCTGTGATTCATGTCATGCTGAGTGAGATCAGCCTGACGTTACAAGCAGTTATTGTTACTTAAAACTAAAACAAGTAAAATTCTGTATAACAATAATATTCTGTAAAATTAAAAGTAATTTACACATCAGATAAAACTCTCCAGAGATGGTGATACACAACATATAAAAGACAAGTTTCAGAACAAGATATGCATTTAGGAATAAGGTTTCGTACATGTAGGTAGCACATGAGAAAAAAAGTGGAAGGTGATCAAGTTTATATTAACATGTTAACGGCTTTATTGAGGCTTTGCAAGAATGAAAAAATATTACTAATATAATCTCACCGACCAATGAATTGTACGTTGTTTAAAAGTCAATTATTTACATTATTATTATTATATAATACTAATGATATAAAAATGCATTTTGCAATCTACTATTTATGCAAGTATTAACCACAGGATCATGAAATACACTGCAAAATACTGTAAAGGATAAACCAATTAAGTTTACATTTTCCCATAGCTAAGTCAGTCAGTTCTACAGTACTAGCAGCAGAGAACAATTATGACCAACCTCTATTAAATGAAACAATCTTAAGAGCAAGTGATAGAAATATAATCATTTATACTTAATGTACACTTAATTTGAACTGAAAATTTTAATTTTTTAGTGAATTTTAAATAAAAAAAAATTATTTAATTTTTTTGTTACTTACTTAAAATAACATTATATAGTTCTTGTTTTTCTAGAAATGCTAATTTCTTCTTTTGTCCTTTTAGGCTGTATAATGACCAAAGGCCGTTTGTTCCTATCTTCTTCATCATTCTTCGAACCGTAGTTGCACAATCAGACCCACGTACACTGGTTAAAAGCAACACCTAAAAGCAACAACAAAAATGTAGTACACTAGTAATTTTGATATATGTATGTATGTATGTATGTATGTATGTATGTATGTATGTATGTATGTATGTATGTATGTGTGTATGTATGTATGTATGTGTATGTATGTGTATGTATACATATACATATATATATATATATATATATATATATATATATATATATATATATATATATATATATATATATATATATATATATATATATATATATATATATTATTAAATATGACCGAAAAAGTAAGATTAATAATTCTAACACGAATTTTCTCAATCTTTCGTACATTACGCTTCACTGTTGGAGGTAAATCAAAAATCACTTCTCCAAAATTCATTTTTATTTCTAGTCTGACGCGACACGGGCGCGTTTCGTAAAACTTATTACATTTTCAAAGACTTCACAAATACACAACTGATTAGAACGTATCTCTGATTTTATATCTACATTTGAGTGAGGTGGGAAGGGTAATGTGGCATTAACACAAGACAGAACAGGAGGGGATATTAATAGGGTATTAAAAGTATCAACACAAGACAGAACAGAAACAATGGGTATTGAATAGAAGTGTTTGTAGAAAGCCTATTGGTCCATATTTCTTGATGCTTCTATATTGGAGCGGAGTCTTGAGGTGGGTAGAATATAGTTGTGCAATAATTGGCTGTTGATTGCTGGTGTTGACTTCTTGATGTGTAGTGCCTCGCAAACGTCAAGCCGCCTGCTATTGCTGTATCTATCGATGATTTCTGTGTTGTTTACTAGGATTTCTCTGGCGATGGTTTGGTTATGGGAAGAGATTATATGTTCCTTAATGGAGCCCTGTTGCTTATGCATCGTTAAACGCCTAGAAAGAGATGTTGTTGTCTTGCCTATATACTGGGTTTTTTGGAGCTTACAGTCCCCAAGTGGGCATTTGAAGGCATAGACGACATTAGTCTCTTTTAAAGCGTTCTGTTTTGTGTCTGGAGAGTTTCTCATGAGTAGGCTGGCCGTTTTTCTGGTTTTATAGTAAATCGTCAGTTGTGTCCTCTGATTTTTGTCTGTAGGGATAACGTTTCTATTAACAATATCTTTCAGGACCCTTTCCTCCGTTTTATGAGCTGTGGAAAAGAAGTTCCTGTAAAATAGTCTAATAGGGGGTATAGGTGTTGTGTTAGTTGTCTCTTCAGAGGTTTTTTCGGTCATATTTAATAATATATGTCTTCAGGAAAGACTGCTACCAAAATATACTAATATATTTATATATATATATATATATATATATATATATATATATATATATATATATATATATATATATATATATATATATATATATATATATATATATATATATATATATATATATATTGGTGTATACTGGCAGCAGGTTTTCTTTCAAACATGTTTCATTGAATATGACCGCATATTCTGTATTTATTATTTTCTGGTTTAGGGCTTCTATCCCTCTAACTATTTTCTTAGCATCAGGGCTTAATTGAAATAGGAGTTCTCCAAAACTCATTTTCGTACTTTTAAGGTGAAGAAAAGAAGTGATTTACTATAGAGTGTATTACACTTATTTATATAATTTGCATGACGTTTCGAACCTCCATGGTTCATTCTCAAGTGAACAGATCTTACAATACTCTTAGAGAGTTCTCTTAGAGTTAGTTCTCTTAGAGAGAACAACAAGAGAAAACAAGAGAAATGTTTCTAACAAGAGAAATGTTGAACAAGAATACTTGCATAATAGACAAAACCCAAGATGCAAGAAGATTACAAATTCTTGAGGCAATTCACATAAGAATAGAGCGACCTACCATAAACACCCAAATCACGGAACTATTTACTCTACCTACCATGAGAGTAAGGACAAGACAAGAACATATCGATGCCAACACAGAAGACAATGTCCAACATAACATGCCAATTACACTGGATTAATCTTTGTTTAGATAGGAGATGCCTCGTATGGGCCAATAAGCCTTCTGCAGCCTCTATGTTTCACCTCACATTTATCCCTTATGTATCCCCCCATGTTTTCACCTTCATTGTATTATCACCTGACCCAGTGCGGGTATAAAATCAACTAGTATTGTAAGATCTGTTCACTTGAGAATGAACCATGGAGGTTCGAAACGTCGTGCAAATTATATAAATAAGTGTAATACACTCTATAGTAAATCACTTCTTTTCTTCACCTTAAAAGTACGAAAATGAGTTTTGGAGAACTCCTATTTCAATTAAGCCCTGATGCTAAGAAAATAGTTAGAGGGATAGAAGCCCTATAATAAATACAGAATATGCGGTCATATTCAATGAAACATATATATATATATATATATATATATATATATATATATATATATATATATATATATATATATATATATATATATATATATATATATATATATATATATATATATATATATATATCATAACTTATGATAAGGCATCTTATCATAAATAACATCTCAACAAAAATCACATCATTCTAGGAGGTGATTTCAATATTGACCTGGGTCTACAAAATAACCCTCTAGTTGACTATTTCCATAACAGCATGTAATCCTCTATGATAATCCCCACAATCACCAAGCACTAGACCAAAGTTCTCAAGTCAAGCCTAGCCTCGGGCCGGGCTTGGGGAGTAGAAGAACTCCCAGACCCCCATCAAGCAGATAAGTGTGTGTGTTATGAAGAGATACATCTCAACGACTAACAAAATTAGCAAGAGAAATATAGTCGTTGAAATGTAAGCCTCATCCTAACCATACACTCAAGACCTTGAGAAAGCACTCAGGAGAGTGTGAAAGACTCTGTGTTAATATTACATAATTTACAAATACATAAGTGTTATATTTTATCCTATCCTATATAAACAAGATTATATCATTATTCTTATTATTTAGCAATTTTATCTTTTCTGCATGAACTATCAAAAAATTTTAATTAGAAAATTAGCAAATATCTGTAATATTTAAGATGAAAAATTGAAGGAAACATTACTGTTAAAATACCACTTACAAATTTTGTTCTGAAACTCGATTCCGCTAACTTCCTATTGAGAACATTAAGATCACCTTCTGCAGCAATAGGATTTGGTATTAGATCTTCTATGATCTTGTCTGTTTCTTTTGTAGTCAAAGTTGCTTTCAATATCTTCACATCACTTTTCAGTTCATTCACATCACTTTTCAGTTCATTCACTTCAGTGTATATGGCCTGCAACATGTTACCTGGAAATTTATACAGTATATAGAAAGTGTACATGCTATTATATTACATATCTTGAATGTACATTTAAAATAAAAGCATTATAAAGTATATTTTAAAATAACTGACACTGAGAAAGCACCCAAAAAGTAGGCTATGACTGATGTGATAGATAATGGGATAATTTCTTAGTAATTATGAAACTGCTTATATAATTGGAAGCAAATTCAGCAATCTAACCTGCTCAGTTTGCAGTCTACTTGAACATGAAACTTATGCCTATCACCCATAGGGTACATATAGGTTATAGGCTACATAATAAATTAATTAAACTTTCAAAACTTACTCATATTCTGCATCATTTCTTTCAAACTCCCATCGTTCTTGTCTGGTGACTTTGGGTCGAATAAATTCCTTGACCTTGGAGTCCTAACGACTGAAGTACTTGGCGTGACCAGCTCATTGTCTTTAAGATTGCAAGATTTAGCTATTAAAATCTAACTACTGTACTGTATAATCAACAAATTTCATGAGCTTTTACTACTGCATACTAATATTATAAGTTATACTATATGTCTACATCACATTTAAACTACCCAACATCAGAAAGAGGGTGAGCCAACATCAGAGAGGGGGGGGGTTATCATGAGAGAGAGGAGGGCCAACATGAGAAGAGAAGAAAAAAGAAAAGAAAGAAATAAATAAAGAAAAAGAAAGAAAAGAAAGATAGAGACATACAGAGACAGACAGACACATACACACAGAATAAGAAGAGGTGACAGAACAAAAAAAAAGGGATTATACATCAACGAGTGCTTGACTAGGAACAGACAGCAAATCCTCTACCGCCTGCGTCAAATCCGTCAACAAAACCCAGATGCGATTCATCAGTGCTTCGTTAGAGATGGTCTGATAAAGGTGAGAAAAACCGCAGAGGGCAAAATGTTTACTATTACTAGAGAAGAAAACCTCAACACTTTCCTCTCCCAATGTGGTTTGTCTCACCTTATCACTCCCAATGAATTAACTTAATTAACCCCCTGTCAACTAGTGGGGCTAGGTATCCTAAGTCTCCTTGGTTCATTTTCTGACTTAATTTTTAACTTACTCTTACCTAGTCATTTACCGAAATTATTTAATTGAGTTATTAAGTAGTTCTTCAGGTCTTTTTAATTATACAGTCATTACTGAACTATCTATAGTTATTAATCATTAGCTTAAATTTGCCTATGTTTATTATTCAACTTTTCTTTGATTTCATTTATTACCTAGGTTGCCTAGCCTCGCCATGCTCCCTTACTCCATTGTACCCCTGGCTTTGCCTGCATCTCAAATTGCAAATTGTTACTTACAGTGTACCTGAGAGTACTCGTAAGCAATCTACCTCATTTTTTCTTTTTTTTTTCTTTTTTGCTCAATTTGTTTTTTTTTTGTATTGCTTAGTCTTGCTTATATTTTTTGTTTTGTATTTCTATATCTTGTGTTCTGTATAGTCCATGTTTACATGTTTTTTCTTTAATCTCATTAATTGCCTAGGTTGCCTAGCCTAGCCATACTCCCTTACTCCATTGTACCCCTGTAAGCCCCTTTTGTGTTTGTTTTGTACAGTATTGTGTATATATTTTTCCCTATTTTATAGCTTATTTCTACTTATTTCTGATTCTACAATCAGCTTTTTTTATGCAGTCAAGTATAGACCCAGAACTTAACCTCTTATCCACTATCTATGACAATAATCACTTTAATGATCTAAATTGCAGATATTTTGCAGCACATGATGTAAACAATGTATTAACTCATAATCACAATATCTCTGTAATCAATTTGAACGTTAGATCCCTAGGTAAACACTTCGATGATGTTAGTGCCTTGATTGAAACTATTGGCAACAAATTCTCTTTTATTATACTTACTGAAACATGGTTGAAAGAGGATACTACTCAACTCTTTAACATGCCTAACTACTCAGCAATTCACAACTGTCGTCAACTTCAGAGAGGTGGTGGCACTGCTCTTTACTACCACCAAGAACTAACATGCTTAAAAGAAATTAGAACTAGAGACTGCTATGGGGAGTATATCTTCGCCAGCTTCAGAGTCAAGGGTGCCGAGTCTGTCCTGTCTGTGGGTGCAGTCTATAGAATTCCCAACACTGATGTGTCTGTATTCAACTCAAACCTTAGAAATCTAATACTTGATAACAGACTGAACAAAAACCACCTAATTATCGCAGTGGACTTTAATATTGACCTCTGCGAGCCAGAACACCCTACTGCTGTTAGCTTCCTCAACTGTATGAATTCCTGCTTCCTCATACCCTTAATCACTAGACCTACTAGAATCACTGATAGCACTGCCACGACTCTAGATCACATCTGGACCAACATAACCTCTCCGCTTACTTCAGGTATAATCACCGATAGCACTACAGACCACTACCCCACATTTCTCTTAACTAACATTAGCAAACCACCTCTAGAAACAAGGGAGTTAAGCTTTAGGCTGCACAATGAAACTGCTATAAACAATTTTATAACTGCTGCTGATAATGTCAACTGGGAGTCCGAGTTAGGTAACATAGGGGACATCAACCTAGCAGTGCAATCTTTTCTACAAACAACTCTTAGCCTTTATAACACCCACTGTCCTAGGCTTACAAAACAAGTCACAAGCAAAAGGCTTAACAATCCTTGGCTTACAAAGGGAATACTGAAATCCATTAACAAAAAACACGACCTTGAGAAGAAGTATAGGTTAGGAAATGTCTCCAAAGAACTCTCAAAGAATTACTCATTATTGCTATCTAAGATAATTAGACGAGCCAAAACTAAATACTACGAAGATAAATTTACTCAAATAAAGAGCAACATTAAACAAACTTGGAGAACAATTTCTCAAATATTGGGATCAAAGAATATATATATATATATATATATATATATATATATATATATATATATATATATATATATATATATATATATATATATATATATATATATATATATATATATATATATATATATATATATATATATATATATATATATATATATATATATATATATATATATATATATATAGATAGGGCCATCAACACACCTCCAGCTAGGGCCACCAACACACCTCCAGGGCCATCAACACGCCTCCAGGGCCATCAACACAACACCACCATCAACACACCTCCAGCCAGGGCCACCAACACACCTCCAGGGCCACCAACACACCTCCAGGGCCATCAACACGCCTCCAGGGCCATCAACACAACACCACCATCAACACACCTCCAGCCAGGGCCACCAACACACCTCCAGGGCCACCAACACACCTCCAGGGCCATCAACACGCCTCCAGGGCCATCAACACAACACCACCATCAACACACCTCCAGCCAGGGCCACCAACACGTCTCCAGGGCCATCAACACACCTCCAGGGCCACCAACACACCTCCAGGGCCATCAACACACCTCCAGGGCCACCAACACACCTCCAGGGCCATCAACACACCTCCAGGGCCACCAACACACCTCCAGGGCCACCAACACACCTCCAGGGCCATCAACACGCCTCCAGGGCCATCAACACAACACCACCATCAACACACCTCCAGCCAGGGCCACCAACACACCTCCAGGGCCACCAACACACCTCCAGGGCCACCAACACACCTCCAGGGCCATCAACACACCTCCAGGGCCATCAACACACCTCCAGGGCCACCAACACACCTCCAGGGCCACCAACACACCTCCAGGGCCATCAACACGCCTCCAGGGCCATCAACACAACACCACCATCAACACACCTCCAGCCAGGGCCACCAACACACCTCCAGGGCCACCAACACACCTCCAGGGCCACCAACACACCTCCAGGGCCACCAACACACCTCCAGGGCCATCAACACGCCTCCAGGGCCATCAACACAACACCACCATCAACACACCTCCAGCCAGGGCCACCAACACACCTCCAGGGCCACCAACACACCTCCAGGGCCACCAACACACCTCCAGGGCCATCAACACGCCTCCAGGGCCATCAACACAACACCACCATCAACACACCTCCAGCCAGGGCCACCAACACACCTCCAGGGCCACCAACACACCTCCAGGGCCACCAACACACCTCCAGGGCCACCAACTCACCTCCAGGGCCACCAACACGTCTCCAGGGCCATCAACACACCTCCAGGGCCACCAACACACCTCCAGGGCCACCAACACACCTCCAGGGCCACCAACACACCTCCAGGGCCATCAACACACCTCCAGGGCCACCAACACACCTCCAGGGCCACCAACACACCTCCAGGGCCATCAACACGCCTCCAGGGCCATCAACACACCTCCAGCCAGGGCCACCAACACACCTCCAGGGCCACCAACACACCTCCAGGGCCACCAACACACCTCCAGGGCCATCAACACGCCTCCAGGGCCATCAACACAACACCACCATCAACACACCTCCAGCCAGGGCCACCAACACACCTCCAGGGCCACCAACACACCTCCAGGGCCACCAACACACCTCCAGGGCCATCAACACGCCTCCAGGGCCATCAACACAACACCACCATCAACACACCTCCAGCCAGGGCCACCAACACACCTCCAGGGCCACCAACACACCTCCAGGGCCACCAACACACCTCCAGGGCCATCAACACGCCTCCAGGGCCATCAACACAACACCACCATCAACACACCTCCAGCCAGGGCCACCAACACGTCTCCAGGGCCATCAACACACCTCCAGGGCCACCAACACACCTCCAGGGCCATCAACACACCTCCAGGGCCACCAACACACCTCCAGGGCCATCAACACACCTCCAGGGCCACCAACACACCTCCAGGGCCACCAACACACCTCCAGGGCCATCAACACGCCTCCAGGGCCATCAACACAACACCACCATCAACACACCTCCAGCCAGGGCCACCAACACACCTCCAGGGCCACCAACACACCTCCAGGGCCACCAACACACCTCCAGGGCCACCAACACACCTCCAGGGCCACCAACACGTCTCCAGGGCCATCAACACACCTCCAGGGCCACCAACACGCCTCCAGGGCCACCAACACACCTCCAGGGCCACCAACACACCTCCAGGGCCACCAACACGTCTCCAGGGCCATCAACACACCTCCAGGGCCACCAACACGCCTCCAGGGCCATCAACTCAACACCACCATCAACACACCTCTAGCCAGGGCCATCAACACAACACCACCATCAACACACCTCCAGCCAGGGCCATCAACACACCATCCAGCCTACCACCACAAGCTTATATATATACTACACATGTCTAAGAGCAAATAAAAGAAAAGTTACCTTAACTATTGAAGATGCAGCAGGATTTTGTGGATAAGCCAACAGCAGTCCCTCTCGACACGGTTTTAAAATGGCGGCGACTACCACAACATGCAACGAGCCTAAAGAATGTCCAGCGCTAGCATTATCTAAACGCTATTATATATTATCAAGCAATACGGAAATCTAAAATAAAAAAAATGATACAAATAATTGTATTAAATATTTATTTGCAATTACAATACCTCGGGAATATATTTTTGCGTTAGCAAAACATATTAAGTTTGTATTTAGTTTAACTCAAATTAAAAAATTCTTTACAAATTCATTCATGTTTTTATTCATGTTGTTCATGTTTTTATGTTAAAATGTTTTTGTTGATTTGTTTGTATATTTTCATAAGTAAAGCATGCTTACCGTCTTATTCCAAGTTTTATGATAACTTTACAAGGTTTAAAACATAAAGTTCAATATATATTCTGGTTTTCACACAGGAATTATACGTTAATATAACATCATAATAACGTAATGATGTCGTGTAAATAACGTTATACTGACGTCATATAAATGTTATATTTATGTTATAAGAACGTAAATTGGATAGCTTTACAGAAAGTAAACAAAAAAAACTAAATGTTGACTGAAAATTATTTATTCTTAAATATAAAGCATGAAAACATTATAATTCCATAGCATTTACTATTATTTTTAAATTTTTACATAAATCTTAAAAAATTGTGTCTCAAGAATATATGTTTTTAGTTATATCCTTTGGTTTTAAGAACGTCAGATATACGTATTTATGTCAAAAGTTACAGTATTACCTTTGTGGGACCATTTAAAAACGTCCACAAACGTTCTGTGTTTGCTGGGGGGACATTAATGGGGTATTAAAAGTAGCAACACAAGACAGAACTCGAAACAATGTGTAAAAATTGGAAAAATTTAGATTTAGGAAAGAACTGCATGGGTAAATACACTGGGTTTGTACCTTAAGGTTCATGTATGCAATATTACAGAGTTCCAGTTAACTCCCATGCATGCAATCAATTTATGTTTATGTTAAAATGTTTTTGTTGATTTGTTTGTATATTTTCATAAGTAAAGCATGCTTACCGTCTTATTCCAAGTTTTATGATAACTTTGCAAGGTTTAAAACATAAAGTTCAACATATATTCTGGTTTTCATACAGGAATTATATGTTAATATAACATCATAATAACGTAATGATGTCGTGTAAATAACGTTATACTGACGTCATATAAATGTTATATTTATGTTATAAGAACGTAAATTGGATAGGTTTACATAAAGTAAACAAAACAAACTAAATGTTGACTGAAAATTATTTATTCTTAAATATAAAGCATGAAAACATTATAATACCATAGCATTTACTATTATTTTTAAATTTTTACATAAATCTTAAAAAACTGTGTCTCAAGAATAAATGTTTTTAGTTATATCCTTTGGTTTTAAGAACGTCAGATATACGTATTTATGTCAAAAGTTACAGTATTACCTTTGTGGCACCATTTAAAAACGTTCACAAACGTTCTGTGTTTGCTGGGTACGGGGAGGGAGCTCCGTAATTTTTAAAATACATGTATCTTCATTAGAACTTTAAAGATGTTTATGGTAAAGTGTTTAAAGTTAAGCTTATATGTCTGCCTTTCTTGAGACATATAAAACATATATGTTTACTAACGAATTCACGTGAAATAAACATTGTTCTGAGAGAGAATTGCTCGGTCGATCGATCTGTCCGGGGTCGGAGCTCGGCTATTATAAAAGTACATGTATCTTCGCTTTAAATTTAAATATGCCCATGGTAAGGTATTTAGAATGAAGCTTATATTTCTATCTTTCTTGTGACATATAAAACTCTTACGTTTATTAAGGAGTCTGCGTGAAATAGGCATGGTTCTGAGATGAATGCTGCTTTTTTCGAGCTCGACGAGCGATGAAAACTGCCCCTTTTATAAAACTACAAATATCTTCGGTTTTACTTAAAATATTTGTCTGGTAGAGGTTTTACAGTTAGATCACGTGTTTGTCTTTCTACTGACTAATATATAATTTTGGTTTAATAAGTCATCAAGATGTTTTCAACAATATTCTTTCGGCGTTCGTCTTTTCCAACATGGGCGACCCTTTTGGAAACGCGATACCTGGGCTAACCCATCCCATAGTTGGGTCTGTTACCATTATGGTTCGGAACACCTGTCGACCCTGTGGACGCCCTACTGACCCTGTGGGCGGCAGTGGACCCCCTACCAACCCTGTAGGCGGTAGTTGTTGTTTTTTTATTATTATTATTTTCTACCACAAACGTGGCCACACATTTACAATGCTAACCAGCATAAATACATTTCCTTCTGTCCTCCATGGACAGGGTTATAGATCAGTTAAACATATAGTTCAGGGATTTATTGAACAATCAACCACAGAAGGTGATTCGGTACTTTTAAAATGCTAAGCTAACCTACATATGGTACGCATGTGCCGGCTATACCAGCCGGACGAAATGTCTGGGAACAAATGTACCGGGCTACACCGGACATACGACAACGTCTGGGACAAACGTGCGGGCTAAACCGGCCAGGCTAGAACATCTGGGGACGAACGTGCGGGCTAAACCGGCCCGACGAGACGTCTGGAGACGCCTACAACTAACACATCCTAGCTGACTTTACATAATCACATAAAGGCAAAGCAGAGGTTAAACAAACATAAATGTAAAACCAGCAAAGAAACACGCAGCTTGACACCGCATAAAATTCATTAATACTGTAAATTGAGGAAACTTATGGAAAACAAATCCATCAAAACAAAGCGAGGGGCCAGAGGCCTGTGACACTGCAGCTAGCCTAACCTAGCTAACTTTACCTAATAACTTAAAGGCAATAGCAAAAGTTAAACAAATGTAAAACCAGCTAAAGAAAACACGCAGCTTGACACTGCATAAATTTCAATAATAAATTAAGGAAACTTATGGAAAAACAAATCCAGGAAAACAAAGCTAGGGGCCAGAGGCCTGTGACACCGCAGCTAGCCTAACCTAGCTGACTTTCCCTAATAACTTAAAGGCAATAAGCAAAAGTAAAATAAACCTAAATGTACAACCTGCAAAAGAAACATGGAGCTTGACACTGCATTAAATTCATTAATAAGTTAAGGAAACTTATGGAAAATACTAGTCCATTAACTTAAAGCTAGTGGCCAGAGGCCTGTGACTCGGCAGCTAGCCTAACTTAGCTGACTTTACACAATAACTTATAGGCAATAAGCAAAAGTTAAAACAAACCTGAATGTAAAGCCTGCAAAAGAAACATGCAGCTTGACACCATTAAATTCATTAATAAATTAAGGAAACTTATGAAAAATACAAGTCCATGAAAAATTAAAGCTAGGGGCGAAAGCAAAGGTAAAATTACAGTAAATATTGTAGCGTGAGGAAACACACCCTGACTAACAGTCAGACTGTAAAGAAGGACTTATATAAAGAACGTAAATAATAAATAACGGCATAACAGAAGTCGCCCAACAGCATACCTCACGGTATGCACGGTATATGTACATGTATATATACGGGTGTGTACATGTGTATGCAAAATTGATAATTTTGTAACTAGCGTCAAACATTATTTGCTTAGCTAAACGAACTAGAGGGTTCAGTTCCTGATCCGATTATGTGCCTCTGTAATCCTTTACACCACCGCACACGGGATGGGTATGGGGTGCATTATAAAGAAAGAAATTGAATTGATTATCACGTAAGTGCTTAAGTAATTTCCTGTTTGATTTTTCATTCATGGTTATACATTGTTATATGTATATATTTTCAGATTATAATTCGTAATATGCAAATATCTCAGAGTGAAATAGTGTACATCCGTATTTTTAATTTTTAATACAACATACATAATACATTTTTTAAGTATTTATTAAGTATTAAGTATTTTTTAAGGTGCCGAGTCTGTCCTGACTGTGGGTGCAGTTTATAGAATTCCTAACACTGATGTGTCTGAATTCAACTCAAACCTTAGAAATCTAATACTTGATAACAGACTGAACAAAAACCACCTAATTATCGCAGGGGACTTTAATATTGACCTCTGCGAGCCTGAACACCCCACTGCTGTTAGCTTCCTCAACTGTATGAATTCCTGCTTCCTCATACCCTTAATCACTAGACCTACTAGAATCACTGATAGCACTGCCACGACGCTCGATCACATCTGGACAAACATAACCTCTCCGCTTACTTCAGGTATAATCACCGATAGCACTACAGATCATTACCCCACATTTCTCTTAACTAACATTAGCAAACCACCTCTTGAGTCAAGAGTGATACGTTTTAGACTACACAATGAAACTGCTATAGACAATTTTATAACTGCTGCTGATAATGTCAACTGGGAGTCCGAGTTAGGTAACATAGTGGACATCAACCTAGCAGTGCAATCTTTTCTTCAAAAAACTCTTAGCCTTTATAATACCCACTGTCCTATGCTTACAAAACAAGTCACAACCAAAAGGCTTAACAATCCCTGGCTTACAAAGGGAATACTTAAATCTATTAATAAAAAACATGACCTTGAGAAGAAGTATAGGTTAGGAATTGTCTCCAAAGAATTCTCAAAGAATTACTCATTATTGCTGTCTAAGATAATTAGACGAGCCAAAGCTAAATACTACGAAGATAAATTTACCCAAATAAAGAGCAACATTAAACAAACTTGGAGAACAATTTCTCAAATATTGGGATCAAAGAAGTCTTTAAATAACAAACCGACTCTCCTGTCTAATAACGATGGTCAGCTTTCAGCCTCTGATTCTGCTATTGAGTTCAATAGGTTCTTCTCTTCCATTGGTTCATCCCTTGCAAATGATATTCCATCTTCCAGTACAGACATTAATGACTATCTTTCAGGTAACTATCCACAGTCTCTGTACCTAAAGCCTATTAATTCCACTGACGTCAATGAGATAATCCTTTCCCTTAAAACCAAGTCTGGTGCCCTTGAGGAGATACCAACTTTAATTTACAAAAAAGCCTCTAGATCTTTAGCCCCTGCTATTGCTTTGCTCTTCAACAAGTCACTTGAACTCCAAACCTTCCCAGATATTCTAAAAAAGCGAGAGTAACGCCTGTCCACAAATGTGGTAATCTCACAGATGTTAACAACTACAGACCTATATCTATCCTGCCAAACTTGTCAAAAATTTTTGAAAAACTAATCTATAAGCAGCTTTACTCATATCTAGCCAAACTCAATATACTTAGCCCTTGCCAATATGGCTTCAGACCCAAAAAAAGCACTAACGATGCACTTATTAGTATGCTTAACTCGATTCATACAGCTCTTGATAAAAATGAGTTCCCTGTTGGGTTGTTTGTGGACCTGCGTAAAGCTTTTGACACTGTCAACCACCAAAACCTTCTTCTTAAATTACATCATTATGGAGTCAGAGGACACTCCCTACAATACCTCAAATCCTACCTTACTGACAGGCTCCAATATGTTTCTGTGAATAATACAATTTCTCCCACCCTACCCATCAACATTGGTGTTCCCCAGGGCAGCATACTTGGCCCTCTCCTCTTTCTCATCTACATTAATGACCTTCCAAATGCCTCCCAACACCTCAAACCAATTCTATTTGCTGACGACACAACCTTCATTTACTCCAGTCCTGATCCCCTTGCTCTAAATGCCACAGTAAATACTGAGCTAAATAAAGTCCATCTGTGGCTAACTGCCAACAAACTCACCCTCAACATTGACAAAACCTTTTATATTCTGTTTGGCAATAAATCCTCTAATCAAATAAATCTCAAAATAAACAATACCCAAATTTGTAACAAATTAGATGGCAAATTCCTTGGCATTCTCATTGACCACAAGCTTAATTTCCAGGGACACATTCTAAACATATCAAAAAAAGTTTCAAAAACTGTGGGCATTCTTTCTAAGATCAGATATTATGTACCACGCCCTGCCCTGGTGACTCTCTATTACTCCCTTATCTATCCATATCTCAACTATGGTATTTGTGCTTGGGGCTCTACTACCCAAAATCACTTACGTCCTCTAATTACTCAACACAAAGCTGCTATTAGGACAATATCCAATTCTGGCCCCAGACATCACTCGGTACCCCTACTTAAATCTCTGAATATGTTAGACATTAAGTCACTGCACATTCTCTCATGTGTATTATACATATATAAAACGCTAAACTATAATGCCAATCCTGATCTCAAAAGCTTCATAGAAGGTTGTATCAGAACCCATGAGCATCACACCAGAAATAAATACAGTTTTGATATTCCTAGAGTACGACTTAATCAAACTAGAAATGCTCTACAAATCAAGGGGCCCAGAATGTGGAATGACCTTCCCAACCATGTTAAAGACTGTACCTCTCTCAACCAGTTTAAGTTAAAAGCGAAGCTATACCTAATAAATTCCCTGTAACCTACCTTACCCTTCTATTGTCAACCAATGTCTGTTTTTGTCTTTAAAGAGCGCTGTTTGTCGACATAATTGTATTTGTGCTGCTTTTTCATCTATGTTTTCATTTCTTGTTTTCATTCTACTCATTATGCTCAATTAGTATTAAGCTTGTCATTTAAGTTTATCATGCCCGAAACGCTTTGCGTAATAGTGGCTTTAGGCATTGTATGTACTAGCTCTACCTATAAGTCAAACAATCCTTGTAAATATTTATTGTATGTATGTACCTTACCTAAATAAAATTGTATTGTATTGTTGTATTGTATTGTATTGTATTTATTTATAATAAATAATTTAATTATTTAATTTATAATAATTTAATTATTAATAACATTATATAGTCGATTTAATATTGAACACGTACACATAAGCGAAACGTCCAAAACTGGTGTCCGAAATGGCAAAAAAATTATTGTTGTCAATGTAAGGAGTATCTTGTATCCCAGTGGGAGAGCTGTTTCCTTCAAAAAGTGTAATCGTGTGGCCTTATGTTTAAAGAAACAATTCCAAGTACATTCTTTGATTCAAAAACATGAGAATAAATACAAGTGTTAATTTTAAATGACTAGCTATAAACAAAAATAAGAGGTTGGAAAAATGATATGTGGAACCAGACCAAAACATTGGAACGCTCAGGTGATGAGAGAGTAAACAACCGCCGCCATTTTAGTAACGCCCGCCGGTGAGGTCCAGCACGAGCATTAAGGGAAAACCTTGACACAAACTGCACATATCATAAAGAAGAAGCACCACCATTGACCGCCAAGTGCTCACATCAAGTCTAACTCTAAGAAACAACACTCAAGCCTTGACGCTTCTCCCAACATCCGGGGGAGAAAACCTTCACACAAACTGCACCTGTCATAAAGAAGATGAAGACTCACCAGTGTCCACAGTGTCTGAAGGTATTCACCCGTCCTGGAAGTGTGAAGACTCACATGTTAGTGCATTCAGGTGACAAACCTCATGAGTGTCCAAAGTGTGGGAAGAGATTCAGTCAACGTGGAAATATGAAGACTCACATGTGGATACAAGACACTCCGTACATTGACAACATCGCACACTAATATTTTTACCACTTCGGACACCAGCTTTAGACGTTTCGCATATGTGTACGTGTTCCATATTAAAACGACAATATAATGCTATTAACAATTAAAATCTTCTATTTAACAGGCATATAGTTATTAAATGAAGTTTAGTGATGTAATAGACATAATCCGGAGTTGGTAAGGACGCCGCCCGCCAGCGTAAACACAACACACCCGAATGCCCACAAACACGATACAGCGCACAAAACACAACACTTCTGTCAGTTTTTGGATAAACTCCTTTTATATTTATTATGTGAGAGTTATACATGTATAAAATGATAACTATTATAGGTAAGCGCCTAATATTTAATATTAATCAATAAAAAAGAAGTCAGAAGCCACACGCCTGTCTGTACATGTCTTTTGTGTAAAAGTATTTTGGGCGCTCATGTACTTGTGCGCTAGCTGGCGTTCACAACTGTTCTCGCCTACAAGCATTAGAATTAAACAAACGAATTTATTTTTTCATTTATATACAAGAAGAGAAGGCTACCCTTGAGTCTGTAATATTCATCTGATCACCGGTCTTCCATTTGGTCCTCATTGCTTTATCTTACTATTATTGAATGTCAATAACCGTATTATGCAATTTCAATTTCTTCTATTTCTTTCTTTATTATGCACCCCATACCCATCCCGTGGGCGGTGGTGTAAAGGATTACAGAGGCACATAATCGGTTCAGGAACTGAACCCTCTAGTTCGTTTAGCTAAGCAAATAACAATGTTTGACGGTAGTTACAAAATTATATATATATATATATATATATATATATATATATATATATATATATATATATATATATATATATATATATATATATATAATATATATATATAAATATATACGTATACATATATACATACACATACATATTTAATCACCTACACAAATACACACATCAATAATATTTGTCACAGGTGATCAACAAGAGGCTCACAACAGTCACTATAAAAGGCACTTTACATCTATAGTAAGTCACACAGTTACTAGTATTGCTGCAAACCCACCCAACTGGGCGGCAGCTTTACAGTCATGTGCTCCACACCCACCCAAATGGGCGGCAGCTTTACAGTCATGTGCTCCACACCCACCCAACTGGGCGGCAGCTTAAGTCATGTGCTCCACACCCACCCAACTGGGCGGCAGCTTTACAGTCATGTGCTCCACACCCAACCAACTGGGCGGCAGCTTAACAGTCATGTGCTCCACACCCACCCAACTGGGCGACGGCTTTACAATCATTTGCATGAATTACTTACAGTAAGCAAATTTTAGATACTTCACTAAGATTTCGGGCAGCACATCATTATAAATGAAGTACTTACACTTTTCTTGGACACCAATGATGGTGTTATCTCTGAATTCCGAGATTTTTTTTTAAATTCCAGTACAGTATATAATGACGCAAAGTATGCGAATAGTTCTGCAATAGTGATCCTATCCTGCGTCATAATTTACATATATATCTACTTCTGTTTTGTGTATTAAAATTACTACATTTTTATGTTAATTTATTTCTGTAAATGATGATGATGATAAATTTCAATAAATGTAAGTAAGAACATAAGAACGGAAACTGGTCGCGTAAATGGAAATGGTTGGGTACATTTCCTTTCACCTACCTAATGCGAATATTCATGTGTCCAGACACTGGCGATGGTGTGGTATTGCCTATTTATTTGACCATATCTTTGCTTTCATTTAAGATATGTTTTCCTTGAAATGTATTTACATTATCGTCTACATCTGTCTTTATTCTGAAATAAAAACCTTTGACGTTACTTTGCATATATGTACATTAATTATAAAATTGATTGGCTTGTGTGCAGGCCTTCACACTCCCTGAGCGAGCCATCAAGTAACTATAAAAAGGCATATATCTTCACTTTCACTTCAGTTATATTTATACCAAACTATTAACATGCAGCTTATGTCTTTCTGATGACATAAAAAACTTCGTTTTTTACAATATATAGATTCAATTAACATTGATTTTCAAAAGGTCATAGTTCCCATCGAAAGGGAGAGCGTCGGCCAAGAAGCCTTGTTTAAAATATGAATATTTTTCCTCTCTAATAAGGTATAATCTCTGTGATGCATTAACACAAACTATTTTATATCTGCCTTTCTGATAACATATATAAATATAATCTTTATTTGTGAATATTTGTTAATTAAGCAATATATCAGAGAGCGTGTAGGGTTCGGTGTTCTATGAACGAAAAGGACTGGAGTAGTTTAAATAGCGAACGCATACCAACGAATAACGCTAGTATCTATATAACAAATTTATTGTCATGTGGAATTGATTTAACTTCCAGACACTTTTTTTAATAAATATTAAATATTTTGTGGCTGTTTATGAAAAATATTATTATAAATACACATTCTACTTGTTAATATTACCAATTAAATTTGCGACAATTTGAGCCATGAAATGCGATGACTGGATCACTGTGTACAGGAGGCTGATATGGCAGCAAACACTCTCCAGGCGACCATATATCTTGGATAAGTCGCTCCACACAATTGTCGCTTGGACCGTCGACTTCCTATGGCGTCACCTCTCGCATATTTACGTCTCATTTCGTTATGAAATTAGATTATTTCAGAGTAAAAACAGGTTTGATCATGTTCTACGTGTAGCACCAACATTATAGTAAGTAAATATACCATATTTCTTCATTACTTACGTAATGCTAGGACGATTTGGGTAGTTTTGGGCCGATTTGGGTCGATTTGGGTAATTCTATGGACCCTTAATCCTGTGAGGGGACTGGTCAAGTCGTATACTGCAATTCCGGATACCGGGCTAGAAACAACTTCGTTCACTGAGAAGTTTGTACATACAAACCATTCCGTTCGTATATGCGCTGGTTTGTGTTCGCTGTTGTTCTCGTCTGAATAAATACATGGCACTTGTTCATATAATTAGCGCTTCCATTATTAGAATTATTTATCCATTATTAGAATAACAAGGTGCAAACCATATCCCCTTACAGTTGAAATCTATTTATTTATATACAAGAAGGTACATTGGGTTGCGAGAGTACATAACATATATTAAGAGGTACATTGTAGCAAGATTTGAGATTAAAGAATTTAAGACTAACACGTTTAGAAACAAGGTGCCCCCGAAGGAGGCTATTATTTGTTATGCACCCCATACTCAACCAGTAAGTAGTGGAGCAAAACATAGATTACATGGTCATAAAGTCTTAATCAGACCAATTCAATTCAATTTCTTTCTTTATTATGCACCCCATACCCATCCCGTGGGCGGTGGTGTAAAAGATTACAGAGGCACATAATCGGTTCAGGAACTGAACCCGCTAGTTCGTTTAGCTAAGCAAATAACAATTTGTGACGCTAGTTACAAAATTATTAATATTATATATACATGTACACACTCTCATACATACATGTACATATATATATATATGTCGTACCTAGTAGCCAGAACGCACTTCTCAGCCTACTATGCAAGGCCCGATTTGCTTAATAAGCCAAGTTTTCATGAATTAATGTTTTTTCGACTACCTAACCTACCTAACCTAACCTAACCTACCTTTTTTGGCTACCTAACCGAACCTAACCTATAAAGATAGGTTAGGTTAGGTTAGGTAGGGTTGGTTAGGTTCGGTCATATATCTACGTTAATTTTAACTCCAATAAAAAAAAATTGACATCATACATAATGAAATGGGTAGCTTTATCATTTCATAAGAAAAAAAATTAGAGAAAATATATTAATTCAGGAAAACTTGGCTTATTAGGCAAATCGGGCCTTGCATAGTAGGCTGAGAAGTGCGTTCTGGCTACTAGGTACGACATATATATATATATATATATATATATATATATATATATATATATATATATATATATATATATATATATATATATATATATATATATATATATATATACATATACATATATACATACACATACATATCTAATCACCTACACAAATACACCCATCAATAATCTTTGTGTCACAAGTGATCAACAAGAGGCTCACAACAGTCACTATACAAGGCACTTTACATCTATGGTGAGTCACACAGTTACTAGTCTTGCTGCACACCCACCCAACTGGGCGGCAGCTTTACAGTCATGTGCATGCATTACCTACAGTAAGCAAATTTTGGATACTTCGCTAAGATTTCGAGCAGCACATCATTATGAATGAAGTACTTACACATTTCTTGGACACTATTGATGGTGTTATCTGTAAATTCCGCGATTTTTTCACATTCCATTATATAATGACGCAAAGTATGCGAACAGTTCTGCTGACAGAGTTTACATTTAGTCAAATCTACATCAGCAGATGTTACAAACTCCCAGAGGTACTTGTAGCCGAGCCAAAGCCTAGCAGTGGTAACATCTAGAAGTCTGCTAACATTATTGGATGACCCATAGACGTGCGGTTCTTCCTGCATAATAGAATGATGATAGATGGAGTAACTGGTGTGAATTTCACTTTGCCTCAAGTCTCCGAAATTTAGTTGATGTTCCTGGGATATTACTGCCCTCAGGCTGCTCAAAGGCAGTCCAAGTTTGTAATCAATTCCCTCTTTACGAGCAAAAGTCTTGCGCAACTCATCAGTTCTCAGTGGCTATTTTTACATTATCATTTACAACTAACTTAAGTTAAATAACAACCAGTAAACAGACTGCTGTTTTCTAATTCTAGTTCAGGCACTTCCTGGGATAAAACGCGAACATTCCTTGAGGAACTGTGAGGTGCTTATCTGTTTTTCCTCGTAACGGTCCCAAAGCTTCCACAAATGTTCCTGTTTCTCTTTATTGCCATTGCGGCGACAGGACTTTAGCTTTTGATCAGAAACCAATTGGTATTGCAAGGTTACCAGGGACGCCTCACGGTACAGTAAGGGGATTAAAATATATAAAGCCAAGTTGTCCCTCACTGCCCTTTGATTCAGACGCTGGTGCCATCCTTCTACGTCATTGTTGGTCTTCACCAGTCGTCTAAATGCACACCAGTTCCCCACTTCCCACACACTGTTGCACAGCCACGTATATTTTATGTAATGAGTTAATTGTGTCGTTAAGGGTGGACTGCTAGCCGACTTTTCTAATTCAGCAAACGCCTCACACGTACTTATGTGGTACATACGTACCACATAAGTACGTGTGTGTTACACACGTACACACACACACACACCTTGTCAAGCACAAGACAAAGCTTGAAAAAAGTTTAGCGGTATGCCAATAGGCTAGTCCCAGGACTAAGAGGCATGAGTTACGAGGACAGGCTGCGAGAAATGCACCTCATGACTCTGGAAGACAGAAGAGTAAGGGGAGACATGATCACTACCTACAAAATTCTCAGAGCAATTGATAGGGTACATAAAGATAAACTGTTTAACACGGGTGGTAGGCGAACAAGGGGACACAGGTGGAAACTTAGTACCCAAATGAGCCACTGGGATGTTAGAAAGAACTTTTTCAGTGTCAGAGTAGTTAATAGATGGAATGCATTAGGCAGTGATGTGGTGGAGGCTGACTCCATACACAGTTTCAAATGCAGATATGATAGAGCCCAGTAGGCTCAGGATTCTGTACATCAGTTGATTGCCAGTTGAGAGATGGGACCAAAGAGCCAGAGCTCAACCCCCGCAACCACAACTAGGTGAGTATACACACAAACACACACATACACACACACACGTACACACGTACATCACGCCAGACCTGTCCCCTGATGCTCATATCAAGAGGATAACAGCAGCAGCATATGCCAGGTTGGCTAACATAAGAACGGCCTTTAGAAACTTGTGTAAGGAATCTTTCAGAACATTATATACCACATATGTCAGACCAATCCTGGAGTATGCGGCACCAGCATGGAGTCCATATCGAGTCAAGCATAAGACTAAAATGGAAAAGGTTCAAAGGTTTGCCACCAGACTAGTACCCGAGCTGAGTGGTATGAGCTACGAGGAAAGACTACGGGAATTAAACCTTACTTCGTTGGAAGACAGAAGAGTTAGGGGGGACATGATCACCACATTCAAGATCCTCAAGGGAATTGACAGGGTTGATAAAGACAGGCTGTTTAACACAAGGGGCACACGCACTAGGGGACACAGGTGGAAACTGAGTGCCCAAATGAGCCACAGAGATATTAGAAAGAACTTTTTTAATGTCAGAGTGGTTGACAAATGGAATGCATTTGGAAGCAATGTGGTGGAGGCTGACTCCATACACAGTTTCAAGTGTAGATATGATAGAGCCCAATAGGCTCAGGAACCTGTACACCTGTTGATTGACAGTTGAGAGGCGGGACCAAAGAGCCAGAGCTCAACCCCCGCAAGCACAACTAGGTGAGTACACACACACAGACACAAACATACACACACTAATGCCTCTATTCACCTTGCAGTAAATAGGAACCTGGAAGTCAGAAAGCTGCTAAAGGCTGCATCCTGGAGATGTGTGTGTGTGTTAGATAAAAATATATGTTGTTTAGATATAATGGAGGAAAAGAGGCCGAGAGTCGGTACATTAGACAACCGACGCTTAGAAAGGCGGGGTCCAAGAGCTAACAGCTAAATCTTGGAAATAATAAATAAAAATATTTAATACACACACATATACATGTTTCACATGAATTTGGCTGAGGGCACACTGAGGGCTGATGGCCCCGTCGACGGGGCAGGAAGTCGGCGGTTGATCAAAGGCCTCCCACATCCTCCACATACCTGAGGATTATTCCGGCTGAATTTTAAACGGAAGTAATGTCTTGGTATTTCCGGCTTCAGCGGGTGGGTGGGTCCGTGGGTTTATTACACTATGAGTGAAAACAATCGCCTATTCTCTATTTTATATTGCCGCTTGTAGAGCTAGAAGCTGTTGCCTCTTTTGTGCGTTGCACAAGGGGATTAATATCTGGATTAATATCTTTCAATAATTCCAGTATTTTTTAAGGTATCGCTTAAATACCGAAGATACTGCTATTGGACACCGCTTAATTGACAATGTCTCAACAACGCAGGCTGAAGATGTGCGTGGCTCCTGCTACTGCAATGATGCTCATTTGCTTTGCTTTTCAATGATGCGCCTTAGTTGTCCCTTCTCTAACTTACCGTTCTAAATACCCCTTCTCCATCTCTCGCAAACATTCCCCCTCATACATCTCCCCCCCTTTCCTCCTGTCCCCCTGTCCATCTTTGTCCCCCTGTCCCTCACTTTGTCCCCTTGCCCACATTTTCTGTCCTCTGTCCCCGATCCCTTTCCCCCTGTCCCCTTGTCCCCCCTTTCCATCTCTCTGTCCCCCTGTCCCTCTCTATCCCATTGTCCCTCTCTCTGTCCCCCTGTCACTCTCTGTCCCCCTGTTCCTCTATGTCCCCCTGTCCATCTCTGTCCCCCTGTCCTTCTCTCTGTCCCCTGTACCTCTCTGTCCCCCTGCCCTCTCTTTCTGTCTGCTGTCCTTCATCTGTCCCCCTCCCTTTCCTCCAGTCCCCCTATCCATCTCTGTCCCCCTTGTCCCTGTCTCTGCCCCCTGTCCCTCTCTCTGTCCCCCTGTCCGCCCTTTCTGCCCCCCTGTTCCTGTCTTTCTCTGTCTGTCCCTGTCCCTCCCTCTGTCCCCCTGCCCACTCTTCCTATCCCCTGTCTCTCCTCTGTCCCCTCTCTCTTGGTCTCCTGCCCCCCTCTCCTCCTTCTGTCCCCCGGTCCCCCTCTCTGACCCTGTCCCTCTGTCTCTGTTCCTGTCCCCTTCTCTGTCCCTGTCTCCCTCTCTGTCCCTGTCTCCCTCTCTGTCCCACTGCCCCCTCTGTTCCCCCGTCCCTCCTCTGGCCCTGTCCGTCTGTCCCTGTCCCTCTGTCTCTGCCTCTCCTCGTTTCTGCCATTCTCTGTGTCAGCCTATCTCTGTCTCTTTCCTCGCTCTATCTCTGTCATTCTCTCACTGATTTTGCATATCCTTATCTATCCGTCTCTGTGTCTAACATTCTCTCCCTGACTCTGTCTATATCTATTTCTCTGTCTCGGTCTTCATCTCTTTCTCTCCTTACATACATACATACATACATACATACATACATACATACATACATACATACATACATACATACATACATACATACATACATACATACATTTATTTAACACATGTGGTACACGCAGAAGGGGACACAGGTGGAAGCTGAGTACCCAAATGAGCCAGGGAGATTATAGAAAGAACTTTTCAGTGTCAGAGTAGTTAATAAATGGAATGCATTAGACAGTAATGTGGTGGAGGCTGACTCCATATACAGGTTCAAATGTAGATATGACAGAGCCCAGTAGGCTCAGGAATCTGTACATCAGTTGATTGACGGTTGAGAGGCGGGACCAAAGAGCCAAAGTTCAACCCCCGCAACCACAACTAGGTTAGTACATACATACATACATACATACATACATACATACATACATACATACATACATACATACATACATACATACATACATAAGATATAAAACAGTGGAGGATTCCCAGGTAGAACAATCAACCACAATGCCCATTACCCCTTTACCCTGTTGTCCTTAACTACACAACTATACAAGAGTCATTAACACGTGTAATGGCTGATCCCCCATCACGATAGCATGAAGACCAATTGCCTGACCCGCAGTCCGTCTTGCTCCTCAAAAATTTTTCGGGTTAACATGAAAACGTCTCTCGAGTTTATCTCTCTAATGTTGTTTTCCCATCTTTCATTTTATCAGCTTAGTGCCTTTATTATGCCTCAATTACTCATCCATTGAGCGGTAGTTAAACTGAACCCAAATTTAAAAAAAGTTCCTTTTGCTAAGCAAGCTACAGTCTTGATAATGTCAGATATATTGTTTGTTAACACATTTCTCAACAATGAACAGTCAGTTTTATCAAGCTAACATATCCTAACACAACGAGTGAGAGTATTAACTGGTCTAATTATTTTATTAGACCAGTATATATTATTAGATTATACTGGTATAATTATATATATATATATAATATATATATATTATATATATATATATTATATATATATATATAATTATACCAGTATAATCTAATAATATATACTGGTCTAATAAAATAATTAGACCAGTTAATACTCTCACTCGTTGTGTTAGGATATGTTAGCTTGATAAAACTGACTGTTCATTGTTGAGAAATGTGTTAACAAACAATATATCTGACTTATCAAGACTGGGGGATGGGATGGGGAGGAATGGTGCCAAACCACTTGGACGGCGGTCGGGGATTGAACGCCTAGGACTGCTACTGTGCATTTAAATTACTAACTTACCTGAGAGCACGAATCACGAATATTCTGCTATCTATGTTGACGGACGGACGGACGGGTACTGTGACACGTAAATTGGTACGTGAGGAAGAGTTTGGGCCTTGGTAAAAAAAGTAACTGGGAATATATCACATATTTACTAATTCATATTCAACATATTGACTTTAAGCATTAAGTCATATATGTGCTGTCTTGTGTGAGAACGTGTTGGGTACAACCCGTTCTCACACAAGACAGCACATATATGACTTAATGCTTAAAGTCAATATGTTGAATGTGATTTAGTACATATGTGATATATTCCCAGTTACCTTTTTTACCAAGGCCCAAACTCAACCTCACGTACCAATTTACGTCTCACTATCTACGTCCATCAACGTAGATAGCAGAATAGTCGTGATTGGTTCAATTATAATGAAAATTGTAGTTTTCAGGTCCCACATGGGTTGTGAAATTTACCTACTATTGTCCATGCTCTTAGAATATTACAGATCAGCTACATTCTATTGATAGCTCGTAGTTTTGTTTTGAGAAATATTAGTGTTTCTTAGTAAATTATAATAAGCACTATAAATTATTACATAGAATAAGTGCTTCACAATCAACATTTTATACCATAGTTTGTGCTTTAAAAATCTTTAAAGAATGTTTTGTAGGAACGCTAACAGAAAACGATGTTACGTTGGAATGTTTATGGGGTAAACTACTGCAAACAGCATAGTATAGTGTCTACTATACCAAATATTGGATGGGTATAGGGTCCAATACCACCTGTTAGGTGGGTAAGGGGTCCAATACCACCCGCAAGATAGGTATGGGGGTCACATCCACCCACAGGATGGGTATGGGGATCACTTCCACCCACAGGAAGGGTATGGGGTCCAATACCATCCACTGGATGTGTATGGCGTCCACTACCACCCACAGGATGGGTATGGGACTCACAACCACCCACAGGATGGGTATGGGGTTTAATACCATCCACAGGATGAGTATGGCGTCCACTATCACCCACAGGATGGGTATGGGGCTACAACCACCCACAGAATAAGTATGGGGTCCAATAACACCCACTGGATGTGTATGGCGTCCATTGCCGCCCACAGGATGAGTATAAGGTCCAGTATCGCCAACAGGATTAGTATATAGGGTCCACTGCCGCCCACAGGGTCGGTAGGGGGTCCGATACCGCCCACAGGGTTGGTAGGGGGGTCCAATACCGCCCACAGGGTCGGTAGGGGGTTCACTACCACCCACAAGGTCGGTATGGGGTCCACTGCCACCCACAGGGTCGGTATGGGGTCCACTGCCACCCACATGGTCGGTATGGGGTCCACTACCGCCCACAAGGTCGATAGGGCGTCCACTACCGTCCACAGGGTCGGTAGGGGTCCACTGCCGCCCACAGTGTCGGTAGGGGGTCCACTACCTCCCACAGGGTCGGTAGGGATCCACTACCGCCCACAGGGTCGGTAGGGCGTCCACAGGTTCGGTAGGAGTCCACTACCGCCCACAGGGTTGGTAGAGGGTCCACTGCCGCCCACAGGGTCGGTAGGGGGTCCACTGCCGCCCACAGGGTCGGTAGGGGGTCCACTGCCACCACCACGAAAATTGCAGACTGACCCCTCACTCATCTGGTGCCTTCGGGAGGTAGAGATGTTTGAGATATATATATCTCGAACTATCTACTTCTTTTGTAAGGTCTGATGGCGTAGTGGGTTAAAGCATACTAGTTATGCCAGCTACTGGAAGGTAGTTGTGCTTTCTGGGTTCGAGTCCCACTGGTGGGTGTTGTCCAAAGATTGTTTATCTTCACTTGTGGTTTATGCAAGTATAGGCTTATAAGCTGGACACGAGTTCTCTCACATTGACAGTGGCTTGACGAAAATTGCAGACTGACCCCTCACTCATCTGGTGCCTTCGGGAGGTAGAGATGTTTGAGATATATATATCTCGAACTATCTACTTCTTTTGTAAGGTCTGATGGCGTAGTGGGTTAAAGCATACTAGTTATGCCAGCTACTGGAAGGTAGTTGTGCTTTCTGGGTTCGAGTCCCACTGGTGGGTGTTGTCCAAAGATTGTTTATCTTCACTTGTGGTTTATGCAAGTATAGGCTTATAAGCTGGACACGAGTTCTCTCACATTGACAGTGGCTTGACGAAAATTGCAGACTGACCCCTCACTCATCTGGTGCCTTCGGGAGGTAGAGATGTTTGAGATATATATATCTCGAACTATCTACTTCTTTTGTAAGGTCTGATGGCGTAGTGGGTTAAAGCATACTAGTTATGCCAGCTACTGGAAGGTAGTTGTGCTTTCTGGGTTCGAGTCCCACTGGTGGGTGTTGTCCAAAGATTGTTTATCTTCACTTGTGGTTTATGCAAGTATAGGCTTATAAGCTGGACACGAGTTCTCTCACATTGACAGTGGCTTGACGAAAATTGCAGACTGACCCCTCACTCATCTGGTGCCTTCGGGAGGTAGAGATGTTTGAGATATATATATCTCGAACTATCTACTTCTTTTGTAAGGTCTGATGGCGTAGTGGGTTAAAGCATACTAGTTATGCCAGCTACTGGAAGGTAGTTGTGCTTTCTGGGTTCGAGTCCTACTGGTGGGTGTTGTCCAAAGATTGTTTATCTTCACTTGTGGTTTATGCAAGTATAGGCTTATAAGCTGGACACGAGTTCTCTCACATTGACAGTGGCTTGACGAAAATTGCAGACTGACCCCTCACTCATCTGGTGCCTTCGGGAGGTAGAGATGTTTGAGATATATATATCTCGAACTATCTACTTCTTTTGTAAGGTCTGATGGCGTAGTGGGTTAAAGCATACTAGTTATGCCAGCTACTGGAAGGTAGTTGTGCTTTCTGGGTTCGAGTCCCACTGGTGGGTGTTGTCCAAAGATTGTTTATCTTCACTTGTGGTTTATGCAAGTATAGGCTTATAAGCTGGACACGAGTTCTCTCACATTGACAGTGGCTTGACGAAAATTGCAGACTGACCCCTCACTCATCTGGTGCCTTCGGGAGGTAGAGATGTTTGAGATATATATATCTCGAACTATCTACTTCTTTTGTAAGGTCTGATGGCGTAGTGGGTTAAAGCATACTAGTTATGCCAGCTACTGGAAGGTAGTTGTGCTTTCTGGGTTCGAGTCCCACTGGTGGGTGTTGTCCAAAGATTGTTTATCTTCACTTGTGGTTTATGCAAGTATAGGCTTATAAGCTGGACACGAGTTCTCTCACATTGACAGTGGCTTGACGAAAATTGCAGACTGACCCCTCACTCATCTGGTGCCTTCGGGAGGTAGAGATGTTTGAGATATATATATCTCGAACTATCTACTTCTTTTGTAAGGTCTGATGGCGTAGTGGGTTAAAGCATACTAGTTATGCCAGCTACTGGAAGGTAGTTGTGCTTTCTGGGTTCGAGTCCCACTGGTGGGTGTTGTCCAAAGATTGTTTATCTTCACTTGTGGTTTATGCAAGTATAGGCTTATAAGCTGGACACGAGTTCTCTCACAT